>NC_137003.1:49662520-49765020 GCF_032717465.1 Coenobita brevimanus
ATACATGGTGGTATGTGGACGATAAAAGGAAGGTTTCGGAATTGAAGAGGGATTTTTTTGGGGGGAATGGTAACCTTTGGACGTGACGGGAGACGTTTTGGATGTGAATTGAGTCTGTTTGGATGTAATTTTTTTTTTTTTTGGGGGTGAACATTTCATTTAATTTCCTCGGACATTACTGAGCTTGGGAGAGCATTTCGTAGTGAAGGGATTAATGCATGCTACATCTAGCCCTTCCAGTTAAAGAAAGTCCCTCATAAGTTGAATAAGCTCGGAAGATAACAAAAATAAAATAACTTCCTTCAGTTAGACTCTTCTGAGCTGAATAAAGTTGTTTGGAGATAGTAAGAATACGGTGAGGAAAAGGTGTCTTGAGGCTGAAGAGGAAAGTAAGAATACGATGAGAAAAAGATGTCTTGAGGTTAAAGAGGTTCATACGCTTGGGAAGACATCTGAACCACGACGTCTTATATTCACGAACTTACGATTACTTCTTTGTCGTAACTGAGATTCTGTAAACTGGATACTGTCTCTGTCTCTCCCCCCCCTCTCTATTTCCCCACCCCCCTCCCTCTCGGAAGAACGAGAGACATGGGAGGATTCTGAACGCTCCTTTCCATGTCCTTCCTGTTAAAGCAGATTTTATTTGCCATAAGGTATAAATCGCAGGTTTCTTTATGGGCAACACATAATGGCGCTGAACATAATTCTCAAGTGTTAGGATATCTCAAAACACAAAAAACTCGAGATGATACCCGAGTAATATGCCATAAATGGTAAGACGCAGCTAAAACTTAAAAAATAACCTAAAATGCAGTTGTTGCGCAAATTACAGTCGTCCATAAATCTAGCAACATGCTCACCAAACTAGCGATAGTGTCGCGTGGCGTCGCTGCTTAACCCCATCACCACGTGAGGCCTCCTCTAAGGTCAATGAAATCGTCTGACAGTATCAGAAATAATGGCGTCGCTGCTTAACCCCATCACCACGTGAGGCCTTCTTTAATGAAATCGTCTGACAGTATCAGAAATAATGTAAAATAGACGTTAATACATTAAAGGAAGCTGGTTTTACATCCATTAGGTACAAGCTGAAAAGAATCATCTGGTGGTAGCATAGTGTCCAGGTAGCCTACTTTATAATGAACAGATGTTGAACTGATCTCTGCTATTCTTCGTTTTTTTTTTTTTTTTTTTTTAGGAAGTTTTTTTTGTGTGGGCTATTGGCCTTGGTTTCTTTTTTGCGTGAAATATAAAAAGAAAAGATTCGTAGCGAAGGGATTAAGTAAACGCAATTGTCTCAGAGAGAGAGAGAGAGAGAGAGGAGGGGAGGGGTGGGGTGAGGTACAGCCGCAAGTTATTCCTCCCTAGTTCCCATATAATGTGTCAGACCCGACACTTTCGCGGGAAAATGCCCCGCTGATCGCACTTAACAGCCCAATTGAGATGCTGAGGGCCACAAGGACGTCAGCCTGGACATACCACCCCTAAACTAGGCCTTCTGGGGCGTGCGGGCGGAGCTGTGGGGACGGTAGGAGATTGAAACCCCGCCCAACTCGTCATAATGTTTGTTGAACCTCCAGCTGGGTGTCGAAGCCCCGCCCCTCGCTCTCCCCTTACCAATCACGTGTTGCCTCGGCCCGTGTTCTCGGATAAGGAATCTCCCTTACACCTCCTCTTGACTGGTTTATTTTTATGTAAAGCACGTCATTTTCCTCCCGTACGATTTTTATGTTAGCGAATTTGATATCAAAAGCAATGAATGCATAAAAAAGAAGAACGAGGTATAAGGTCTGGAATAAATCGCTACAGAAAAGGCCCTCTCAGGCTGACGAGAGCACTGGTCCTAGAGCTGACGGGTGGGTCGGCCTTCCTACGCTTGAGCCAATCAGTGAGAAGTATCCAACTTCCTTAGTCTTAGGAGGCGGGGTCAGCAGAGCCAACGATCTTGGGAGAACTTGATCTTATTAGTTGTGAAGTGTTGCTTGTTCACATACCACGTGGTCCCGGGCCCTCATATTCTCCGTCCGTTCATACCACCCAGTGCCTTCTAAGAGTGCCCGTCCGATTTTTCCCATTCGACTTCGCGTTTCGTTCCGTCTGTTCTCCGCCGCGTCGCTTTTGTTCCGTCCGTCCGTTGTCGCCGATCGTTCCGTGTGTTGTCTCTGTCCGGCGGCGGGGTAGGACAAATGTTGTGTTAGGTGTGGAAGACGTGAGATGACGGTAACAGGAGCCGCCATGATGCAGACGATGCAGCCCAGTTTTATAGGATATCCCTTCCAGGGTAAGTGTTTCAGGATTTTGTTTACTTTCATCCATCCTCTTTCTCCTTCCGCCTTTTTTGTCTTCCGTTTATTTATTTTTTCTGTTTCTCATTCTTTCAGCTCGTCTTGTCACCTTCAGGTCTTGTCACAGTTTCTTTCCTCAGCCCTTTCTCTCTTTCCTTCTGCCCTTGTCTTCACCGACCTTTCTTTCGGCGTCATTTCTTTCCTGTCATATTTCTCTTCTTCTTTTTGCCTCCTACTGTTTTCGTGCCGTGCTTCCTTTCGTCACTTCTTACTCATCGTCGCCAGTCTTTCTTTTATCCTCTACTGGGCAAGTGTTTGGGGCTGTGGTTTAGTTCCTGCAGCCTCTCTGTTTCCTTCTGTCACTTCATATTTTCCGTCGACTCTAATTCCGTTTCCTTCTTTCTCCGTCCTTCCGCCATAATTTCTTTTTCTCCATTTCCTCGTTTTTCCTCTCTCCCTCTGTTCTTTTTCATTTTTCTTTCCTTCTGTCTCCCTTTCTTTCTGTCGCCTCTTTTTCTCGTCTCATCAACTTTCCTTAGATCCTTTCGTCTTCTTTCCCCGAGCTCTCCCCCCATTGTGGCATCTTTCTCTCCCTCCTCTCTTTCTCTCCCTCTGTTACCTCCTCTTTCTCTCCGCTTTCCTTTTGTTTCCTCTTCTCGTTCCTTCTGTTTCTTCATTCTCTCTCTCTCTCTCTCTCTCTCTCTCTCTCTCTCTCTCTATCCTTCCCTTTTACCTCTTTTCTTCCTTCAGTCTTCATTTCTTTCCTCCGACATCCTTCTTTTAGTTATCTCTCTCTTTACTTTCGTATCCTTTTCTCTCTGCTCTCTCTCTTTCCTTCTCTTCTTTCCCTCTCCTCCAGTCGCTCCTTTCTCTCCTTTTGTTAATTTCCTTCTCTTCCTTCCGTCATCATTCTTTCTCCATCTGCCCTTCCGACTCCTCCGACTCCTCTTTCTCTCCATCGTTTCTCTCCTTCCGTCTTGTTTAATTTTTCTCCTTCTCTTTCTTTGTCCACTTCCTCACCTGTCTCCTTCCTGTATTTTCCTTCCTTGTTCACCTTATCAAACCCCCAGGCGCCTAAACCCCTCTGCTCATCTGTGGTGGCCGTGGTTTACCCTTTCACTACGATGGCATTTTTCAACTTACTCGGGTTCGATTTTATCCCTTTCAGCCCGACTACGGACATGTCATTCTGGCTAACGTCACACTGTTTTATTCAATATCCAAAGATCCCCTCCGTAGTGAATGGGTTTATGAAAGGAAAAACTAAATCTCTGAAAATTCACCTCAAAGCTTAATAAAATTGTGGAAATGTCAAGGATAAAACAAGAAAATTCGTCATGGTAGAGAAAATGTTGAATCTATAACATACGTCACCTGATTCAACGGGTCCGAATCTCCCAGGCCCCTCCCTCACCACTCATCTCCCTCCCTCACCACTCATCTCCCTCCCCCACCACCCATCTCCCACCCTCACCACTTATCTCCCTCCCTCATCTCTCTCGCCAAGCCAGGCACCTCTCCCTCATGTGCCAGATTAAGACTCGTAGAATAGTTATGTTAGTTATCACCACCCTTATAACAAACAGACTCAGGAGCAGTAGGGCTGTTGCAGTTTGTTTTCCTTTGTATTCCTTTGTACTGTTCCACTCCAGCCTCCCATTTCGTTCTTGGTCTTCTCTCCTGTTTCTGTGTATTGGTAGTCCCTGTACTTCGATGGCTTTTTTTTTTTTTAAACATATTTTCCACCTTCGGACTGTTTTATTGGCATAGGAGAGACTTTTAAAACTGAAGGGGTTAGTTAAATCCTTCATTAATCCCTTCAGTGCATGAGAGCCTTCCTAATCTAAGCATAGGCTAATCGTCTGGAAATAGCAAGAAAGAAAAGTATCTGGTCTGTTGGTCGTAGAAAAATCCCAGATATTAATGGTAGTTGAATATCTAGAACCCTAATACAGCCAGGATTTCTCTCAGCTGAGCAAAATCGTCTGATGTCAATCTGAATGAAATGCTACCATACACATCTCCCTTGTTACCTCATTCAGCCTGGTCACTTGTTTTTTTACTTTATTCCTGCGACATCCAGACGATTTTGCTTGGGAAATGGCGAAGTGGAGGGGTTAAATGTAGCCTTCACCAACCCTTTCAGTTCAAGATTTCTCCCTGAAGCTGAATGAAATCGTCTGGTGATAGCAAGAATCACAGAAAATATACGTCCTTGGAGTGAAGGGGTTAAACTTATATTCTTCTTGCCTCCTTTAGTTACATTTATCTTTTATTTATTATCCACTTTTATCCTAATTTACCTGTATCTTTTGTTCTGTTTCCCCTCTTATTCCTCATACATTTAATCTCTTTTGATCCTCTCTCTCTCTCTCTCTCTCTCTCTCTCTCTCTCTCTCTCTCTCTCTCTCTCAGCTGACCAATTTCGTTTTGCACCTGCCGGAATAGAACACAAGAGCTATTCCCACCTTCAAAGGGTTATTGGTAGCGGTACGAACATTCACAGACTCTTGTTCTCACTCTTAACAGAATAAATCGTCTGGCTTCAGCTGTTATAAAATGCTACAGTTTGCCCGGAAGTACTAACACTCTCAGGTTCATGTACTTAGTTTAGGAGAATAAAAATTTTGCGTCAGCTGTAATAAAATGTAGAGTTGTCCTCAGCATAAAAGGGTCAATAAATTCTTCTTAATAAATTCCTTTCCCATCTGTCTAATTATTCTCATCATCCCCTGTTCTACGTGGTTATTTTTCATATCCAAATTGCTGAGGTGTCATCAACTCTCTCATGGGCAGGACAACCATACTGTTCTCTACCAGCTAACTTTAAGCCATTTTATTTAGGTAACAGTGAGTCGTAGGAGCCTGAGAGCTTTACTACTGTCACCTTTTGACCCTCTCATCATGGGAACAACTCTGGTATTGTACTCCAGCCAACGCCAGACAATTTTAGTTAGCCACGAGTAAGTCAAACTAGTCAGAAAGTGTTAAGGCATTCTGTTTAATTTTAAACCTGTGAATTTTTTACCTGTTAAACCTTTGAATATGACATTTTTTTTTTAAACACTTTTCCCCGTTGCCCTCAGACGATTTTATTTATGTTTGGAGAACCTTATGGAAATGGTAGGGGATAATTCAAGCTATATGGAACCCTTTCAGTCGGAAAAGTTTTGGTTAAGCTAAATGGAATCGTATGAAGATGATAGGTTTAAAAAAATAAAACACATTAAATTTGTTACTGTGCATATTACATACCAACTGAAAATGTTCCGGGTGCAGATACTGTTAATATTTTCTTTAAAGGTAACCCTTTTTTTCTCCCGGATTATTTATATTTATTTGATATTGACGACAGTCTTCCATAGATAATCATTACAGTACTTGACCATCCGTCTCTCTCTCTCTCTCTCTCTCTCTCTCTCTCTCTCTCTCTCTCTCCACCTGTCTATCTGTCTCTGTATATCTGTCTGTCAGTTTGTTCCTATCCGCCTAATCCCAGAGTTAACCCAGAGTGGCCGCAGCAATAATGTCTCCAGGCTCCTTATCGTTTCATTTTTATCTAATTAATTTTCATTCCTCAAATTTTCTGCCTACCATTTTTTTTTTATTGTTTCCTTCCATACCTGTCTTTTGTCCTTTTTTCCACCAAGATAATTTCCTTCTTTTATATTTACTACTGTATTATTTTTCTTCCTTTCCATTTCAACATATCTTTTCTTCATATATATTTACATTTCTCAGGCTCCTATGGCTCACTTTTAGCATAATAAAATCGTCTTGCCGTAGATGGAAGAAAATAATTGAGTTGTCCTGACCATGAGAATGTTAATTGCGTGACTATTTTCCTTCCCTTCCTCTTGATCTCTAAGTTATTTTCTTCCTTTGAATAAATTACTTCACTCTTTTCTTGGTTCTTTATAAAATCCCAAACTTTACTTCACTAAAATATATCAGTTGCTTAGTTGTTATTTATCCTATTATACTTCTATTTTTCCTTCATAAATAAAATACTGGACAATTTTTTATATATTTACCTCTTAAAACAATTCTTTTCCCTAATTTATTAGCACTTAGTCACCTGTAACGTACTCTCGGCTGAATAAAATTGTCTGGTATTGGCTGGAGTAAATATCTAGAGTTGTGCCGACGGTAAGAAGGTTGTAGAGTAAGTCATTTTAGTACAATATTTCCTTTTAAGCTGTTTTTTCCCGCAGTTTATTAATTACTTGATTTTTTCCCCTCCCTAATTTAAAACTAAGCCACTCCCTTCCCTACACTTAACCCTCGTATAGCAGTTTCATCTCTGATATTTTATTCCAGGCAACGCCAGACGATTTTATTCAGTTGTGAGTGACTTAGAGCAGCCTGAGAGTGTTAATACCTTTCCTCCTTTCTCCCCATACAACTTTATGGGGTATATTCCTTGTATATTAATTGCTTGACTTATTCGTCCTGTCTACCTATAGGCTATTTTGTTCTCATATATATCAGTTAAAATACAGCTAAATTCCGTCCTTTCTTACTGAACTCTGAATTGCTGTTACCATTACGTGTTAACACCTTGACTTTCTTACTATTTACCTCTTAAGTAGTATTTTCCTTGCATAGCTGTTACCTGTTTCACTGCCTTTCCACTCGTACTAAAGCTATTGTTTTTTGATATTGGTCTGTTTTAACCCCTTGGCATTCTGTTCTCATATTCTCGGCTGATACTTTTTTTTTTTTTTTGTTCATCTGAGGGGATTTCTAGTGGTTATAGAATTTTTGAACTATTTCGAGTAACCTAAGGACTGCTTGAAATTCCCTCAGCTGAATTAAATGGCCTGGAATTACCCCGAATGAAAGAAACTATGTGCGTCCAGTGCAGCGACGTGGTTATTTACGATTATTATTATTATTATTATTTTAGTTTATTTTGCTTGGGAAAGATACCTCAACCTCCTAAACAACGGGCGGTCCTTTGTATGGTATATGAAGTAGTTTGGAGGTAGCAGGAACAAAAATAATAATAAGTGCCTTTGTGCTGAATTATTTACTGGGCAATTTTTCCGATCCCTACAATATATATATATTTTTTTTTTAATGAAAGGAAGAAGGAACTAAAGGTCAGAAGCCCGCATGATTCTTCCCTCCAAGAAAACATAACAAAAAACAAAACATGATAACAGAGAGCCAAATTCTCGAGTTCAGTAAAATCACCTGGATGTATCAAGAAAAATATATTAGAAAAAATAAAAGGTGTCATCCTTCTGTTAGGGTTCGACAATGTAACCCTTTCTGATGACTTTTTTTTTTTTTTTTTCCATCTTTTTTTTTCTGATTTTTTTTACTTTGTATTTGATAATGTATTTTTGGCTTTTATCACGTGACCCTTTTTTCTATTTCCTTTCTGATAACATTTTTTGTACTTTCTGTCCGATGACTTTTTTTACTGATTTTTAAAAAACTGATGACGTTTTTTTTTTTTTTTTTTTTTTTACTTTCAATCTGATGACGCATCTTACTTTTTCTATCAAATGACTCGATGACTTTTTTTTTCTTTTGCTTTCCATCTCATTACTTTTTTTTTTTTCATTGTAATTTCTTTTTTTTTACTTTCTATCTGATGACGTTTTTGCTTTCTATCTGATGACTGTCTTTTCTTTTTTCTTTATTTTTTCTGCTGTCTTCTTGCCACCTCAAGACAATTTTTTTTCACCATCGGGGAGAGGTGTAGAAGTTAAGGGCCAGTGAGTCTCTGTTTATCTAAATCCGTAATTCATAAAGTCTTTGCCAATCAGAATGAAATCGTCGAAAAATAATAAGTATGAAATAAACAATACGTCGTCGTAGCGAAGAGGTTGATAAAATCGGCTGGAGGTAAACGCAATAGGAAAAAAAATCTTCAAACTATAATTTATAAGAGAAGCATAGGTGTCTTTATCAAAACTCACGCCACAAGTTTCACGGAGAATCTGAGAAGAAACACGAGTACGATATGCAGTGAAACTTAGGTGGTGATAATATGGAAGATTCTTAATTCTTTTGTATGGTCGGGACAGCTCTAGCCATCTGTTTCAGCTAATGAGAGATTATTTCATTCAGCTGAAGGTGAGACATAGATATGAAAGTAATAAAAAACTAATTATTCACAGACCCCCAGGACTTACCCCAATACCATATATTTTCATCATCATCATCATACCTACAAAGGCCTCATCCTGCTGTGGCTGACTTAGGTGTGTATGGCGGTAGCAAGAACAGAATACGAGAGATGACCTGACCACAAGAGAGCAGAGGACATAACAACCATATCAGTTTCCTCTCCTTAGTGATAATATTCTCTACTTTCTTCTGTTTCTTTAGCCAATATATTTTTTTCCTCCTTGGAATACCAGACGTAATCCCTTCCACATCTGTTTCAGGACTAGTTGAAAAGTTTAAAATATTCATCCCTTCAGCTACATAATATTCGTTTTATTTTTTATATTTTTTGACGACATTATTCGGTTTCTGGGAAGCGTCTGTTAGTGAAGGGAATAATGACTGCTGTACAGATAACGCTCATTCAGTTCGAAAATCCTCTCCGAAGCGGTATTGGTATAAAATCGTGTATTAGTGACAGTGGTAACAACGATGTCACCATTTGGGAAGGTCTGACATCATCTTACTAAAGGGGTTAAAAGGGTCTACTTTAACTCCAAATTAACTTTTTTTTTTTTTTTTAATAGCTACAATTTATCACATTAAAAAGGTAAAACGACGGTTATACGGGGTGAAGCATTTATGTGTCTTTTATAATAATTACGTACTTTGTGTTTATGTATCTTTGCATATGTATTAGCAATCTGTCAACCAGTATGCATTTTTATAGATATATTATTGAGTAAATCGAACTTCTTCTTCTTATTCTACTTCCTCCTCCTCCTCCTCCTCCTCCCACTACCAATCAGCCACTCTTCACTCCCATCGTACAGCCACACCATCTCACCCAAAGTAGGTAGCACAAACTTCTTCACCACCCTGTAGACCATTAACCTGGCCACTACACAAGAACCAGAAGGGCATAACCACACTGTTTGTTGAGGCGGCCGCAGGAGATTGGTTTCTTTTCAGTTCGGGGTGAATTTGGAGCACAAGAAGAGTACCGGTAGAGAAAAATGGAAGAATGAAAGAAGTGGGATTTAGTATAGTCACGCTAGAAAAAAAAAAATCACTTTTAGACATTGGTTACGCACATACATACATACTGTATACTCGTTTAATATAGATACACGCACGTCGACATACACACACAGACATACAAAACAGGAAAAGAAGATGTCCCATGTACGTGCACACAAACACACGCAAAACAAAAAAAGAATATATATATATATATATATATATATATATATATATATATATATATATATATATATATATATATATATGAGAGAGAGAGAGAGAGAGAGAGAGTGAGTAGTATACGGTCTTGTGTTGGATTAATTTCTTTTATTCCTTATTAATGAGATGAACTACGAAATTATCCCCCCAAATAAATAAAGTGCTTCAGATGTAAATAGGAAAAGATAAGTTTCTGTCATGGCGTCCAATTCGCATGTGAAAGCACCCGAGTTCGATTCTTGTACCGGTCAGACTGGTGGACTCATCTTGTTTCTGCCTTTGTTCCTGCCCCGTCAGCAGTACACTTAAGGACCTGGATGTATAGCGACCACAGCGGGTATTCTTCTAAGAGATAATTGTACCCTAGAATATTTTGTGTGTCTTAATGATTCTCGTGTATTGGATAAGCATAAAACTTTTTCTTCATCTTCTTCTCCTTCTTCATTTTCTCCTCCTCCTCCTCCTCCTCCTCCTCATCATCATCATCATCATCATCATCATCATCATCATCATCATCTTCTTCTTCTTCTTCTTCTTCTTCTTCTTCTGTCCCTACTCAGTGACGACCAAACCCTCCCACGAATCGCTACCTTCTCGCATATACTCTCTAATTTTCTTGATCACTTTTCTATGCGTAATCATATTTTTATTAATTAATTTATTTTCAAGATGTTGAGTTGATGATGGTAAAAGAATTGTTCCTGAAATTAGAGAGAAGCAAAAATAATGTGAAAATAACAATTCGTTTAAAGATTGGAGATATGCAAGGAATTTTATGCACCTCCCCCTGCGTGTGTGTGTGTGTGTGTGTGTGTGTGTGTGTGTGTGTGTGTGTGTGTGTGTGTGTACATATTTTCATCTCTCTCTGCCTGTCTGTTGCCCCCACATCTCTCTCTATCTCTCTCTCCTCCCTCTCTCTCTCTCTCTCTCTCTCTCTCTCTCTCTCTCTCTCTCTCCGGTAATTAAATAACCGAACCGCCGGGTGCTGGACGGGTTAATGGCCAAACAGCCGGCGGGGACGGCTGTGACGGATGACGGGGGAAGAGTGGACGGACAGACACGGACGGAGTAGTGGAAGTTACTGACGAAAATGAACGGAATAGTGAGGTTTGCGGACGGAATGGGTTGAAATACTGAAGATATGGACAGAACAGAGGGAGAAAGATGATGGGTAAGAACAGACGGACGGAAACGGACAGACACGGACGAAAGCGGACGGAGTAGTGGGAGTTACGGATGGAAATGGTTGAAGGAATGGAGATACTGGTCGAAGAGAGAGAGAAGGGTGGTGGAGAAGTGCTGACGGACGCAAACGGACAGACTGGTGCGAACGGACGGATTAGAGAGGGTTTTGGACAGAATAAATTGAAATATTTGAGGTGTGGATGGAGGAGAGAGGGAAGAATGACGGAGGAGGAGTAGGCAGATGGAAATGGACAGACACGGACGAAAACGGACGGAATGGGTAAAAAAATTGGATATGAGCGAAATAAATGGTGACTGGTTATGGGAAATAGTAGACAGACAGAGCCGACCGAAGACTGGTGGAAAAATGTGAATTACGGACGGAATGGAATGAAACAAAAGGAGATACGGACTGAAGAGAGTAACGGACGGAATCGAGGCTGAAGACCTACGGGGGAAAAGTACACGGACGGAGACGGACGTACAGTGGCAATTACGGACGGGATAGAATGACAAATAGGAGGGGGTATGCACGCTATTGAGTCATGGAGGGGGCTTGCAGACGATAGGGGAAAAAATAGACGGACGGAGACTGACGGAATTGGTTGAAAATTTAAGCACGGATAGAATAATTTAAGTTCTGGACGGAGTAGTATGTAACTAAGGACGGAATAGTGCGAATTACGGACGGAATATTGTGAGTTACGGATGGGTTATGGATGGAATTGACAGGGAAATGAGAGAGATGGGTGGGATTACGTTACGGACGGAATATTATGAGCTACGGACGGGATATTGTCAGTTGCGAAAGGAATAGTGTGAGTTACGGACGGAATATTATGAGCTACGGACGGGATATTGTCAGTTGCGAAAGGAATAGTGTGAGGTACGGACGGAATACTACGAGCTACGGACGGGTTATTGTCAGTTGCGAATGGAATAGTGTGAGTTACGGACGGAATAATTAGTGTGAGTTATGGGAAGCACAGTGTAAAGTACGGCGGATCAGTGGGAGTTACGGACGGAGCCATGTGAGTGGTGGAGGCGACGGACTGATGGCGGGGTGAAATAGTTTGACTGAGACGGGCGGACAGAATAGTATGCTGCAGACGGGACAAATTGGAAAAGAGAAAGTATGAACAGAATGATGAGTATCTAAATCAAGCAGTCAATCAATCTATTTATCTGTCTGTCTATCTGTTTATCTATCTATGTATATATTTTTCCTCTCGGGCGTCATTTAATTTTAGTCGTGCTGCTACTATACTAGAAGGGTGATTCATTTCTCTGAGCGCCCAGAAGAACGCCAAGGTATCCATTCATAAAGCACAGATTCAAATGAAATTCCGTACTTACAAACTTCATTTTACGACAGTCATATACTGCATTTAAGTAACTCCCAAACATCTGAACTGAAGAGACATATGCCGGAAATAAAATACTGCTCTCTTACCAGTGTAGCGCTGAGTGGGCATCAGCTTTATAGTCAGCTGCACTGATCCAGTGATCATGCCATTCTTGATAGCTGACTGCGTATTTTTACTTCTTCCGAGTTAACCCTCCCAAATTTTCCTGCTGGTGGGGACATCTTAAGCGATAAGGAATTGAAAACATGCCTTGCACAATGGCTAAAAAAAAAAAAAAAAAAAAAAAAAAAAAAAAGGAGGGGGGAGAATGCAGTCTTCCCGGAGGATAAATTGCAAACAAAAAAAATTGCTGCTTTGGAACATCAAGCTTAATTATGTGTAAGCACTGAATGAGACTGCTGTCAGTACTTGGTGTGAATGTGGAAAAATTGTAATGAAATGAAGATAATAAGTACCACCTATCGATTAATTAATAACGGAGATATTTAAATTAAGTTGGGACCTCAGAGTAGTGAATCACCCTGTATTAATCCAGGTTAGTGGAGCTACCTATGCTCTGTTAACGTTAACTTGGCCTAAAGTTGCTGTCTCAGCATCTTCAGTGCTCGTTTATAACACCAGATATCACAGGAATGTAGTACTGACTACTAATCACGATGAAGCGTTATGGAAAAAATGTAGGGTCGTAGCACTACCTTTTTATGCCATTGAGATACATGGAGTGAACTGCAGAAGGACGAAAATCTGGGACAAAAGCTGAAAGAATTATATCAGTGATGGAGTTGCTACTACTTGCAGTAATTTTCCTCGCGCAACAAGGACTTGCTTTTGTAGGAGGAACAAGAGACATGGGAAAACACCGCATTCTCCCTGTCTTGTCCACCCTTTAAAAAAGGAAATCGGTATTTTGTCTGAGAACTGATTTTTGTTTGTGAAGTCGATCTATGCAGAGATAACAAAGGGTCATTTCTATAGGTGGTATATTTCCGTCTCGGCGAAAACAATGCCCAGAATTCTATGCTGACTGAGGGTTTCATGGTATCCGTTCTGATAATGCTTGGCAAAATCCACTGGGGAGGTACTGTGTTCACTAAGGATTTTAAGGTAACCGTTCTGATAACGAACATATTAATGGTTCTTTTTCCAACTCAGTCATAAATGTGAAAATGAAAGTGGAAACGAATGAGTCAAGGTTTGTTGGGTAGCATCTTAAAAAATAGATAGATAAGAAAATATGTAAATAAATAAACAATTAAATAAATAAAAAAATAAGAGACTGGAAGCGCTCTAAAGCTGTAGTGTTCATTAAGTAAACTCCCAACCCATCCGCTCAGATACTTTATTAACCAAGTGTACAACATGGTTGTAGTGTTCGCTTCCCATGTTCTGCGATACTCAGAGTCTAGGTTTGGATCCAGCCCTGGCGGACATTTAAATAAGAGCTGGTAGTATGTCCTCTCATATGCTAGAATATTTTTGTATCCAGTCGGTTAATATTGATGCCATACATACATACTGACGCACACAGACCTAGCCAAGACAACATAATACTTCGAACTTCGCTTGCTCTGCTGCCACTATTCATTCCTCTTATTCATACTTGAGCTGCATGAGGAAGGGTATATCTGGCTGTCACTCTCCCTCTGAGCAGAAGGTATGGTCCAGCAGTGGCTCTAATGCGGAATGATATATATATATATATATATATATATATATATATATATATATATATATATATATAGAGAGAGAGAGAGAGAGAGAGAGAGAGAGAGAGAGAGAGAGAGAATGAAGGGTGATGGAGTTGAGTATATGCGGCCGGAATAGTGGGTTTTGAATGCAGACGGAAGGGGGAGTTACTTATGAACAGTGGAGACGGACAGAATAATATGTTTCAGTATGGACGAAACAGTGAACCATGAACAAGGACATATGTAATGCTGAGCTGTGGATGGAGACGGACGGAACAGTGAGATATGGACGGACGGAGCATTGAGATATGGACGGACGGAGACGGACGGAGCATTGAGATATGGACGGACGGAGACGAACGGACAACAAAAATAGTGACGCCGCGAGAAGTGATAGAGAGCAGACTGAGTTATGGTTAGGTATGGCCGAGTGTGTCGGTGACGGTGACAGAATGCACGGACGGTAACGAACAATACGGACAGGTAACAGTGTAAGAACTGACGATCGAGTGAAAAATGGACAAGCTGACACGGAGGGAATAAGGACTGGTGACGATGAACGGACGGAGCCGGACAAAAGAAAATAAATAATCTTTGGGGTATAAGGACGGCGAATGAACAGACGGACGGTGACGGACGGGAAAAAATAATAATTGGACGATAAAAGAATAGAGTAACGGTTACGGACGAAAGAAAATGACCTACTTTTTGGTATATGAGTTAGGGTAAAGATGAAGGACGGGAATGGACAGAAAAGCAAGAATTATAATGGGTTATGTACGGGTATGAATGACGGTGAAAGAGTAGGCAGACGGAAAGGTATTATAGATGAGAAGAAATATTAGGGTATAGGCGGTGAACGAATTGACGGACGGAAAGAAAATGGGTCACAGTGGGGTATATGAACGACTGAGAGTGACGGAGAAAGAGCAGACGGACGGTGACGGACGGAAGAAAAGTGAGTTACGGCGATGAGATAGCGGACGGACAGGGACGGATGTTGACATACGAAATACAGTGAAGTTTGTGGGTTAAGGCGCTCCAACTGCTCTGACACTGTAAAAGTTTATATCCGATGTTTTTATTTACTGTATTTATTTATGTATTTGTTTATCCTTGCTATCCCTAGGCGGTTTGATCCGGCAAAGGAGACACTTTTTGAACAGGAGTGGATGGGTATAGGCTTCATTCATCCCTTCCCTTTGAGAGGCTTTCCTTAGACGTGTATACTCGTCAGGAAGGGACAAGAATAGACTAAGGAAAGACGTCACCGTGTTGAAGAGCTTAATAAGATACTTGTTTAATTATCCACCCCATTTTAATGAAAGTGTTGGGATGACGATGATGATGATTTTATAACCTTTATCAATTTATGTATCTGTCTGTCCATTTTTCTGTTATCTATCTATCTGTTTATCTGTCTGTCTGTCTATCTCTCTGCATACATACATACAACATACATACGTACATACAGTGTCCGTTTCTATCCGATTGTTGATCTTTTTTTTCCTAGGTTTTATGCGCTTTTGATCGGTTTGGTCAGATCGTCACAGTTCTATGCATTTTTATCCAATTTACGTCAGTTTTCCTCCCCAAATATTGTACTTCTTTAGTCGATTTGTTATAGTCACCACAAATGACATGTGGTTTTGTTAGATTCTGATCAGTTTCGGCCTCAACATATATGCACTTGTACACGTTTTTGGTCAATATTCTTTCAAAATGTATACGTTTTTATTATTGATTTATTATTATTATTATTATTATTATTATTATTATCATCGTTATTATTATTATTATTATTATTATTATTATTATGTTATTTTCAATCGTTTTATTTTTATATTTACGTTTTTCCTATTTTTTTTTACGTTTTTCCTTTTTTATTTTTCGTCATTTTCCTCCCAGTTTATATAAAGTTTCCATTCGATTTTGTCTCATTTGCCCTGAATTTTATAAACAGATATAAGCTTGTCCAAATTTCTGTCGATTCATATGCGTTCAGAATCGTCTGGTTTGGGTCACATTCTCTCTTGTCTCCGGAAAATTTCGTAACAATTCTTCCTCAGCGATTTATTTTGGACAGTGCACCTTAACATCTGATATTTCATTGATGCAAGCCGAGTCGATATTAATAAAAGTGTAAATAAATAACTTAGGATTATGAAGATGTAATGAGGGAAAGAAATCGCCATAGGACAAGTGCTAATTAACACTCTCATGGTCGCGTCTTCTCTCGTCCTTTACTCCAGCCAACACCAGACGATTTTGTTCAGCTGAGAGTAAGGCAGAGGAGGCTGGGAGGGATAACACTGGAATCTGTAACCCTCTCATCTTCGGGCCAAATCCTATATCTTGCCGGACGATTCCATTCACAGAAGCCTGAGAGTTTTAATACAAGGGGAATGCGGCCAAGCTTTATCCAGTGTATTAACCGTAACGCAAAATTTTCACTGATAAATCTGTAGTTAAGTTTGGCTATTTATTTTGTGGGATGATGTTGGAGAATTCTGTAGACTGGAATGACGCATAATTTATAGTGATACCATCTAATTTGATTTCCGAATCCTGGTTACAAAGCTGAAAGAGTAAGGCTTTGGTTTTGGATGATGATGATGGTGGTGATGATGATGACGATTACAGTACCGCGAAATACCATGGAGCAGCAAAATTAGTGATCTGCTTCTCTCTCTCTCTTTCTCTCTCTCTCTCTCTCTCTCTCTCTCTCTCTCTCTCTCACACACACACACACACACACACACACACACACACACACACACACACACACACATCACGAATTCCTTTTCAAGATTACTAATTCCCTTTCATCACAGGCGGGTTCCTTTCAGTGGGTATTGCCAATTTGCGGTTTTGATGAAGTTTACGGATAAAACGTAAGATTAGTAATAAATAGCAAACTTGTATTTCGTAAGACGGACCTCAGTGGAAGAAAGATTAGGGCAACAAACTTATTGATTTGAATTCCACTGAGCCCGAGGACTTTTTTTTTTTTTTTTTTTTTTAATCCCTTTAATATTTTTTTTTGTTTAGGAGAGTTTTTTTTTTTTTTCTTGAGTGTCTTCCTCAGTACAGAAAGTCTCCCCTAATAAGAATAAGATCGTCTGGAGAAAGGACAACTTAACTGGTGGAAGAAGTCACCTGATTAAAAGGGTTAGGTAAACTATCTGTATAATGGAGAAGAAGGAGAGGCATGAGTCAAGTAGATTTGAAAAGATATTGATATAGACGGTGGAAGGCGGTAATATTAAGTTAGAATTATGGGCATGACACATAACTCACCAGCCTGGACATTTAGCTTCAAGGCAAGATGGCCGTGGGAGGTAAAAAGATAATATTTATGACATGAATAACTTTAACTAACACCTAAAGGGCAGTAATATTTTTTTCGAAATACCCCAAAGGCAAATGCAAGAGTTATAGATTCCAACTAATGTACAAGAAAGAAAGTTAGTGTGAAAACAGAAGCAGGATGAATAAAAGAAAGAGGAAATAGAAAAAGAATCGCAAATATGGCGGGGCTTCTCACACAAGGGAAAAAGTAATGGGCAAAAATCGCAATTAATCTTGAGGTGAAACACGAGTGCCGAGGACAGGTAGGATGGCAGGGAGGGGGAGTGCAGGGTGTGTCGTAAAGTTACCTGGTGGGTGTGATATTATACCGCCAACGTACAGTACTTGGAATATACCTTACTGGGGACTCGCTCTCTTACGCCAGCGCAGTTAACCCTTTGACTAGGATTTCTCTTCGCCGAACAAAATCGTCTGGTGTTAAAACGGAAATGCGATACTTAGGTCTACGTGTGTGTGTTGTGTGTGTGTGTGTGTGTGTGTAGCAGCGAAGTAATGTTTCAAATCACTCTGTTTCTCTGACTGCTAAATCAGTGTTTCCGTCAAATGTATACTGTCGTCTGATGATATCACGAAAATACAGTAAAATATTCACCAAATAGTTTATAAGTGGAGGACACCTGTAATCTGGTGCATGGATTTTTTAATTTAATTTGTTTTTCATCCTCTGTCATGTTCTGTAAAGAAAAAAAGAATTGAAATCACTTGTGTCATTTTTTTTTTTTATAACAACGTTCTGACCTAAATTGCTGCCAACTTCCTGAGAAGCAGCTGAATAAAGCCTGGAAGTATAGCAGGGAAAAGGTTACTTAGTGTATTCTTTATCCACTCACTACTGAAATTCCTCCGAGATCAGTTTAAAAAAATAAATGTAAGGTGATATCCAAAATTTAATACTGTATAATATATAATTGCACCGGTGAAAGGATGAAACAACAGACGCATTTGTCAATGGGATATTTTGACATGTGATTCTCGTGCTCAGAATGTACATAATTATTAGGTATTTTCTTCTGATAATGTTTGGTTAATTTTATCTTTAGGAGAGACTGATGGCCTGACCTCGTGAGTGTAGAGATGTATAATATGTTTACATTGGGTACTTTGATTATTGTATTTTTTATGGATCAGGCCCCTGTAATGTGAAATAGGATTATGATGATGGTGATGATGATGATGATGGAGTAGTAAAATTTATATGATGATGTTAGGTACGATTTAGAGTGCCGATACAGGCTTCATGATACAGTACTATAATTATGTATTGGATAGTATTGTGTTATATTCTGAATAATTCTCATGGAATTTATATAAAACTGAAAGCGAGGTGAGCAGGTTGGAAATACATTAATGAGAGAGTGAAAGAGAGAGAGAGAGAGAGAGAGAGAGAGAGAGAGAGAGAGAGAGAGAACCCATTCAGCCAGTGATACAGAACGACCTTTTGAGAACGACCTACATGGATGACTTATTACTTGAGAGAGAGAGAGAGAGAGAGAGAGACTAGACCCATGCTAGATACCTTTCCCTTTCCTCTCTCTCTTTCTCTCTCTCTCTCTCTCTCTCTCTCTCTCTCTCTCTCTCTCTCTCTCTCTCTCTCTCTCTCTCTCTCAGTGTAAGGGAGGGATCAGGTCCGTCTTGTGGTCACCTTTTAATTCTCTCTCACCCTCAGGCGACTCCTACCCTATTATCTCATAGTGGGGGTGGTTTTTTCCTCTCTCTCTCTCTCTCTCTCTCTCTCTCTCTCTCTCTCTCTCTCTCTTGTGTGTGTGTGTGTGTGTGTGTGTGTGTGTGTGTGTGTGTGTGTTCGGTGACTTTTTCGAATTTGTCCCTACAAATGATAGCAGACAATGTGCAGTGGTAATGAAATTTTTATGGCGTGATGATGTTTATATATTTATGCTTTTTATTTAACGCATACGTGAAAAAAAGAAGTGCCGTTTAATATATTTGGGTGCGTAGTTTTTTATTATGTCCAGTATCTGTTTTTCATTAGTTTCTGTGTCAAAAATTAAGGCTGCATAATACACAGTAAATGATAGTGCATACAGACTGAATTCAGTGATTAGATTCAACCCCCTCACTGCGGTGATGTCTTTACCTGTTTATTTTTGCTGTCCTCAGGTAATTTTGTCTAGCATTGGAGAGCACATTTTTTTACTGGAGGGGTTATAAATAGACTTCTTTAACCTCTTCACAAACAGGCGCCTCTCCATGAGCTGAATAAAATCGTTCTCGGGCTGAAAATGTTAAAGACACTACAATGTTAGCAAAATAAAGTATATATGTGTCAAAAATAAGTAGTGGTATTTTAGTAAAAGATACTGTAATTAACGTTTTTTTTTTTATGTAATCTCTGTAGATAAACAAGCAAATGTGTTACAATATCTGTACCTGGAAATGGGCACCATGTTCTTAACCAATCAAGTAATTAATGAAACAAGAACTCGTATTTTCACGCACAGACACAGAAAAATTAGGACGCATCATTCATGAACTTCTTCAGTACGATGCTGCCTCTAATAATTCTTGCTACAGTAAGACAGTCGTATTCTGTTTTGGGGGAGGGAGGACATGCTAGCAGTATTAATGCCTAAAAAAAAAAAAGTGTGAATCTCTAAATTAATACACTCAGTATCTCGACGTAGGTTTAAAATTCCCGAAATAAAATATACAGAGAAAAACATAAACAAGTAGGCTATGAATTGTATATTTGCAGGACGCGTTGGTGTTACGAACGCTAATAATCATCATAATTATCCAAACCCAGTTACCACAACAGTAAATGAGGCAGACATAATCCACAAACAGGAACAGGAAAATGAAAAAAATGTAGAAATGATCACAAGTATCCCTGTCGCTCTCTGTGGACTCACGAAGTTATTTAGGTTAACGTTGATTTTTTTTTCATAATTTTCTGCTTAGAGGAATTAGAAAGGCTACAAACTCTCTCTAATTAACTTTGGGCTCCTAGAAAATCCCTTTGTGGAATAAGTTGATCTCGATGTAGCCACAATGAAATACTTAGGTGTGTCCGTGTAAGCTGAAAGGTACTTACTGAAAAGGGACGTGGAGCCATATTCTCGTGGTCATTTTTTTTTTAAGCCTCTGGTGCATTGGTTAGCAAATCCAGTGCACACGTCGAAAACCCGTAGTTCAGTTCTTGGGGCCAATCAGACTGGTGCATGGCCTTAGTTTGTTTACCACTGGTCTCCGTTAGCATTGCAGTATCATTTAGGACTTTGATGTAAACTGACTTATGCTTGACAGTTGGATTGCACTTCTCCTCTCTCTCTCTCTCTCTCTCTCTCTTTTAACTTAATGAATCGCCTCCTAAGTTAGTGTGTCAGGTCCTGGGAGACCCCGTATGAAAAAAAAAGTTATCATTTTCAGCTTATGCTTGTAAATTAAATCAGGCAATTCTGTCATATTGTCGGCATTTATCTGATTTATTATTGTTATCAAATTGTCAGTAGTTTAATTTTGTTATAATTTCCAAATTATCAAAGGAGCCAATTAGGTATGGCTGTCAATTTGCCATCATTCAGTCAGTTACCTAACGATGCCAATCATCAATAGAGCAATTTAATTATTGCAACCTACTTAATCAACACACTAAATTAGTTTCCGATACGAATTTGCCAACACTAGTTAATTAGCATTATCAACATATCCATACATTTTGCTGCATAGTTATCATTGTAATAAAGTAATTATTACTGCCAGTGCTTCAGCAGAGCGTAAATTATATATCGCTTTTAATTTATCAGGCCAGTATGTTTTTTGCTCTACTATCAAATTTATTAACATATAATTTAAGTCAACGCGATAAAATGATTTATAGATATACATTATTTTTCATAAGAATTTTACCATTTAATTATTATATTAGGTAGTGGTTTGCGCATATGGTAAATAATTTATCGTCATAAAATTATCAGCGGATCTTAATGAGCTGGAGATGAAAAAATACGGAGAGTAAATTTGTTAACGCCTTTCAGATTATCTATAAATGACGAAATGGTCAACACTTGGAAGAGTAAGGCATTATTATCAAATTATCAGATATATCAATATTTATTATCACAGCCAAACTATCAAACCCATTTCCACATTGTAGTATGGAATCCCACGTTCCTCTCAAGCCACTCCAAAATTCTGTAAATGAAAGCGAGTTGTTTCGAAACTCAGTCCTGAAGAAAAGGAATATGTGAGGTGATATTAAATTAGACCAAGAAAATTTGGTAAGTGATGTTAAATTAAACCGAGAGAATATGGAAAAAGGTATTGATACAAACAGAATATGAAACGTTGTATTATATACGACTAAAGAGAATTTTGGAGAATGATGAGGAAGGATTTATGAGAAAATTAGATGTCAGTAACTGCGAGAAAAAGGAAATAAGATGAAAACAAAATGCATGTGAAGATGTAAGATAAGGGGAGGTAAAGGGAATAAGTAAAAATAGGACAACTGAATTTAAAGCAGGATGACGGAAACGATGCCAAGAACCTTGGACCAAGGAAAATACCAAAGGCAGGAAAATATTATAATAAAGGGTGAGATAACACGGATGAAAAATAATGAAAAAAATAAAATGTAAAAATATAAACACAAAATTATAAATAACAATACCTTAAAGCACTTCAGTGCAGTTAATAATTATCTAATAATGTTAACCCAATATTAGTTATACGTTTCCAACTTTCTATACTTTTAATAACATGGTAATTAAATAAAAGAATATACGATGTGATCTAATTTTTGTTCAGCATTTTCGAGCAAAATAAAATCAGAAGGAAAAAGTGAATAGGCTATATGCTTTTTGTTAAAAAAAAAAAAAAAGAGAGAGAGAGAGAGAGAGAGAGACACACACACACACACACACACACACACACACACACACACACACACACACACACACACACACACACACAGGAATTTACCTTCTTGTGGCAGGAATAATTCTGGCCATGTATTCTAATTAACTCCAGACGATTTTTATTAAACTGAGTGACTTAAAGGGGTTTGTGTATAAATGCCAGCACTGTTAATTCTCTGATGGCCAGAGCAATTTTCCAGTACTGTATTCCAGCTAATGCCAGACGATTTTTTTTCAGCTGTTAGTGAGTATAGAAACCTTGGAGTATTAAATAACATACATTTGTACTTCAGAGGAATTATTCTTTCAGCAAAAGGATGTCATATTTGTTTTATTCTTGCGATCTCCTGACGGTTTTATTCAGCATGGGAAAGATCTCTCGTATGAAGGCTTAATGTAACTCCTCCAGCTCAAAAAATATCCCTTAATTCTTGTAGCGAGAAGACAAGTAATATTCCTTTTATTCTTACTTCCCATCATATTTCCCCCTCCCCCCCTTGAGAGGACTTCGAACAGCACGGGTTAGAATTAATATAGTCCTCATCAACCCCTGCGTTTTTAAATCCCCCCAAGAGCTGAAAAGAATCAACGAGGGGTGTTTGAGTAAAGAGAATACACGTCATCGAATTGAAAGGGTTAAGATAAATTAATTGTTTGAATTGAAGGGGTTAAGATAAATAAATTGTCTGAACTGAAGGGGTTAAAATAAATAAATTGTTTGAATTGAACGGGTAAAGATAAATTGTTTAAATTGAAGGGGTTGTGATAAATTAATTGTTTGAAATGAAGGGGTTAAATAAATTGTTTGAATTGATGAGGTTAAATAAATTGTTTGAATTGAAGTGGTAGGGATAAATAAATTGTTTGAATTGATGAGGTTAAAAAAATTGTTTGAATTGAAGTGGTAGGGATAAATAAATTGTTTGCATTGATGAGGTTAAGATAAATAAATTGTCTGAAGATAAGAAGAATATATAATGGGGTAAGTTAAAATAATTCATTGTAAATTATAACATCGATGCCGACGATAATCACAAAGAAAAAAGAAGTTAAAACAGAAGAACGTGTATATCTGCTAATTTTTTCGCTGTAACTGTTTTACGTATCCAGACAAAAAAAGATAAATGTGAGAAATGAATATATAAAAGGAAAAACAGGATAAATACAAATAAAAATGAGAAAAGAATGTGAACCGTGATTTTTTATTTATTTTTTTTTTTTTTACAGAAACCAGTGTCACCTAAATGTGTGTGTGTGTTTTATTTTTTTATCTTTATTCAGAGGACAATTTTCGTCACATTCCTGCTACGGTCAGACTATTTTCCTCAGCCTGGGAGAGATTTTCATAGTGGTGATGTTAGATAATCCTTCATTAACCCCTTCATTGAGAGAGGGTATCCACAAGCTGAATATATATAATCGTCTGGAGGTGGCAGTAATAAACAAATATAAGCCATCGTAAGGAAAGGGTTAAGACTCTAATGACACGTTGAGAGCATAAGGAAACGAAAAAAATAATATGCTCGTTCTGTTCACATTCCCGGCTGAATAAAATAATCTGGTGGATGTATAGATAGTGTAACGCGTAAATGCTATAAAAATTAAATTCCTTGGTTGAAGGGATTGGTAGAGACGATTCCAAGCCTTTGACAACTAGTTTTATTTCCCTCTGTTAAAGAAATCGTCTTCTGGTAGCGTAGCGAAATATTTTGGTTCGTCAACAGAAAGAGTAATCGTATGAAGTTTGTATGAAAAAATTATTATTATTTCTATTCTTTTTTTTTTTTTTCTTCTTCTTCTTATTGCGTGTGACGTTACATAAATCGAGAAAAAATGTTGAGAAAGAATGTGCTGAAGTTTGAGGTGGTTTCTGGTCATGTAATCTGGCGCTTGGTGGTCTAGTGGAATAAGCGCAATAGGTACCAGGAGATTTTTCGATCTTGAATACCACCAAGCAAAGTAGGTTCATCATCCACTCGTAAATGTCCTGAAATGCGCCAGCCTAGCCTCGGGACCCTACATCTCGAAATGAGTTATGGCATTCGCTGTGTCCTTTTTGTATAAATAAATGTATACTGTATATATGAATTTTGCGGAAAATCAGATAGAAAAATATAGGCTAATTACTTTTTCAGTGTTCGTTTTTCACATAAGTTTTTAAAGCGTATAAAAAAAATATGCAATTAGTGTGTATTGTGTGTATTTTATTATGAAGATATGTGGATGTCAATGAATATCAAGTGTATAAAACTGCTTTGTTTTCCCCATTAAATCATAAGTCATGCAGGAATGATACAAATGAAAAATAAATAATGCAAGCAGTGTAGGTTAATATGGATTTACAGAAAGTGTTGTCAAAGTTTTTCTTTTACATTTTTCTTTCTTGTCACAAACATTTTGAAAAGGAAAGTACAAAAATACAAACTGCAATTCTATAAACATGAAAATCCAGGTATCAGTCAGATAATATAATGCTTATTTTTTTCGCATTGGCTTTTTCTCCCTTCTTACCTATCTTGCAAGTAATAACGGGGCTGATGTAATGCGATATATTTTTAAATTTTTTCTCCTCTTGCATTGCTTGCGAGATATGCAAACCCTCTTATGACTGGGACAACTTGAGTAATCTACAGTATTTCAACAAACATCAGCTGAGAGTGAGTCATAGGACCCTGACCATCCTAATATTGTCTTCATTAATCCTCTCACGGTCGGGACAGCTTTAATAGTCTAATGCAGCTGACGCCAAGCAAAATTATTCAACTGAGACATAGGAGTCTGAATTTGAAGTTACATATGGTAGCCCTCCCCTGAGCTACATCCCATCTCTCATATATCTCTCCACTCCAACCCTCCATCTCACCTTTATCTTTCCCTACCCATCTTCTCCTTCACCCCGATCACATACACTCATCCAATGAGTCTCTGATTCTTCACCCTCTTTTCATGGCCAAACCATCTCAAAGTATTTCTCTTAACACTTTCAAACACATCCCCATCAACGCTATAACACTCCATTACTTCCTCATTTATCTCTTTTCCTCTCCATATTCATCACATGCCATCATTGTATTCTTGTTTCCACCAGATAATTATATTCATCTTTGGGCAGAGTTATTATTTATTATTATTATTATTATTATTATTATTATTATTATTATATCTGCTATCGTCAGTAGATTTTGCACAGGTTAAGGGAAACGCCTAGTAGTGAATGGGTGAAACGCTGTCATCCTTGTCTCCTTACCGCCAGGCGATTTATTTCAGCTTAATGATGATGATGATGATAATGATGACGATGAAGAGCTTTATTTTTGCTTCCGCCAAACAATTTCCTCCGGCTTTGCAAAGAATGGAGCTTTTCTCGTTGCTGCCAGACGATTTCTTAAGACTTAGTAAAGAAAATGCAGCGTCCTTCACAGAAACGGATGCACGAATGAGAGAGAGAGAGAGAGAGAGAGAGAGAGAGAGAGTACTTGGGACCTTACAAACCAAATTATAGACTTTGCTAACAAGTTTAATTTTTTTTTCCTTGCGTATTTGATCTGTAATGCTTGTCTATAATTTTGCTAGTTCCCGCGAATAGAGCTCAGCTAGCCCCTTTACTGCGAGAAGTAAGTTGAATAAAATCGTCTTTTGTAATAAATAGTAATAATAATTTTAATAATATGATTAATAATATTAATAATAATAGTATTAATAATAATAATAATATTGATAATAATAATAGTAGTAGTACTAGTAATAATAGTAATAATCATCATCATCATCACCATCATCATCCATCCATCATCCAATCCTATGTTGCCCCATGAGGAGCGTAGGAGCCCGGGGCTAGGCAAGTTGGTCCTGACATTTAAGATGAGAATGACCAGCCTCAGTTATCCCAGAGTGGCATTACGTGAGCAATAAACCCCAAACACCCCTTGGAGATAAACCTACACCGGCTCAATACGATTGGAGCGCCTTAATTACCCACTAAACCACCAGGCATTATAATTTGTCCATATGGTTACCACCCAGCGTAGTAAATGGTTTCCTGGTGTACAGGAAACAATAATAGTAATAATAATAATAATAATAATAATAATAACAACAACAACGTCTGTTTCTTACTCCCTGAATATATATATATATATATATATATATATATATATTCATCTGTCTGTATATATATATATATATATATATATATATATATATATATATATATATATATATATATATATATCCATCTGTCTGTATATATATATATATATATATATATATATATATATATATATAACCTGAATTAAAGGTAAAAAGGCCTTATCATACTTTGACCGGGAGAGAAAGTTTTCCATTTCTGAATGAAATCGTCTGGCTTTAGCTTGAGAAATGTAATTATTTATTTTTGGCCAAATTGTATAAATCAACATACTGTAATTTTTAACCCCGTCAGCCTTAGTATAATCCATCATTGTGCCTCCGCTCACCTATGGAGGAGGAGGCATTAAGTGCATGCGTGCGTCCGTCCGTGCGTCCGTAATATTGTTTTGGGCGCGATATCTCCTGAACTCCTCGACGGATTTCGACCAAACTTTTGTCAGTGATACAGTATGAAGGGACGATGAACTGGTTAGGTCAGCAAGGTCATGGAGGTTGTATGACGAGTCTGTGCAAGACCTGGCGGGGGCACACTGAACGACGCTTTGTGCTGACAGTTCGGGGCCGGAGTTGTTGGCGTTTTAGTCTTCTTTTATTCTTGCTGATACCAAGTGGTTGTATTCGGCTTAGGGGAAACTTTTTTTTTTTTAATGGATTTTTTTTTTTTTTTTTAATGGAGGCGTCAGATACAGCTTTCATTAACGCCATCACATCTGGAAGTACCCATTAAAATGAATGAATTTGTCTGGTGGTATTTAATCAGAATGAAAAAAACAAAATCGTGGTGAAGTGGTTAACTGTTTTATTTTGACAGATATCTCTGAGCTGAACAGAATTTTCTAGAATTATGAGGTCTCTCAGCTAAACAAAATAGTCTAGTGTTACTCTGCACAAAAAAACCAACTGATCCTAAGACAGCAGTTATGAGGAGAGATTGGAACCCACTGACTGCCAGAATTTCCCTCATCTGGATAAAATCGTCTTCCTTTAGCCAGAGTCAGATACAACAGAATATTTCGTTGAGAGTAGAATGGATTTTTTTTTGTTATTATTTTTTCTGTTGGATATTGTAACTGCCAAGCGGTTTAAAATTACGGACTTAGATATTTTATTTAGGCACATGCTAGACGAATTTCTTTAGCAGGGAATATTTTTAGCATTCAGAGTGTTATGGGAAGACTTGCTACTTTTATTATGGTTTTAGTAGTAGTAGTAGTAGTAGTAGCTGTAATAGTAGTAGCAATAGTAATAGACAATCAGTCAATCAATCGGCTTTATTTCGTATCTCGGGATACGTAAAAAATATTACATTTCATCATCATATATACTGTAGATAATCATTTAACAATTGAATAAAAAAAAAAAAATAGTTACAGTAAACATATCCTTAGCAACCTACTTATACGATTTGCCTACATACACATACAGTATAAGCAATTATCCAGCTTATTCAAAATTTACATTAACTGCACACCGCCTATTTCTTTTGGTTTTGCATCCATTGAATTCTAGCATTTATAATATCCAAAGAATTTCCAATATATTTCATAATTATCATAAAAATATTTCGGTAAACGAGAAACACAGCGGCTAGAGGACTGATAAAATAACCTAATGACTACATTACTCTTCCTACTTAAAGCTTTAAAATATCTAACTTGTAGTAGGCCAATATGGTGTCAGAGTAAAAGTAGTCCTGCTGCCTTGCATATACTATGATTTCTTATTAATCTTGGGATACTGTATATTTTCTTGAGTGCATTTGCAAATGAACATTGAAAGCTTCTGAATACATTGCTCTTCTGCATATCTTTCATATTCCATAGTAGTAGTAGTAGTAGTAGTAGTAGCAGTGATAGTAGTAGTAGTAGTAGCAGCAGCAGCAGCAGCAGTAGTTTCATATTTATCTCTACACGTTTTTCGTTTCATTTTTTGGTCTTGCTGATATCTGCTCAGTATTACTGTCATCATTATTGCTATTTATTTTGAACTATACGAACCGTAAAATATTAATGATGACAAAATCATATTTCGCTGTAAGTATTAAGTACTGTACATGAGAGTAAGTGTTGACGTAATGTTACCTCTGTTACGTCACTTGTAAACACATGGAGGTAAACGCAGCGCGCGCGCGCACACACACACACACACACACACACACACACACACACACACACACACACACACACACACACACACACACACACACACACACACACGCACGCACGCACGCACGCACGCACGCACGCACGCACGCACGCACGCACGCACACACACACACACACACACACACACACACACACACACACACACACACACACACACACACACACACACACACACACACACACACACACACACACACACTATCATAGCACTATTTCACATTTCACCACCTCACACAGCACATACCATCCCAGCACCCTTCAACCTTACGTACAAACATAACAATCCCACACACGCACCTTACTACCCTCAGTCACACCACACCTCCTCCATATACAACCTTACCCCACATTCCACTCCACACACAAGCACCAGTCATCCATACCACCTTTTCATTCCCCCCATCAACCTCACTCCACCCCACCATCCCCACACATGTCATCCCCATCCTCCCACACACCACCATCCCCACACTTCATCCCACTACCCCACCAACCATCCAAGCATCCCACTTTGTTTTCTGCATACTCACCTCAGCGAATCATCCACTCTCGACTTTCCAGGACCACACACCACCATCCTCAACCTCACTTTACCCCACAAAATCCACTTCTACCATCCCAGCACTGCACTATATAATCTCCTCCCCTTCACTCTCAAACACTACAACCTCATCACTTCTTCCACATCCACACATCAACCATCCTTATCGACACAACCCCATAACCGACCACCTCAGACAACCTCACACTACCCCACAACCCCCCATCTTCACTCTCACCCCTACTTCGTCCCCGACCGACCACCCAAGCATCCTAAATAACACGTATTAATTTTTCTGGTGTTTTCAACGACGTGCAAAGGTTCGTGTTCCTTTAATAGTTTCCGAGAAAATACAGATCAGGTGCCGAAATTTGGTGCATTTTTTTTTTTTCTTTTCTAGCAATAATGTGGTGAATTTTTGGAAGAGTCGCTAAAGCAACACCCACTATTTCATGTTATCCAGTGACGTGCATAGAACCTCTGCAGCTTTAACGTCTCCGATACAACAGTGTTTGGGTGCAGACTTGTGCTCAGTTTGGCGCTTTCTCGCATTTTCATTATGGTGGCGAATTTTGAGAAAAGTAACTTTAATAACTTCTGCTGATTTTCGTAAGCTTTTCCAAAGATATGCGTAGGTCCGCTGTCTGTATTAGTCTCCGAAACAACACAGTGTTGGTGTTTTTTGGCCTTTATCACTAGTATGGTGGCGAATTTTGAGAAAAGCCAAAGAGGTAACAGCGACTATTTTCTCATAAGCTTTGCAAACATGTGTATAGATCCGATTATCTCTAATAGTTTCCAGTGGTGCTGTGCCTGGTGCAGGTGTCCACAACCTCTTACCCTTGTCATAGTGTTCTCGCTCGCTTCGTTCGCTCCAGCAGTAATCCTATGGAAGGAGGAAAGATGTAGGATAATGAAAAAAATATCACCGGCAAACTGCGAAGTGTATTTTTCTGCAGCTAAGTCAGTGTAAATAAATTCCGGGATATCCACCGTAGTAGCGACATTACAAACTCTTCCGATCAGCATGTCGGCCGGGAATTAAGAACTTCGTGTTTTATCTTAGCACACCTCAGGCGATTTTATTCTGCCGAGAGATACACACAACAGCCAGAGAATGCATTTCAATATTTTTCTTTAAATTCTTGGTACTAACAGGCAAATTTACTTAACTTTAAAAGGATGTCTAAGGATTCTGGATGGCTGTACCTATTCCCTCAAGTATGAAAAGTCTCTCCCAAGGTAAATAAAATCGTGTTAAGGTAGTTTCAATAAATAGAAAAATGCGTCATCAGATTGAAGGGCTAAGGAACTCACGCTCACACTTCTTCCACTGGTTATTTGTTTTTTATTATTCGCCTCCCAGAGCATTATAAGGCAAGCAGAATCAACAGACCAAAATCTCTAGTGATGACATATATTTACCGGATTTGTAAATATAAGACATAGAAACTGAGAAGCAAATTAACATCCCATTTCTTAGAATTCATGTTCACGATAATTTTTCTTTCGTTGATAACTTTTTTTTTTTTTCTTCGAGAGAACGAAAAGTAAAAGAAAACCAGCAAGCCAATATCTCTAGAGTTTATATTTTTTTCTCCATCAGTGTTAATATCGCTTTTCCAAACAGTACTCATTCATCATCATTTTTCTGTCATTGATAAGCGTTTCCGTGTCAAGCCTACACTCAGGATAGATGACAGGAATATCCGTGAGTTTCAGGAAAAATTAAAAAAAATCACAAAGCAATTATCACAGCTCGTTCAGGAAATTAACTCATAAGCATTCTTCCACCACTAGTAAGATTTTTACAGTGTTTTCCTCAGTCATCAGAATTCACAGATAATCAAGGAAACTAAAACCTCTAGTGCATACATATATTTCCTGGGTCCCATAAATATTTCCCGGATCTAAATGTAAGAGACTGTCAATCGGGGGAATAAATTCGTATCCTTTTTCTAAAATTACTAACTAACAGTCATATTTTTTCCATTGATAACTGTCTCCATTTCCTGCGTGAAGCGTGTATATATACGTGTGTGCAGCCCGAGGAGATAACAGACATTTTTCACGCCTAACCATCCCCTGGCCAGCCTCCTCGATGCCCCGTGACTGATTGGGCTGAGGCGAATCTCTAATATATTGTTAATTGGCAAGGGCGAAGGGGAGGGTGGAAGGTTCGATGTGCTGGGGGAAGGGTAAACATTTTGGGATGCTTTGTTGGTGGGTGGGTGGGATGTGGGAGGAAATGTGGACTTGTCGGAGATGGGGGTGAAGTGTGGGGGAGAGAAAAGTGGAGATGAAGGGTTGGTGGGGTGAAGTGGGCATGAAGCTGGTGAAGATGGGGGGATTGTGGGATGAAGTGTGGGGTTGGGAGAACTGGTGTTGGAACTTCGTAGCCACCATTTATATATATATATATATATATATATATATATATATATATATATATATATATATATATATATATATATATATATATATAACTTTAGTCTTGTAATATTTAAGTCTTGAGTTTTGGTTAAAGTTATTTTGGTAATCGAAGAGCAGGAGGAGTTAAAGATGAATACAGGGAGTTGATTTTGATTTATTATCTTCAGAGAAAGTCTAAGTTGAGCAGCGTATGTATTACAAGGGACTTATATACTAACTAAATCTAGTTGGAACCCTCTTCTTATTTGATCTCTCTACTACCTGCCGGTTCTATGGCCAGCCTCTTTCTGAGCTCTGCTACATTCTCGTTTAGCAGGGGTCGTGTCACGTGTGCTATATTGTCGTGGAAACATCTAGAACAATGTATGTCTGTGTGTTTGTACAGCTTCCGGTGCAGGACCAGCATTCCTTCACATTAAGAGTTGCAAGCTAATTTCCTTTTTCCTGATTCTCGCTGATACACTACCTATCTCACACCCTGGCTTGGTGCTTCTATCTATCTGTCTATCTATCTATCTATCTGTCTATCTCTCTATGAGTTGTATTATTATAATATGGAGTCCTGACACTGGGGTTGTGGGAAGAAATTAGAGGTTGTTTGAGAGGAGTTTGTGAGGTGAAGTGAGGGTGGGGATGGTGGTGGTGTGTGAGCTGTGGAAAGGCGAGAAAGGGTGGAAAGTTCGTTGTGGTAGGGGAAAGGTGTACATTTTAAGTGTATTTTCTCAAAATTTGGCACTGTGTGAAAAAAAAAACAAAAAAAAAAACGCCAAACTGATTCCACCAACTGGGTTATCATAAAAATTATTTAGGGTACAACGGCCCTACGCACATCAGTGGAAAGCTTATGGAAAAGTATTATGTGTTACTCAAGTGGCTTTTCTCAAAATGCACCAGCTGAAAAGACCCACAGAGCGCCAAACTGAGTAATGAGGTTGAGTCAAGTGTGTGATCCGCCGTACTGTGTCATGAGGGTCCAAAACCAGTAAATTGAGAGCACGCACATACTGAAATAAAACGTATCTTTTCAAAGTGTGGATCAGTATCAGGCAAGTGAGATGACACACTCCTTCTTCTAGCCAAATAACAACTTGAGCAGGCTTGCTTGCACCAAGGCGTTCCACCCTTTCAGGTATGCAGGTCTGTAACTTCCTATTTATCTTGGATTGACATTTCGGACTAAGGGGTGGGAATATTCAGTATGGGGTTGGTACGGGGGGTGGGGGCAAGCAGGGGGTACAGAGTAGGAGTGATGGTAGATATAACCACCCTATGACTCCTGCATTACATGACGTGTTATCTTAAGGTGAATCAAATCGAATGGTAGTTGCAAGAATATCATCAAAAGTGTATCACCGAATTGAAGGAGTTAAGGGTAAGTAACTGTATGTGTGTGTGTGTGTGTGTGTGTGTGTGTGTGTGTGTGTGTGTGTGTGTGTGTGTGTGTGTGTGTTATTTTTTTCTGAATGGAAAATATTCGCAAGGACTGTAGCCAACGTACTTTTTTCTTTTTGTTATTTCCCTGTCCTTAAGGAATGGGAAACTGTTATCAATGGAAGAATCATCTTTAGCGAGCAATTTTCTGAAAAAATACCAAGTGTTTTAATTTTCTCATTATTTTTGAAACCTCCTTGAATACGGTAAAGCCTTTATTTTGCATCATTTTTTCCAGGTGACCATTTTCCTCAACTTAAGAGAGATATCAGGTAGTAAAGGGGATTAAAAACTTAATTAACCCCTGTAACCCCTTCGCTGAATAAATTCGTCAGATTCATCGCACTAAATTCATGGATTAAACACCTTATCAATCTTGATTTTTAAAATGTACCGTTTTTCTTCATAAGTTTTACCAAAGTGGAAAAGTTGTTATTAATAAATGGAAGATGGTGAAGGATATGATTTCTCTCATGTTCCTGTAACTGTCTCTCCTGTGGATAAACTAACGGATGATTAGTCCTGCCTTGAGAAATTTAATAATGGTGAATTCATTAACTCTCTCAGGGAAGTAATTTGTTTGGCATTAGCTGCAGTGTACCTGTATTGCTAGAGTTGTTTCCCTCATGACGGAGGATTTACGTTTTTGTTCTTTCAGTTGTGGTTTTGGTGTGCATGCTGTATTTATGTGAGTGTGTTTTTTTATGTGTGCGTGTGACTTTGTGTGGGTGCGTGTGGTTTTGCGTGCATGAATGATTGCCTTTTTCTTGCCGGGTAAGGGGATACTTTTAACTTGCTGCGTTTTTTGATGTTTGAGGAAGTGGAAAAAGTAATCAAAGGAAGAAGAATGGTCGTGAGTGAGTAATATTCTTGAACGAATATTAATATGTCATTTACAAGTTAAATGACACGATCCTACCGCAACCCATCTTCGGGTGATGATGATGATATTTGTTTCTCTGGTGTGTGTGTGTGTGTGTGTGTGTGTGTGTGTGTGTGTGTGTGTGTGTGTGTGTGTGTGTGCTGGATCAGAGAAAAGTTGGAGGCAAATAAGCATTTCTTTTCCACTTTCTTATTTTGCCTGTGGAAATGCAAAACACTATTAATGGAAGATGCATTGGCAACGATTATTTCTGAAATTTATTTTAACCCCATCAGTTCGGTGACATTTTTTACTTGATTCTTGGTACTTAAGGATGATTTTTTTCGAACTGGAGGATTGAAATACCTCCTCCATTATCTTTACACTACACGGGTGCTCTCCCAGAATTTAAAAAAAAAAATACAGGTAACAGAAATATAAAAAGTCACGTGATGCAACTTTTTTTCCCTTTTCTCCTTATACTCCATCTTTTCATGCTTTCTGAAACGAATAATAATAATAATAATAATAATAATGACACCTCCACATTACCAACACCTTCTTCTTCGCTCTTTGGTCATGCTTGCTTTCCTTAGTCTAGTAAAATCACATGTCGCAATCTGGATAAAAATACGTTCTTTATTCTGGGCCAAAATATTAATGGTTATAAATTTAAACATCAGTGAGTCCCCATATTTTCTTTACAATCCCAGGCTTCCATGACTCTCCCTCAGCTGAATAAAATCGTCTGGTGATATCTGGTATAGAGAGGGTTAATGGTACTTTTTTTTTTAACTCTGAGGCTCCTATGACACAACTGAATGAAATCGTCTGTCGTAAGATGGAATAGGCTACTAGAGTTGTCCTGAGCTAGAGAGAGTGTAGTATCGTGAAAGCATCCGTAGTTAGTCGGAATTCACTGCAGTGTTATTTGATTTTTATTCTCAGTCAGAGGGTTAAAAGGATAGTAATTTTATTGTTATTGTTGTTATTTGTATTATTATTATTATTATTATTATTATTATTATTATTATTATTACTACTACTACTACTACTATTATTAATGGTAGTAGTAGTAGTAGTAATAGTACAGTGTTAGTAGTAGTAGTAGTAGTAGTAGTAGTGGTAGTAGTAATAGTACAGTGTTAGTAGTAGTAGTAGTAGTAGTAGTAGTGGTAGTAGGTGCAATGTCCAGATTGTTTTCACTTGGTAAAAATTCATAACCCCTCTCCAGCTTAGTTAATGGCCAGGTGTAGTCAGTCGTGGATAAATTTGACTAGTTACCAAGGAGACGCATTCCTACTTCACAGCTAAGGTTCATAGGATGCCAGGCAACCAGGACCTGCTATTCCTGCTGTGAGGGTGGCCCTGTTCCGTCAGATGAAAACACGTCGGTCATAGAAATCCTCCTAAGACGATGGGAAGAGGTAGACCAAGAAAAATGTTGTGGCTCTCTCTCTCTCTCTCTCTCTCTCTCTCTCAGGAAGAAGACAAACAATTATTGGGATAGAGGTAGGGAGTGTATGGGGGTGGGTGGCGTGTTGTGGGAGGTGGGGTCGTTGCTGAGTAGGGACGAAATGCCTCCCAGGATGCAGAGTCAGGGTATCGATAGGTAGATAAATGAATGAGTAAATAAATAAAATAGTAGATAAATAGATGAATGTAGGTAGAAAAAATAGGTATAGATCGATAAATTTATATATAGAAAAAAAGATGAAGAAATGGATAGATAAAGAGATGGACGCAGATAGATAAACAGATACAGAGAGAGAGAGAGAGAGAGAGAGAGAGAGTCTACACATCTTGCTAAAACTGATGGTCGGAAGAGACATGAATGCAACAAGCGATGATTTAAGAGGCGTGGTGCACCTATTGATTGCAACTCATCACACGTGCAATTGCAGTGTTGATGCGTGGTGTTGGCTGTCTGACCCCTACTGAAGACGAGGGCATGTTTGTTTGTTTTTTCGTTTCATTCTTGCTACCAACTCCTTCCGTCTTGGTGTGTGTGTGTGTGTGTGTGTGTGTGTGTGTGTGTGTGTGTGTGTGTGTGTGTGTGTGTGTATGTGTGTGTGTGTGTGTGTGTTTTAAGGTGAATGAAGGCTTCTGATGATAGCTCAGATATAGTACGAAAGACGTCCTCGTAATGAAAGGGTTAACACGTTCAGAGAGAGAGAGAGAGGGGGGGGGACTTTATAATACAAGGGCTAGCACGGTCACACACACACACACACACACACACACACACACACACACACACACACACACACACACACACACACACACACACACACACAGAGGACAACAAAGACAGACACAAGGAATTACATCCACCGCTCCGGAAGCTCCTGTAAAAGTTCAAAGGCCATTCTTCGTGCAATTAGCCCAGTGGTTTCGTGGAAGGCGTCGTTAATGGGGTGGTTGGCTAATGGATCAGGTCCTTTGATGTTTAATTAGAATATGTAATGATGCTAATTGAGGCTAGGAAAGGGTGGAGGGTCGATGGTAATTACTGTCTTTCTTTCGTTTTTATTGTTCATCGGTTTTTATTATTAGGATTGTCATCATCAACATCAGCATGGCAGTCATCATCATCATCATCATCATCATCATCATCATCATCATCATCTTCTTCTGCTTTTTCTTCATCTTATTCCTTCCCTTCTCCCCCTCCTCCTCTCTCTGTCCTCCTCATGTTCATCATCATCATCATCATCATCATCATCATCAATCATCGTCATCGTTTTCTCACTAGACTATCTTTTCCTTCTTTTTCTTTTTCTTTTTTTATGCCGTTCTCTCTATTCTCTTTTTTCTTTTTTCACATCTTTTCGCCCCTACTTATTTATTAGCCATGTCTTCTTCACCCTCCTTTATTGTCTTTTATTCGTTTCGTATAATTTTGCTTAATTTCAGGTTCTTTCATTTCGTCTCCTCAGTCTTCCTCAATTCTTATATACAGATTTATAACAGTCCCCCCCCCCTGTCTCTCTCTCTCTCTCTCTCTCTCTCTCCCTCCCCAGGCAGTGATATCACCCACTGCTTCGGCACCAAAACACTCATCTCAGCAGTGTCGAGTTTCCTGCTCGTGAGGAGAGAGAGAGAGAGAGAGAGAGAGAGAGAGAGAGAACATGTAATCATTTCTGATATATTTTTAGCAAAAATTAAACTAAAGCATAAACACATACACACATTCTCTCTCTCTCTCTCTCTCTCTCTCTCTCTCTCTCTCAAAAGTAGAAAAAAAAAAACACCAACCTGACCCGGAAATCACCGCAACATGACTCCGTGTTAATACCATCCTTCATCCAAGTTCTCAGACACCCTTACCTACACTCTTTTCCTTCCCTCCCTCCTCTTCTTCCTCAGTTCTCTTTTACTCACTTCTTCCTTCTTCCTTCTTTTCTTTCTCCCTCTCGTCCCCCTTCCCCCTGTTTCTTCCTCCCTTTCTCTGGAGGGGACGAAAAAGGGTAGGAAGTGACAGAGTGGAAAAGGAAAGTTAGGGAGAGGTTTATGAGGAGAGAGAGGAGATTTAGAGAGCGAGACGTAGGTATGGGGGATGGGGAAGGGAGAGGGAAGGGAAGGGAAAGAGAGTTTGAGAAAGGTAGGAGAGGACCCGGTGGAGAGAAGGGAATAAAAAAATTGAGGAGTTGGGAGGGAAGAGGGGAAGGTAAAGGAAAGGAAGGGAGAGAGTGTAGGGGGCAGGAAAGGGAATGAGAAGGGGTGGGGGGAAAAGTGCGAAGGGGGGACGTGAAGGCGATAGGGAGGGGGAGGGGAAAACGGTAGATGAATGAGCAAGGGAAGGGGGTAGGGGGAGGGGAGGGAAGGGAGAGAGTGATGGAGGTAGGGAGGAGGAAGGGGGAGAGTGAAGTGGAAGGAAGAGGAGGGGAAGAAAGCAAGCGGAGAGGTATGAAGGGAGGGAGTGAAGAAGGTAGAGACAGAGACAGGGGAAGGGGGTAGGGGGAAGGGAAGGAAGGGGAGAGTGGAGAAGGTATAGAGGAGGAAGGTGAAGAAAGGAAGTGGGGAGAAGTAAGAGGTCATGGTCTGAGATGTTGACCTGAGAGGCACGATTATTGAAATGAGATTGATGAAACATTACTAACAGTAGGAGACACGCTGGATTGGGGAGGGAGGGGGAGAGATGGGGGAGGGGGAAGGGGGGGAGGATGGAGTGAGAGTGAAATTCGTAAACTCTGAAGGCAGAGTTAAAATATTGCTCTGTAGGAAGATTTTGTTTGTATTTCTTTACTGGGTCCTCCTTCGAGAACTTTGGAGGGTTGGAGAGTTTTCTGCTGTACTGTCTTATTTTCCAAGGTATGCAAGTTGCTAGTTCTTCTGCTAACCTTTCAATCGATTAAACTTCAGATGACGATATACCTATTTTTTTTTTTTTTTTTTTTTTTTGGTCACTTTGTACAAAAATGTATGTTATTGCCTGAGGGTGAAGAACGGCATATAAATTCTTAATATCGCCGGTTTTTACCATGATCACTTACTTTCCAAAAACCTGGTGGATGAAGTCTGAGAAAATCGAAACGCATAGAAACCAGTCTTGGTCGAAGCAGCATCAGTGCTGGTGTCGGAATTTCACTCAACACGAAGTATTCCCGGCTGGGCTCGCCAGGCATCGCTTTACCGCTCCTGATGCTCTTTATATCATGGGTCAGGCAGCTTGACCCTCGAATATCACTGCGTCAGACGTATTCGAAAAATATACCGGCAGTTGTAATACTAGTATTGTAGCAAAAAGATTGTTGTGCAGGTATTGTTACTTAAATTAGATGACTTTGTTAAAGTTATGAACCAACTTTGACTTTTATGGAAGTTTGTAACAGGCTACTGTGTACTGAGCGACTTGATGCATTGACTTGTTTTGATGTATCACATGCCCATTAATCTTGTATTTGGTACTGAAATAGTTCTCCTAGTGCTGTAATATAACATGAGGGGGTTTAACACCGAGTCTGGTAAACGTGGGTTTTGAGGAGTGTTTGAGTGGTCTGTGTTGTGAAAAAGATGCTGAATCTCTGAAATTAACCTACTCGATTTATGGCTTGTACTGCATTATATAGGTAGGTGATGACATGGTTTACGATGTGTATATGCGTGTATAGCGATAAAAATATGAGGTAGAGAACTTAGTACGAGCACAATGAAGTAATAACCGTGCACAGAAGTTGAGGGGGTGAAGGGTACAATGACGATATTGTGATGTTTCGAGTAGTATTCTAAATGGCGCTCGAGAGTTTCAGGGGTGCAGTGCTGGACGAGCTCACAGGACCGCTGCTCCACCACCCTCAATTGGCCTATTCATCTTCAAAAATGGTTCTCTCATTGATAATTTAAAACGAAACTAAAACCACTGAAGTTTGTAATTCATAAGGGTATAATACGTAACTAAGTTTTATATATATATATATATTCAATTAGTAAGGCATTAATACACATTACTGACAAGGATATAGCCATGTGAACAGCATATTGGACGAATATATGTCTCACTCTACTAACACATTATATTGTTACTCAGTCATTGTATCGATTGACTGTTAAATAGATAGATGGGCAGATGGATATATAAGTAGACAGATATAGGAAGATAATAGATACACCCGTAATATGTCATAGGAATCGAAAATCAGGTCACAACATTTTGAGATGCCCCGCACCTGGAAGTCTGGCACTGCATCTTTGTCCTCATCCACCTTCCCCCTTGTCCCCCCCTCCTTTCCCTTTCCTCCCTCCCCCCACCCCCACCCAAGCGACACCCCATTGGCCCCCCTCCCTCACACCTCATCACTCCCACTATCATCACTCATCTTCTGTCCTGTCATGTTCGAGTGAGTGAGACTTTGGGTGAGAGTGTGAGTGGTCGAGTGATTAAATGTGTGTGAGAGAGAGAGAGAGAGAGAGAGAGAGAGAGAGAGAGAGAGAGAGAGAGAGTCGGAGTGCATGAGTGAGCATATGAGTGGGTGAGTGAAGGGTGGCCTTGGCAAAAGGACCTCCAGGCTTTTTTGTCCCTACTCAGTAACGACCCCACTTTCTCAAGGTATGGCATCCACAGCATTAATATTGTCGACACTATTTTCCAGGTATGCTAAAAATAAAGTGAAGGATGGAGGAGGAGAGGCGAATTAGGAATGCATTTCACCCCGTATTATTTTGCTGTCCTTGCAGATCTCATAAAATAGATGCCTTCGTTATAATCTACCCTGTAACATGCGACCTCAAAATCACCAGTAGGAGTGTTTGCTTTTATTTTGAGTTTTCATATTGTACGTTAAGTGAAAGCATTATACTCTTTTTAGTGTACGTTGGCTTAAAATTGCTGTCTCTCCATCTTGAATGCTGAGTTGTACTAATAAATTAACACTAGAATATGATGCTAGTCACGATGAAGTACTGTGAGAATGTAGAACCATAGTATTTTCGTTTTCCCGCCTCTGAGTTACTTGAAAAGGGCAACAAGAGGACGAGAATTTGGACCAAGCTAAGGTAAAAAGGGTATAGTTTTTTATTTTCATAACCTGATTTCCTACTGCAGGTGGACTTAATATTAGGCTTGTCTCTTTTCTGTCGCCACACTAATTTTGGTCTCTCCACTAACGGGCACAACACGTTTCGAGTCGCATTCTCACTGAACACCCGTCACTATGCACTTATTTACCCTAAGTCTCTGAACAACCATGACACGACACTTACCTATATTAACTCTGATAACAACAACCTCTTTCCTCTTACCTAGGAGTACTATTAACTCTTTCAAAAACTGTCATATTACTTGTGCCCACATTAACTCTCTAAATTATCATCATTATACTCTTGCCTACATCACGTCTAGTAACAACCATCAATTTGCATTTTCTTACAGTATATAAAATATATTAACAACAGTGGTTTTATTCTTAACTGTTCGTAACAATCACCACTCTACTGCTGTCTGTATTAATTATCTCAGCAGCCATCACTTTACTCCTATGTACATTAAATCTCTAAGGCACGGTCCCTGTACTGCTCTCAGTATTACCTTTCAACTTACATCACTTACTCTTATCTACATTAACTCTCACGACAGCTATCGCCTTACTCTTACCTTCTCTTAACAACCATCACACTACTCTTATCAACGTAAACTGTCTAATAACTATCCCTAAACTCTTTCGTACATTAACTCAACAACCATGAATTTCTTATTATCTACTGTACCTTAACTCTCCCAACAACACTGACATTACTCTTACTTACATTAACTCACCCAGCAACCATCATTTTACTCTTATCCGCAAAAACTTTCTCACTGTACTCTTACCGACTTTAAATCCCAAACATATGCTTCTTCCAAACACTCACAAGTCAGCACAGCACCGCCAGCATGTATCACTGCCATAATTTGAGTCATATCCACAGGTGATAAGTTTGCGTCTCAGCGAAAAGTATCCTCAGTATTTTAAGCTTCAGTAGGGTGGGGTAAAGCTCACTAAGGGTTCCAAGCCAACCCCTCTAGTATTGGTTATGTTAATGATTCGTGCGCAGGACATGTTAAGCTTTACTGGAGAGGCATGGAGCCCACAAATAAGTCCAAGGTAACTTCTAATAATGCTAATGTTAATGGATCCAGCGCCAACACAGCAAGCTTTGCTGGGGAGGTAAGGAACTCACTAAAGATTCCATGATAACCGTTCGGGTATTCCTCTTCTCATTGGTTCGTGTGCTGGCCAGTGAGGGAAGATTCGTTGGTTATCATGTTTACAAAAAAAAAAATAAAATAAAATAAAGCAACGACATTGAAAGTGACCAATAGCCCAATCGCGAAAATAAAGGAGAACAAATGGCTAAACACACCAACAAGGCAAACGAGAAGATAGATGGTTCCAGGGCAGGGGGCAATTCAATCCCGCCTGTCGTTAACCGACCCCCCTTAAACTGACTGATTGATTGTTATTGCTATGTACACAGCAAAGGGAACAGTGTGTGTTTGCGTGCTTGTGTGTGTGTGTGTGTGTGTGTGTGTGTGTGTGTGTGTGTGTGTGTGTGTGTGTGTGTGTGTGTGTGTGTGTGTGTGTGTAGGAAGGAGCTTGTGTATGCATATGTTGGAGTTGGTGTATAAGTGTATGGGTAGTTTCTCTCGATTACCGTATGTATATATGAATGTATTTATGCCTGCATGTATGTATATATTTATATTTTGTGTCCGACTCTGGGCATATTCTTTACAGCCAGTTTTCTTAGGTCCAGCAGTCCTACATATTATACACTTCTTCATGTATATATGTATGTATGTATGCATGCATGTATGTATGTATGTATATATGTATATCTGTATGTATTTATGTATGCATGTATGTACAGTTGTGGTTAATAGCTCCAATAATTTCACAGAACCGTGTCAAAAATATGCTACTGAAATATTTGTAAACTAATTAGCAGTAATTAATGGGTTGCTCACTTTGTTAGTCCAGGACATTAATCTTTATTGTATGTGTTTATGTATGTATATATGTATGTATGTACGTATATATGTGTGGAACCTGTGTATTTTTGTATTTATGTGTCCATGTATGTGCACTTGAAATTATTGTTGACCAATGGGGAAAATGTTGGTTACTGAGAATGGTTTGGAGCTTAATGGACAGTGGTAGTGGTGGTGGTTGAAGTGGTGACGGTCGTAATTCTGGTAGTGGTGGTGGTGGTGGTGGTAGTGATGATCGTGGGAGTTGTGGTAGTGCTGGTAATGGTGCGGGTAGTAGTGGTTGTAGATCTAATAGTGACATAGCTGATTGTGACAATGATAGTATTAGTAAGAGTAGTAATTGTGGTATCAGTGTTAGCGACCTGGATAACTCATTGCTATAGAGACACCCCAGAGAGGCTATAACAGGGCTAATATTCTCCACTGGGGGGCTATATATCACACGGCTATAGCTTAGGTCGACACAGATGGCGTGCAGAGGTAGGACAGACAGGGAGAGAGAGAGAGAGAGAGAGAGACTAACAGACACGGATGAAAGACAAACAGATTACAGTGAGAGCAATGAAAAGAACACTTATTTTAGATATGAACTTTTCACATCCCTTCTCCATAGACTGCAATTGTGCTGCCCTCTTGCATGACGTCGTAACTCTTGCTTCTTATCTTCCTTCCTCTTTCCCATTTCTCACCCCCTCCCATCATCTCTTCTGCATTCTTCCATTTTTGACATTGGTTCCTCATCCCCCTATTATCCTTACTCCCTCTCCTTCCCATAGCTGTTCCCTCCCCCCACCTCTCTCTCTCTCTCTCTCTCTCTCTCTCTCTCTCCTGTTCCTTCTTCCCTCCTTTCTCTCGCCTCATCCTTTTCTCCCTTGTTCTCACTTATCTCCCTCCCTCCCATCTGCCCTCCCTCCTCCTCCCTTTCCGTCCATTTTCCCCTCCATTTCTCCCTCTCCTCTTTCCTCCCTCCGTTCCTTACTTCCTTCTCCCTTCCCTCCCTCCCTTGACTTTCTCTGCCTTCCCTATCTTTCCCTGCCTCCTCTTCCCTCCTCCCTCCCCCTCATCTCTGTTTACACCCTCCCTGCTTGCTGTTTACGGCACATTGTAAATTCCTGGCCGCTGAGAGCAGATAATAGATTCTGTGGTGAGCTACCTCTCTCTCTCTCTCACTCTCTCTCTCTCTCTCTCTCTCTCTCTCTCTCCAAATGTATATGTGCATACATGTATCTATACACAGATATGCATACATATACTGTACATATATATATGCTAAAGCATAAATACACTTATTTACATACCTATGCATCCATACACATATACATACCTACAAACACACACACACACACGTCTATATATATATATATATATATATATATATATATATATATATATATATATATATATATATATATATATATATATCTTTATCTATCTATCTATCTATATGAGAGAGAGAGAGAGAGAGAGAGAGAGAGAGAGAGAGAATGTTTTACCAAGAGCAAGCGCACACATACACACGCACACACCCACATAGATTTCAGATACCTACTCTCTCTCTCTCTCTCTCTCTCACACACACACACACACACACACACACACACACACACACACACACATGGACACAGCTCCTTTCACATCAGTCTTCCATTCAACAAGGCAAAGTGATACTATGCTTTATTCACACACACACACACACACACACACACACACACACACACACACACACACACACACACACACACACTCAATGACCCTATTTGCACATGGCTGGCGTTGTCATTGTGTAGGTGAGTGCCTGTGTGTGTATAGCGCCATGTGTAAGAATGAATTGAAGTTGGGTAGGTGTGAGTTAGTTGAGCATATTGACATAGCAGCTGAGGCGTTCGATTTGATCATAACAAGAGGAGCGATCTGTTCTTGCAACTTCCCTTCTAGTTTTCTGAGTTTCGTTTCTGTGTTCAGTGTTGTAGGGGTTACTGTAATTTTTCCTGATTCTCTTAAAACAGTTTATATTTTACCATTATTCTCTGTGTTTGTAAAGCGTTTTTTAAAAGGTGAGGTATAGCTGGGTGAATTCTAGTTAGTTTGGGCTCATTGATAAACTAGCTAGAACGTTCAATTTGAGCGATCTACTTTCGCAGCTGTTCAGTTAATAGTGTGCGCCTCACTTGTTTGTTCAACTGTTTTCAATACCATTCCATGTTCCTTATCCGTTTTTTTTTTATTGCTTTGTGTGTGTGTGTGTGTGTGTGTGTGTGTGTGTGTGTGTGTGTGTGTTTCATGACGATATACCTCAATTTTTATTCGATTTTACCCAAACTTACTGGATAGGTTGAAGGGCAGCCAATGAGTAAACTTATAGTTTTTGAGAACAGTTTGTTAAAGTTAGTTAGTTAGTTAGATTGGGTTTAATGGCCATCACCCACTATTTGGTAAAGGTCAAGGTGACATGGCAGGATGAAGTTAAATAGTTTTTATCCGATTTAGACCAAACTTTGTGAAAGAGATGATGATAAGACAGGAATAAAAGGGTTTGATTCTGAGAACGGTTAGTCAACGGTGAAGGTCACAGGGAAAGTACAAAGGCCAGAGTCTGAGGGCAAGGTCAGCTTAAACAGTTTTGATCTGATCTGAACATTATTGATGGAAATGTTAAGGGTTAACCAAGAGCGAAGGGATTAAATTTTGAGATTTTTCAAAAGTCGCAGGCATAGGCGTACGAGCCAGGGGGGGCTGGGGGGGCTGCAGCCCCCCCAAGATTTGGGCAGACACAAATTTTTTGGGCAGAGTAGCCAATGTAGCAGGGCTATTCAACTGGCAGATCGTGAGCTAAATCCTGTCCTTGAGTGTATTTTCTTTTCATATATGAAATTTTACTTTTCCCTTAAAAAACGAAATGCCATAACGGTCCTTTTCTGTACTTTTTAAAAATATTTCTTAGTTCTTACTGTTTATAAATAAACTATCAGCCAGTGTTGACAGGCTGAGCTGGATGCTCGTGTCCGTACCGTCCGTTCGTAAATTACGTAATAGTGGACAGGCTCATAAGTCATAAACTGTACGTGTCTAGGACGGGAGAACAAGTACACTATGTGTCGGCAGAGTCCTCAAGTCCCGGCCGCCAGTTTGCTCAGGGCTTGAGTGGAAGCTGCACAGTGACACATATCCGGACTTATTCTTTAAAATCCTTAAGTATCACACGATGGTCATGCAGGTGGGAAGCCGTGAAAGGTGTTCACGAGCAAATTGAGAGAATTGTAAAAGCTCTCATTCAGCTAGCAGATGATAAAGATCCCAAGACATACTCTGATAGTCGTGCACTTCTTTCTGCAATCTGTGACTTTGAGTTCATTCTTGGACTCTGTATCCTCAAAGTCATTCTTTCTGAGCAGATACTTACAGTCCAAAAATATGGATTCATCACTGCTCGCCGAAATGCAGATATTACCATCAGGACATTGGGAGAATGTCGTAATGATGATAGCTTTGACAAGATCTGGCAAAGGCCTGACCAAATCAGCCAAAACATAAAATCTTGGATTGAAAACACAAGATTCAACTTCTGTGATGCACGGATACCTCGAAAAAAACCCATCTCGTCGATTGCAAGCCCTTGTAGGAGAATTGACAGGGATGGATGCCCAACCACTGACACCAGTACAGCATCATCGTGTCAACGCTTATTACAATTCAATGGACAAGGTCCTGTCAGAACTGGAAGTTCGTTTCAAGGGTAATGATCAAGATGTTCTGTGTGCTCTTGGTGCCATTGCAATAAGTGATTCACCATCACAAAGTGCCTATGAACTAGTTGCAAACTTTTATGGCCTGGACAAGGATCTGATGGAAGCAGAACAGAGACTTTTCTTTAAGCTTAAGCAAAGGCGACAAAGAGCCTTCCTCAAGACAGCATCAGATGTTGTCCAGTTTCTACACGAAAATGAACTGTCAGAAATGGTACCCGAGTTCATGAAAGTTGTATCTCTTTTGGCTGTCATCCCTGCTACTTCATGTTCAGCAGAGAGGTCTTTCAGTGGACTTCGTAAGCTAAAATCCTACCTTCGCAGCACCATGGGTCAAGCAAGAGTTAGCTGCCTAGCACTTATCAACATAGAAAGAGAATATGCTGCTAGAGTGATTGAAGAAGATATGGACAAAATTATATATGTTTTTGGAAAAAGAAAGGGACGTGAAAAATATTTTTTCTAACTTGATTTTTTCTGTATATATTAACTCTATTATGGATAGGAAAAGAAGCGCTTTATTTTTCTAATCATGTTTTAATTTTGTATGAAGGTGAACTATAATTTACTTCAATTTTTAATAATTACTATATTTATACCATTCAACGATTGCAATTTATTTCAGTAACAGCTATTATTTATTTAGTATATTACATTAAAAAGTATAACCCATACTAATTACTCAGTTCAATTTTATACTGTAGGCTTTATGTAATACTTGTAAATGTGGGTGAAATTTAGCAGTTCAGTTAACCTTAATTTTTACATGGTGTGTAGAATAAATGTGCAATGTCTTCATGAAGTGTGATTTCTTCCTTCACACACACACACACACACACACACACACACACACACACACACACACACACACACATATATATATATATATATATATATATATATATATATATATATATATATATATATATATGTATATATATATATATATATATATATATATATATATATATATATATATATATATATATATATATATATATAATTGCTTGGATTTACAGGCGAAATATATTTCGGGCAGAGAGAGTTCAGCCCCCCCAGATGAGAAGGGTCCCGTACGCCTATGGTCGCAGGGCAAGGTCGGTGTTCGACCCATGTGTCGGTGTGTGAACATAATAATTAATGCAATTCTCATCTGATTTCGAGCAGACTTGGTAGACGAGTTGAGATCCACCCAAGAGTTAGATTTATTGTTCTTTAAAAAATAGGTCAAAGGACAAGATCACATGGCAAAGTCAGCTTAGTTTTTATCAGATGTAAATTAAATCTTGTGGAAGGGGTTAGGCTAAAACAAAGATAAAGAAATTCGACTGTGTGAACATTCAGTGGTCACTGGGAAAGGTCAGAGGTCAGGGTCACTGGGCAAGTATAAGGTTTTAACCACTTCTGTACGAAGACTTTCTTATGTAGTTACAGTAATTTGTGCTATTATTAGGTGATTTTATTTTGGGTGTGAGAGACCCTGATGAAAAAAAGGTTACCGGTAATGTAATATATTAAGTCATTCCTCCAATTCGGAATGCATATCTCCAAGCTAGAAAAAATCGTTTGAGGCTAGAGATATAAACCACGTCATCGGGCTGAAGGGCTGAATAATGAGTGAAACCATGAATGACGGGTGAATATATATGTTGTGCATAACCTCGACTTTGCATAATTCATTGTCTAATTTAGTTTGTAAGGCTTTAATGATTTGTGAGAGTATATGACAAGTGAATATATATAGTTTATGTATGACAGCGGCTTGGCATAACTCATCACCTAATTCCAAGCCGTAATTAGCGGTAAGAAATCAATGATACGCTTCACACTGCGGTTTTAGTCTCCCCGCAGCCGCAATCCGTCTGGCCGCACGCTAATTGTTAACCGCACCCACTTGACCGCACCTGAGAATCGCAGTCGACTCCTGTTAACACTTCCAGGCTTCTGTGACTCACCCTCAGTTGAATAGAATCGTCTTGCTTTGCTGGAATACAGTGCAAGAGCTGTCCCGAGCATGAGAGGACACATGCTTTCACTACACTAACGCATTTTATAGTCTATCATTGTTACCATCAGACGATTTTATTCAGCATGAGAGAAACTGTTGGCACTGGAGGGGTTAGAATAGTCTTCATTCACTCCATCACTACTGGAGGTCGTTTCTAAGTTGAATATAATTGTCCGATAGTCACAAGAATGAAATATAAAAATGAGTGGTCGGATTGAAGGGGTTATCTGCAGTCAACTCTCAACCGCTTCAACACGTGACGCCTTCTGTGGACAAGATTATTATGCTCAGAAAAGCCTTCACCCGACCGAGTTTTTTATTAGCAACCTCTATTACCCCTTTCCCTTCGTAGGTAGTTTATCAGAAGCAGCCGTAATTATGAGGGTGATGAGGACGGGAGGAGGAGAGGGAGACTGCGAACGAGTTGAAGAGATAACGTGCGAGAGTATGTAAGGAAGGAGTAGGGTGTGTCGTGGGAAAAATGTTAATACTTCGCAGGGACTGAAACGCCAGGCGATCCCTTTGTTGAGGTCATCCCTCACAGGATGCGGCATCAAACGATACAATATAGAACCCTAAACAGAAAGGCACTCAGTATAGTACATAACATGACACAGCTATTCGTACCGGGTATTCAGGTGAACCCTATCAGTAACTCCATGGCAGTTAATAACCAAGTCTACCTGAAGCTTCCAAACACTGTGAAAGGACATATTTCATTCAGCTGGAATGAAGGCGTAGGTCGCACAACCTTCCCTCCTCACATCTTAAATCCTTAGTGGTTACCTGCCTTACTGGCCCCTGTGCAGTCTATAGGTATTAATCAGCCACTTTTAACTAGCAAAATCATCCTGCCCGTAAGACACGTTGAAATTTTAAGGGATTAGCCATTTCCTTCATTTAACCCCCTTCAGCACAAGACGTCTTTTCGTAGATGAATGAAATAAGACAGGTAACAAAAAAAAACACGTCACCGTAATGAAATGGTTGATATGAACCCGACCACATTAATTTTTGTACGGATTTTGTATATGTCGACTTACTGAAGTTTATAGTTACAAAATATGAAGACCAGTATTTCTCCACCAGCACTACCTGATTCAGGAGACTAATGTGATGTGAGATGGAAGATTTATACCCATGAAATATGTGTTCATTTAAAAGAGAATAGGTTCGGTCCGACACGAATCCTCTTAAGGTATGAATAGGGACGGAACATACCTAAAGAGGGTCCAAGTCGAGCAGAAAACGTTGCCTCTTCTCATTTAACGATTTCCATTTGTGGGTATAAGTCCTCCAAGTGAATCATTGACGGCATTGGGAAATCAGGATGCAGTATGATGTGAATTTGTATTGTGATATTATAGTGTTGATATGATGGTGTAGTAACCGTATACGTGAGAGAAACGTTGGGACCGTAGGTGTAGTAACCGTATGTGAGGGAGGCTGTACATTGAGAGCTAGAGTGGGTAAAAGATTGTGTGGTTATAACGAGAGAGAGAGAGAGTGACACCAGGCGGCAGAAATATTTCATCCTCCGTCACCCCTCAACAAATTACTACTTGAGCCAGAGAGAGGGAACACACACACACACACACACACACACACACACACACACACACACACACACACACACACACACACACACACACACACACACACACACACACACACACACACACACACACACACACACACACACACACACACACACACACACACACACACACACACACACACACACACACACACACACACACACACACACACACACACACACACACACACACACACACACACGTGTATGTAATTGTATTTCTTCATATACGGTACATAAAGTGTCATCCTGAATACACTTATATATATATATATATATATATATATATATATCATTCAGTCCTGTGGTGGCCCTTCAGGTACGTGGGAATATCGGGCCAAGCTATTCAGGCCAAACATGTGAGAGTGACTCAGTCACTCTTTCCTACGCCGTATTTCATTAGTAATAAAATTAAACAACCTCCAAACTTGAACCATTATGGGCCAAACCCAGTTGGAGCGCCCTTACCTGCTAGATTATCAGGGGTCATATTGTTCTTCATAATTCATGTTAATAATTTCCTGGAGTTCAGGGAATGTAGAGTCATCTGAATGTAGCCACTACATCGAGTAAATAGATGGTGGGCGCCAACTCCACCGAAAGGTGTAATTATGCACTCGTGTATAATCCTATGAACAAGTCCATACATTAAACACATGCATATAAGTTGTTAAACATACACGCTAACATGCATATACATACAAACGCCACTTCGATATACACAGACAACACATGCGTGTAATGTGTGTGTGCGCGCGCGCGCGCACGCACACACACACACACACACACACACACACACACACACACACACACACACACACACACACACACACACACACACACACACACAAACTCAGAGAGAGAGAGAGAGCAGTAAGAGGAGCGGCAGTGTCTCAGTCTGTCACTTGGACGACAAATTACCAGGAGGGGGTTAAACGGGGATCCTCTTACGGAGGGAGGAGGAGGAGGTGGTGAGGGAGGAGGTGGAGGGGGAGAGGGGAGGGAGAGGATGTGGAGGGGGAGAGGGGAGGGGGAAGGGAGAGGAGGGTGAGGGAATAAGGAGGGTATCGGTTGAAGGAAGAAGAGATAAGGAAGGAAAACAGAAACCAGCTATGAGAGAGAGAGAGAGTGAGTCAATCTCTTTAAATCGCCCTCTAGTGTTACCTGAATAAGATATTACGTGGGCCGGGGCGACAGGTGTGTAGGTCCCAATTTAGGACAGGTAAGAGAGGGCATTACGGCCAATTAGGAGCTGTGAGGAGAAAGGGTTGGGCGCCGCATCTGGTTGGCGGAATGCGAGCTTGAATTCCTATTTTTCTTTTATTTGAATTTGTTTGTCTGTCTGTCTCTTTGGTTGGCTGGCTTGGTGCTGTGTGTGTGTGTGTGTGTTTTCCTCAGTTCTTCTTGTTCCTTTCCTGTCTATTCCTTTTGTTGCTTCTTCTTCTTTTTCTTCTTTCATCATTCTATCTCTCTACTTGTTTTCAATTCTTTTTATTCCTCTGTATATGTTTGTTTGTTTGCCTATTCTTGTCTGTATACCTCATTCACCTCTGTTTCTTTCATTCGTTCCTTTACTATTTACTCTCTCTCTCTCTCTCTCTCTCTCTCTCAAACCTGACACCCCTTTCACTCCAGCCTCTTCTATTTCCCCTTCTGTCATCCTGTCCCATATGTCTGGTTCTTACTCTTCTTTCATTCCTGTAATTACTTTCATTTTCCTTCCAACTTTCCCTCCCTCCCTCCCTCCTTCCTCCTCCTCCTCCTCCTCCTCCTCCTCCTCCTCCTCCTCTTTCTAACATTTCTTTTGTTTCTTTGATCTTTCTCTTCATTTGTTTATTTTTTAAGGCATCCCATTTCGTTCTTGTAACTTGTCTTTCCGTTTATCTTCTGTCTCCTCTTTTTCGTTTTCCTAATTTCCTTTTATTCTTCTTGTTATCTCTTTTCAGTCGTCTGTCTTCTTTTTTTTTCTCTAATCTCCTTTCATTCTGCAAACTTCTCATTCTCACCCTTCCTTTCACTTCCTGTCTCTCTCTTTTTCAATTGCCCCTTCCCGTCAAACTTTTCTTCATTTTACTTCAATCGTCTCTTTTCATTTTCTTATTTTCATTTTCTTACAGTATAATCTGCTTACTTTAAATGGATTTCTGTACCTACTCCGGTTTTCTTTTCTTTTTCTTCCTAATCTTTTTTTTCATTGTTATAATTCTCTTTTCACTCTTATTCTTTCATTTATCTTCTTACCGTGTCAGTTCTTACTCATACTCTTCTGTTTTCCACTCCCCCCCCCCCTTTCTCTTTCCTCATACCTCTCATTCATCATCCTTACTGTCTTTGGTCCATCTTCCGCCACTCTCTCTCTCTCTCTCTCTCTCTCTCTGAATAACCACCCTATCACCAACACACAATAAACCATCCTAAACCGCACGAGATGAAAACCCTCCCCTATCGCACTACGAGATCTGCCACTGAAACCCGCCCGCTCCAGGCCAAAACAGTGTGATATCTCAGTCAGCGGGACGGTTCCTGTGTTTACATTGGCCTGGCGTGTGCAGATCCTTCCTCATCTCGTCCCTGGTTCATCTCGCACCGCCCTGGTATCAAATTGGCAGTATTACTGTGTGAAAAAGTAATAGATCTATCAAACATGGATGATGTTATGGAAAAAAAAAAAAATCCAAAGTGGGATGATCTTGCGCGAAAAAATAATGATCGCGCGAAAATACCATCTGTTAGGTGATATGGATCCCTGCGTTAGGTATAATTTTTTCTCGGGCGTAAGTCTTTTCTCCTCGTTCGTAATTGGCAGTGTTACCCGGTAGCCGAGGACAATCAGGCAATCACGCAGCCACTCAGATCGCTCGTGGAGATAAGGCCTGACCTCCCCCCGACTTCAATTGAGATAGCGTTTAAGATAAGGAAGGTAATTGCGTAGCGACCGTCCCAAGTTGCCGCCCTGCAGACATGGGGTGTAGTTTGAGAGCCTGATATTTTTATGTTTAGGGCGATACAAATAACATTATTGATAGCGCAAATTGGTAGGCTACATTTTGGGGTAATGTCGGGATGGCTAAGAATGAAAAATAGGATGAGAGAGGTGTTCTGATGTGTTATTTATTCTTCGAAAGCAGGGTATTACCGCAGTTACGGACAGCACCCTCTCAAGTCTTTCTTTTTCTTCTTCTTCTTCTTCTTCCTCATCGTCTTCTTTTTCTCTGTTTCTGTTTCTCCATCATCATCTTCCTCCTTCTCCTCCTCCTCTTCCTCCTCTTTTTCTTCTTCGCAGGCAAAGTTACTGTTTAAGGTAAAATTACTTATGGTCCGGTAAGGTTAGGCTAAATTAGATTTTTGTTTTTGTTTTTTTGTATTAGCGACAGTATCGAGGGTTAAAAATATGTCCAAGTAACTTACGAAGCATGAGTATCTAAACTGCAAATTTATCGAAAATAACTCCCATCACAAGTAGTAAACCGAGGCCTAGTTTGGTATGGTATTCGAATTTTGAGCAGCATGGATTATTAGTAGAGAGATTTGTTAGGGTTTTAATTTTGAGTAATGTTGGGATGGGTAAAAATAAGACAAGCATTCAGGGTAGTCCATATATTACACCGCCCAAATTTGGTGTGTTGCGGGAACGTCTCAGCGTTAACAGTGTTTACCTCGTATAATTTTCTTCCAATAATTATTTTCATGATTAAAATGTCTCCCTTTATCTTCCACTGTTTGCATGACTGACTTCAGTTTTCACGAATGAGCGAAAATGTCTTCGTTCTTCACAAAAGCAGACAGCCATCCCCATAATGCAAAAATTGATATGTTTAAGATTTGTGCTACCCTGTGTTCTAAAAAAAGGTATTATTATCCAATATGAGATCGTTTGAAGACGGGGGTTATTAGAATATGACGGATGATAGTACAGTATAGCCTACTCTATTAACACAGTTAAAAGCATACGTAAATATCAAGACTAGAGGCATTCAAAGCCTTCACCTACTATTAATTACTGCTATAACTACTGTTATCATTATCATTATCATCATTATCATTATCTTCATCACCTCATACTTCTTCCCAATAATGAATAGGATGGAGAGGATGCAGATATACTGATACGAAAAGGAAATTGTAAATTTAGTGTAATTATTTCCACAGTTGCTAGTGAATTATTAGTCTTCACCTATTACGTACGTGGAGACTATCGCTGGTATTATTCTTATTCCCGCCTCAGAGTCTCGCAACGATTCCAGGAGAACCTGAGACTGCACGAGGAATCTGAAGGGCCCAAGTTATGTGTCCTTGCATGGGCCATTGCTTGTAGGGGAAAAAAAATCCAAATCCCCTATGTGCAGTGGAAGGGCATGTCAGAAGGTCATATCAGTATTATGTTGTGAACGAGATAAGTTGGTTGTGTCTACTGGAGATGACTGTGCAAGGAATCTGAATGGCCCAGGTTATGTGTCCTGGTATGGGCCATTGCTGATAGAGGAAAAAATCCAAATCCTCCCAATGGGGTCAAGATCACTGTAAGAAACAGTAGGTGGAGGCTAGTGACTGTCCGTAGAATAGTTACAGAGTTCTAGTTATTATAATTATTATTGTTGTTGTTACTATTATTAATATTATTGTTATTATTATTATTATTATTATTATTATCATTATATTTTTTTTTTAATATGTTGCTTCATCATCATCTTCACTAGAGTCATGATTCCCCACACAGGTATGACCTCGCCAGCGGGTCAAGGGCGCGTGAACCAGTTAGGAGGCGTGTACATCAACGGCCGCCCTCTGCCTAACCACATAAGGCTCAAAATAGTGGAGATGGCCGCAGCGGGGATACGCCCTTGTGTCATCTCCAGGCAGCTCAGAGTCTCCCACGGCTGCGTCTCAAAGATTCTTAATAGATACCAGGTGGGTGGGGGGGTGAAGGGGTGAGGAGGGAGGGGGTGGGTGGGTGGATGAGTGGGTGAGTTTAAGAGTAAATGGGCAGGTGAATGCATGCGTGGGTGGGTGGGTGGGTGGATGAAAGGGATAAGCAGGTGAATAAGTGGGTGAAGGGTGGGTGAGTATGGGTGAATGTTGGTGAGTGGGTGAGGATGGGTGGGTGTGGGTGAGTGGGAATGGTCGAATGAGTGGCTGAGAGTGGGTAAACATGGGTGAATGAGTGTGTTGGGGTGGGTAGGTGGATAAGTGGGTGATGGAGCGTGGCTATGATTGTGAGCGAGTGTGATGTGGGTGACTGAATTGGTTTTGGGGTTATAAATGAAGGCATATAAGGATGGGTGGAGCTGCGTGAGTGAGGATGAGTGAGGTGAGTAAGAAGGATGAAGGTGGGCGATGGAGATTGGTGAGTAAAAAAGTGTAAGAATGAGTGAGTTAGTGGATAGGTGAGAATAAGTAGATATGGGTGAGGGTGGGCGGGAGGCTGGGTGAGGGTGGGTGAATGAAATGAGTGGATAACTTAAGAGTGATGAAGGTGAAGATGAGTAAAGGGTAAGAGTGGGTGAGTGTAGCTGAGAGATGGATGATGGGATTAGCCGAAGTGGTGAATGAAGTAGCTTGGATGAGTGAGTGGATGAGTGTGAGTGAGGAGGGGGGAGAGGGAGGGTGGATTAGTGCGTGAGGGTGAGTGAGAGGGTGGCATCAATGTTGGTAGTTGTAAGTGACGAGATAATGGTGGTAGTGGCAGTAATGCTAGTCGTTGTGGTAATGTGGTAGGAGCTGTAATGTTGGTGGTTGTAAGTGACATGGTCATTGTGGTAGTGCTAGTAATGTTGGTAGTTGTGATTTGGTTCTGGTGGCAGTGGTAATAATATTGGTAGTAATGGTGGCAGTGGTAGCAATGTTGGTAGTTATAAGTAGTCGTGATGGTAGTGGGCATAATTTTGGTAGTTTAACGTGACGATGGGTTTAGTAGTAATGTTGGTAGTTGATGGTGGTAGAGTGTAAATCGTGGCTCATGTTATAGTGTTGGTAGTTGTAGGCGACCTGGTACTATTGGTAGTGACAGATGTTGGTAGCTGTGTGACGCGTTAATGCTGGTAGTGGCAGTAGTGTTGGTAGGTGTGGTAATTGTGATAGTGGCAGTAGCGTTGGTAGTTGTAGTAACTGTGGTAGTGGCAGTAATGTTGGTAGGTGTGGTAGTTGGTGGTTGTGGTAGTAATGTTGGTAGGTGTGGTATTTTGGTGGCAGTGGTAGCAATGTTTATAGGTATGATATTTTGGTGGTAGTAATGCTGGTAGGTGTGGTATTTGGTGGTAGTGGTAGTAATGCTGGTAGGTGTGGTGTTTGGTGGCAGTGGCAGTAATGTTGGTAGGTGTGGTATTTGGTGGTTGTGGTAGTAATGTTGGTAGGTGTGGTATTTTGGTGGTAGTGGTAGTAATGTTGGTAGGTGTGGTATTTTGGTGGTAGTGGTAGTAATGTTGGTAGGTGTGGTTATAGTGGTAGTAATGCTGGTAGGTGTGGTGTTTGGTGGTAGTGGTTGTAATGGTGTTAGTTGTCATAAATGTGGTAGCGTGCACTATAGGTTCCTACCAGCAGAGTAAGTGGTAATGCTGGTAATTGTGGTAGGTGTAGTAGTGGTAGTTGTAGTGCATATTGTGATCGTCGCTGAGGAGGGATGTAATGTGAGTGGTTCATTGATCAGCCGAAGATGGAACGAGGATGTGCTTGGGTAATAATAATGATGTGTAATAAAAAGTGTTCATGAAGATAATTTTTACTGTATTTTTTTATTGACAAATTTCTCTTTTACCATCTACTTATGTTTGCTCTAAATATTCAAATCTTTAATTCTCCGAAAAGACAAAAACTTCTGTTTAATCACCTAACTTAGCTTTACTTCTCTTAAGCTAACGAAACCTAACCCAGCCCTAACTAACCTTATCTTTAACTGTCTAGCCTAATAAAACCAGACTTAACTGACCTACCTTAGTCCTACTTAATCAAATCCAACTCGTCTCAAGCTGAGCTAACCTTAGCCAGCCTAACCTAACCTAGCATAGTCACTGAACAATATTCCTCATACCCTAAACCAATCAGTCCATCCTGACCTAACCTTCTCCAACCCAGCCCAACCTTATTTAACCTAACCTAACACAGTCTAACGTAACATAACCAACCCAGTCGTCCCCAATCCGATCCAGTCCAACCCAGCCCTATCCATTTCAACCCAGTCCAACCCAACCCAGTGCAACTCAACCCAACCTTTACCAACCCAACCCAACCATACCCATTTCACCTCAGCCCAACCTAACCCAGCCCAACCCTACCCATTTTAACCCAACCCAACCAAACCAAACCCAGTTCATCCTAACCCAGCCTAACCTAACCTAACCTCTAACCTAATCTCTTCGCCCTTCTCCTCCGCCCCCTGCAGGAGACGGGGTCCATACGTCCCGGGGTCATAGGGGGGTCCAAGCCCCGAGTGGCCACGCCCGAGATAGAGAGGAAGGTGGCCGATTATAAGAAGGAGAATCCCGGAGTGTTTTCGTGGGAGATACGGGACAGGTGGGTGAGAAATAGATAGATAGATTGATGATTGATTGACTGATAGCTAGAAATGTACAATAGATAGAGATATAGGTAGATACACAGGTAAGTAAATAGACAAAGATAGATAGGTTTGTAGATAGATAGATAGAGAGAGACAGAGAGGAGAGAGTTCATTTAATCTTAAGAATGACCCTGGTTTCCTATTTCTTAGAGCTAGACGATTGTGATGAAGAAAAGCCTCATTACAGACATTATGTTATTTGTCGTACTTCATGGGTAGTGAAAAGGCATAAAAATAACCATGGGAATGTTACCTATATGCTGACTGGGGTATTTGGACCGTGGGAGTAAAAAGTGCGGTAATCACAGAAGGGTAACTTAAATAGGCATAGGTAAGAAAAATGACAACACCGACGCTTGTATTCTCGTCGGCTAAGGAAGCTCCGTAACGCCTCTTCCCTAGCGATTTATTTTTGGATATGGCTGGTTAACTTTCTCTGCAATATTTATGCAGAGCATGGCGATATTCGGACTGTTTATGTACGAGTAACACGGAGTAGGTCAGTAAGGTGTTATAAGCAAAATAAGTTGCTTTGGAAAAAGTGATAGGGAACTTCCTTGACCGACGAGAATACGACGAGATACTGGAAGGATTTCTATAATGCGGAAGAGGACAAGTTGCTTAGGTAAAGGTGTTAGGGAGCTTCCTTAAACCGACGAGAATACGAGTTCAAGTCTCCTATTACCCCCAGCGAGTTGTAGGGTCCCGGGGCTAGGCTACCGCAGTCCTGAACACAATTGCCTGGCCTGCGCCTCTCTATTAGCTATCAAATGACCTAAAATTCTCCAGCTGATTAGATGCTCACAACACATGACCTTCACTCTGACTGGAATTTTAGCTACTGAGAAAGGGCATAGGCTGATTGGAGCATCTTAATGTTTACCTCTGTTGTATTGGTGATTCTGTCTCTCTCTCTCTCTCTCTCTCTCTCTCTCTCTTTCTAGTACTCAGTCGCCTCCCCTTCATCTCCCCCCTCACCCCGTCCTCCTCTCAGGTAACCAGACGCCCAGGTAACCACAGGTGTCTCAATAAGGCATGAATAATCGATAATCCGGCATACCTCAACCACCCTGACCCCTCTTCACTGCTGTTGTATGCCCGAGCGACACTGGATCTAATTATCGGGTTATTCACAGCTGGGACGATTATCAACTTATTCACACCCTACAATTATCAGTTATTCACACCCAATAATTAACCCGTTATTTACCTTTACCTGTGCAAATGGGCCGTGGCTAATTAGTAATAGGGAAGCTGGTCCAATTAAATCTGGGCGTGACGGGACTATAGAGTTAATGCATCACTTGGAGTCTCTAAGGCCGCCGACCGCTGCCTACAGGGACCATATGGTGTGGGGCGGGGAGGTTGGTTGGTGTGTGGAGTGGGGGTGGGGTGAGGTGGAGTGGGGGTGGGGTGAGGTGGAGTGGGTGTGGGGTGTGTGGAGTGTGTATGCGTGTGGGATGGGAGGTGAGTGGAGTGGGTGTGGGTGTGGGATGGAGTGACGGGTAGGTGTGAGGTGAGAGGTGTGTGGGATGGGTGTGGGGTGACAAGCGTGTGGACTGGGTGTGGGTGTGGGGTGACGGGTGTGTGGGCTGGGAGTGGGTGTTGGGTGACGGGTGTGGAGTGTGTGTGAGGTGGCGGGTGTGTGGAGTAGGGTGGATGTTGGGTGACTGGTGTGTGGAGTGGGGTGGATGTTGGGTGACGGGTGTGTGGAGTGGGGTGGATATTGGGTGACGGGTGTGTGGAGTGGGGTGGATGTTGGGTGACGGGTGTGTGGAGTGGGGTGGATGTTGGGTGACGGGTGTGTGGAGTGGGGTGGATGTTGGGTGACGGGTGTGTGGAGTGGGGTGGATATTGGGTGACTGGTGTGTGGAGTGGGGTGGATGGGTGACGGGTGTGTGGAGTGGGGTGGGTATGGGGTGACGGGTGTGTTTAGTGGAGTGGGAGTGGGGCGACGGGTGTGTGGAGTGGGGTGGTGGTGGGGTGAAGGGTGTGTGGAGTGCGGTGGTGGTGGGTTGACGGGTGTGTTGGGTGAGGAACGAGGGGTGCATGAAGCGAGGCGAGTGTGGGATAAGGAGAGGGGTGTGAGGTGAGAGGGTTACTGGAGTGAGGGAAGAGGGGTGTAGGATGAGGAGTGTGTGGGCTGAGGAACGAGATTGTAGGGTAGGGGGTGGGGTGAGGAGGGAGAGTATTGGGTTATGGGGTAGATATGTGGTTAAAGAGAGGGGTGAGAATTACAAAGGAAATACATATATATAGATACATAGATACACAGACAGAATGATTGATTGATAAATACAGTATCTTTTGCATGAATGGTCTTCCAAATACTTTTAACATTCCTGGTGACAGATTTCTGCTCCTGGTTTAATACTACAATACTTCTACCAAGAGGCTTTAGTAAAACCCGTAGAGAAGGCTGTTTCTTGTATTCACGCCGACTCGCACACGTCGCACATTATCAAGGGACTGAGAGTAAAGACATAGTGATCGGATATATATACACTTCATGTGGATCACAGAAACAGGTATACAACCAACAGGAAGTGAGGGGGGGGGAGATTATTCGGGGGGGGGGTTATGGTAATCAACCATTGTGAGTCGGGGGAATATGAGGGATGTCATCACTCCATCACAGACTTCGTATGGAGAGGAATAGTTTGGGATGGTGGGATGACTGCGAATTCCCTTGTCAGTAGTTTCGTCCTGGAGGCCTTATCCTTGATGAGAATGGATTCTAATTTGTCTTGGCGTCTCGTATCTTGAGCCTGCCTGATGGCCTGTGTGTTCTCTTCCATCATTTGTCAGGCCAGATGGGTATTGTGGCAGTCGTGTGTGTTTTAGGGGTACCATTTTGCAGGTGAAATGTTATTCTTCGACCAAGCTTGGTGGTTGAATATCCTATTCATGAAGAAGGGAGTCACAGTTCCCTAGTTTGCAAGTGTATTAATACACAAGGTGACTCTTCTGCAGGTCCGATGTTTGTTTCGTTGGGTTATTTTTCAATATTAGATTGCAAATTTTCTTGTTTTTATAACAAATAGCGAAGTCGATGGTGTCTTGGACCTTGATTGGTTTGACGTATCAGCGGGTCAGCTGTTTCATTATACTTTTTTGTGTTTTGTATTCAGGATGCATGTGATCCTTGTAAAATAACTGTATTCGTTGTCAATCCTGGTCTGCTTTCTTTTCGGTTTGTTGGTACCATTTTTCTATTTCATTTTTTTACTACCCTATTAACATATCGGTTGGAATACCCATTGTTCACAAGGACCTGAGTGGCTCCACGTATAGCTTGCTAAGTGGCGCCCCAACCACATGAGTGTTAGAGGGCCGTCCTGACGTGGGCCCTGACGGTGGAGTCCTTGTATCGGTGGGGACACTCACTTTCTCCATTACGGCACAATTTCTGGGCTCATTATTACTACTGGATCTAGCGTTGACAGCAAGTTCCCGTTCCTGTATGTGCTTGTCCAGCAGAGCCCAGCAGATTCCATACAAGCGTGTACACACAACCAACTTTTTCTTTATTTCTTATTACACCATCACATCCGTCGTGAATGTGGTAACCGCAGCATGCTTTATTATGTCAGGTACAGTATTAGCTCCGAAGTGGTGATATTTGAGAGTGAGGGGCGTCATTACCTATGTGTAAAAGGACTACTGAACCTCTGGAAACGGACTGTCGTGTCATTCTCTCTGTCTCTCTTTCCTCTCTCCACCTATCCTTTCTTCTCCCTTCCTCTCTCACTCTCACCCCTTTCCCCCTGCTCTCTCCCATCTTTTCTCTCCTTTTCCCAATACACCATCCTTTCCTTTTTCCTTCCCTTCCTCTCCACGTCTTCCTGTCTCCCCTTCCTTTTCTCTCCTCTCTCTCTCTCCCTCCTTCTTCTTCTTCTTCTTCTTCTTCAATCTTCCCGTTCCCATCTCTCCTTCGCCTTCCCCCTCCCTCTCTCTCTCCGCCCCCTCTCCTCCCGGGTCAAAAATCCGTCCTATTGTCTAGCGGAGATGACTAGCCCGCTCCACTTCCCCCTTCCTGTCTCCCCCTCCCCTTCCCCCTCCATTCTCTCCCCCACACCTCCAGCCAGCCTCTCCCCCTCCTGTCTCCTCCACCCCCTCCTGTCTCCTCCACCCCCTCCTGTCTCCTCCTCCACGGTCTGTCCACATCTTTTGTCCCTCTTTATCGCCCTTTTTGCCTGCCTTCTCCCCATCCTCACAAATTGGTTCTCATGCCTCCTGTCTCCCTCCTTTTCTAATGGGATGGCGGTGCATGAGGGAGGACGGCTGGGAGTGGCAGTGGCAGTGGCGATGGCATTAATTTCCATCCGCACGACGGGTGCGACTTGTGGTGACCGAACATGGTATTCATCACTTAAAGCATTTGATCTGCCCACTGACTTCACAGGGGTTATAAATGCAGATAACCAATTATGGGTTTATAATTTGAAGAGGTGAGGCTCTGTGGCTTTCATTTCCCTGCACGCTATGAACAGTGGATCTGCAGCTGGGTTCAGACTAAGATAATGGTACAGTTCATAACGCCTACATGTTCATTTGCCACGCAGGACCAATGACCAAACTCCAACAGCAAAGATGCCCACCTAACGTGTGGACGGGCCTTCAGTCATGATCGACAAGCTTGCCATGGAGACGCTTTTTAGATGAAGTCTGGGAACTGGTGTTTAACTGTTTGTCTTAGCAATCTGTTTATCTGTCTGATAGATAAAAAGAGAGAAAGATAGGCACATAGATAATCAGACATATCTGGACACATCTGTAGATAGTCTAACAGGCTGATGTATTGTTCGGCTGAGAGTAGGACTGACATATGGTTGTTGTGGGATGAAAAAAAAATCAGCATTAGATTTACAAAGGCCATTTGCAATTGTCTGGTTTAGCCTTGATTGAGTCAATAAATGCTCCCGTAGCAGCAAAACTTAAATGCTCTTCAGTATTAGCACTATCCAGTACTGATGATAAAGTTACCTTCGACTGCCTCGTAGCCTATTCGTTTTGTTCCGGTGCTTCGAATCGACGTTATGGTGAGTTTGGACCGGTTCGATTCGCTGCTTAGCCATTGTCCATCATTAAAATAATCGCTGTTTTTTCATGAGACACACCGGCTTACGTAATTAGTAAGAGACACACACACACACACACACACACACACACACACACACACACACACACACACACACACACACACACACACACACACACACACACACACACACACACACACACACACACACGAGATAAAACAAACACTGACCTGTAATACCCTACACGGAAGAACATAAGCTTCGGGTAAACTCTCAACTCTTACCTGGGAAATGACAGGTGTTATGGCTGTACTGTTGCGCTGCCTCTAGAACTGGAGAATGTAAAACTCGAATAATGCAGGTCTTTTTCTTGGGGAAGATCGGGACTTAGCAAAGTTGATTCTCTGCCTTAATGCTCCTCGTGTGGTCAGTAGGTAAAAATCATAAGTCTTCTTTTGCTGATACGTAGGCTCTTGGGTGTTTAAAGGTGCTACAGATGATGATATTTAGATGAGAGACATCCTATCTGTCATTGTTATTGGCGTTTCTCTCTCTCTCTCTCTCTCTCTCTCTCTCTCTCTCTCTTCCAACCGTGCACCCTCTTCCCCCCTTCCCCCACTCCTCACCTCTTCTCACCCCCCCCCCCACATCTTCCTACTCCCACCGTTTGCCTCTTCACACTCTCCCCTAACCTCTCCCTACCCTCTTCTTACCCTACCACATCCTTTTCTTACCCCTCCCCACCCTCCTCTTACTCCTCCACATTTTCTTCTTACCCCTCCCCACCCTCCTCTTACTTCTCCACATTTTCTTCTTACCCCTTCCCATCCTCCTCTTACTCCTCCCCATCCTGCTCTTACTCCTCCACACTTTCTTCTTACCCTTCCCCACCCTCCTCTTACTCCTCCTCACCCTCCTCTTACCCCTCTACACCCTCCTCTTACCCCTCCACACCCTCTTCTTACCCCTCTACACCTTCTTCTTACTCCTCCACACCCTTTTCTTAAGTCTCTCCACCCTCCTCCATCCCTCCACACCCTCCCTCGCCTCTCCCTCTCCCCTCTACACGCAGCAAGACGGAGAAAGAGAGAGGCTGCCAGTCAAAACAGCGACAACAGCATGCAATATTCCAGCATATTTCTTGCAACACGACCAACATATGCGCGAACCCACTTATACGTACATATTCATACACATACCTCCTGGATATGTATACTGGGGGAGGGGTGTAATTTGTGCCCACAGTTTGGATACGTACACATACACAGGTTGCAGATGTGTATGTTCTTGTGTGTACTGCTTGGATATGTGTACTTTTAGTGCATTCTTTAGGAGTATATTCTGTGTACGTATCTTCCATGACATTTCTCCTTCTTCTGTGTTATTTTACTTGCTTTCGTGTTATTTTACCTGCTTTTGTGTTATTTTACTTGCTTTCGTGTTATTTTACCTGCTTTCGTGTTATTTTTCCTGCTTCTGTGTTATTTTTCCTGCTTCTGTGTTATTTTTCCTGCTTCTATGTTATTTTACCTGCTTTCGTGTTATTTTACCTGCTTTCGGTTTATTTTACCTGCTTTCGTGTTATTTTACCTGCTTTCGTGTTATTTTACCTGCTTCTCAGTCCCTCTTACTCCTACTCTTCTCCCTCTCCTTCCTTTTTTTTTTCTATCTTCCCACCATTTATGTAAGTGAGAATAGGATTTATGATGATGATGATGATGATGGCGTGGATATAATTATGTTAATGGTGATATATCCATGTAAGTGCTTTGGTTTAGGGAAGAAATTATTGTACATTTTAAATATACGCCTCAGTTTGTGCTCAGGGCAACTTTTTGGGTTTGGTTTGGTTTACTATAACATACACGTTTGTCGACACACACACACACACACACACACACACACACACACACACACACACACACACACACACACACACACACACACACACACACACACACACACACACACACACGCCAGCTGTCATTCAGAAAGCAAACAGCCAAACGGTGGTCTGTCAGGGGGAGCCAAGTGTTCCGATGTGTGTGTGTGTGTGTGTGTGTGTGTGTGTGTGTGTGTGTGTGTGTGCATTATGGTTGCTTTATTGGGCTTGCAGGAGGCGAGACACCACCGCATGCGTCATAAATATAAAAGTTTGTGCAGTTCATGTAGTTTGCGAATTAGTTTTTGCGTGTGATTACTTAATTGGATGGAGGGTAGCCTTTCATCCCCGTCTGTATGTCTGTGTGTCTTCCTTCTTTCTTCTTCTTCGATGTTCTTATTTTCACTTTCCTCCTCCTCTTCCTCTTCCTCTTCTTTCTCGTTCCCTTCCCGTCTTCCTCCTCCTCCTCACCTGTTTCTGAATCGGCTTTTGTCATTTTCCGGTCTGTCGGTTTTCTACAATACCCCCCCTCCCCCACATACCCCCAGTCCCCCCTCCTCCACGTACCCCCAGCCCCCCCTTCCCTTTCCTCTCTTCCCCCTCCTGTCTTCATTTTACCTTCACCCCCTTTTCCTTACCTCTGCTTCCCCTTCCTCCTTTTCCTTCTCCAAATATTTTTTTCCCTCTTCCTTTCCCCCACCCACAGTTTCCCTTCTGCTTCCTTCGACTTCCCCTCTTCATCCCCCACCTTGTCTTCCCCTCCTCCTCCCCCACTTCATCTCCCCCCCACATTCATTCTCTCTTCGTCCTCCCCACCTTTTTTTCATCTCTTCCTCCCAACCTTATTCCCTTCTACCTCCACACCTTTCTCCCCTCTTCCTTCCCATTTTTTCTTCCCCTCTTCCTCCCTCACCTCTTCCTCTCCCTCTTCCTCCCACAATTCTTTTTACCGTCTTCCTCCTCCCCGCCCTTCCTTCCCCTTCTTCCCTTCTCTCCATCGTGTATTTCCTGTCTTCTTCCTCATTTCTTCTTCTCCCATCTTCTTCGCCTTTCACCTTTCCTTCTGTCTGTCTGTCTGTCTGTCTCTCTCTCTCTCTCTCTCTCTCTCTCTCTCTCTCTCTTATCGTCACCATTCATCATCATCATCAGCCATTTCTCCCGTCTAATCATCGTCATTCTTCATCATTCTTCATCATCACCACCAATATTTATCATCACTTATTTTCATCACCTCTCTTCATCACCATTTATTTCTCGCCAATCATCATTCATACTGATCCTTCTTCATCACTCATCCTCCCACCTCCCTCTCTCTCTCTCTCTCTTTGTGTGTGTGTGTGTGTGTGTGTGTGTTTCAACAGACCGACCGACCGAAAGACAAAGAAATTCTCTCTCTCTCTCTCTCTCTCTCTCTCTCTCTCTCTCTCTCTCTCTCTCATTATCTACCTAGTCTCCTATTGTCATATTTCACATTGTTTTCCCTCCTTACCGTCCATTTTATAAGTCTTTCCATAATTATATAGAACCTGGCGGTGACGTGAATTAAACAAGAATCCTGCCACTGTACTGAAGGCATGAGCTGTATCCTCTGCCTCGACCTAAACGAACACATCCTACAACAAAGACAAACGCCAAGAAAATGCAAAACCAACGCCCTGCAATCGGTCTAAAGGAGGAACATTTGTCTTGGCCATGTCACCTTTACCTTTAGTCGATTGCTTTCAAAACTTAATTGACTTCATCCTTGTCAGACCCTCACCCTGTTCACCAAGTCTGGCCCAAATCGAATCAGAATTATTTGACTCAACATTGCTCTTTGACCTTGACCTTTGACCTGTTGTTCTCAAAGTAAACTCTCTCCGTCTTTGGCTGGCCCTAAGTACTTTCACAAAGTCTGGTCTGAATCGAATCAAAACTACTTTATTTATTGGGTCGAACCTTTGAGCTTTGCCCGTGTCCTGATCTTTGACTGATTGTTCTGAAAATCGAATCTCCATCCTTTCCTTACCCTCAACCCTTCCACCAATTTTCGTCTAAATCAGAACAAAATAAGTTGACATTGCCCTGTGTTCTTGACTTTTGATCTGTTTTTAAAAAAACAATGTCAGTTCCTAGGCTGACCGTCAACCCTTCCACTAAGTTTTGTCCACAGCAGATCAAAGCTTTTAGCGATTTTGTACACACACACACACACACACACACACACACACACACACACACACACACACACACACACACACACACACACACACACAAAGCAATACCTTTTTGCGCTAGTGCACGAAAGTGTATAGTATGTTATGAACTGCTATGAACACGTCAGTCGCAAACCAGACACCCTGCATGAGATAACTTACTATATTCTTTTTAAGGTAAGACGTTTTTATACAACTCGGGAGTGGCTATCGTCCTCTGATGGTAAAAACAGTCTCTTGTAACTCTTTTAGGATGTGTGATACTCTGTTCTTTTTATCTCAGTTAACACGACAATTTTATTCAGCTTAGGAGTGGCTTCTAGTCCTCTGTGTATTAAAAATATATCCCATCAGGTGTTTAAGGTGCTAAAACTACTGATCATGGCTGAACAAAAAAATGCAATCACGCCAAAACCCAGTCTTAAATTTGCCTGGCAATACGATGGCAAAATAACAGAAAATAAGGTGACTAGAGGTGCCGTACTCGTAAACCCCTTATCTCGAGGACATGTTTTATATTGACTTGCTTAATTTTACAGACGATTTGTTTCAGCTTAGAGAATATTTTTTGATTTGGAGAAAGTAAGCTGACAGTCTTTCTTAACCTGTGCACCTCAGGATACTCGTATCTCACGTAAGATGAATGAAATCGTTTGGAGGCAGCATTGATAAACTGAAACAAGACGTCACTGTAGGTAGGATGTTAACATTTTCTTTCGCTAAACTGACACACACACACACAAACACGCCAAAATACAGGGTCAGGTGTCACTGGTAATGTGTTCCTACAGATCACACAGAACATACGGTCTCTAATGGCGTCCTGTATAGTGGGGTGGTAAGAACATGCCAGAGCTAACCAATCTAACTGGACAACAAGGTACGGACATGCCAAAATACCGCCTTCAGTTTGCCTGGTAATGCATCGCTACAGATCACACGGAATGTAAGATGTGTGTGTGTGTGTGTGTGTGTGTGTGTGTGGCGATGGTATAAAAAGCGGGGTATTCTGGGGTGGCCTGCGGCGTGGCTACGGGGCCCGGGTTCTTGTCCAATGTTATCTTGTTCGGGATGTGGTTAGACATGAACACTCATTTTGGTGTGGAGTGTGGGGCTGCGTGTGTTAGGAGAGTGGGAGTATATCACCACCACCTCCACCATCGTCATCATCATCGTCATCATCATCATCATCATCACTCTTTTTCGTATGTACACTCTGGGTATCTAATAAATTAGATTGGTTTTGTATTCGTTTCATCTATTTCGGAACACAAACATAGAAAAAAAGGAAGTTTGTGAACAGTCCACTCCCCATCTTTATGATAACCCTTTCAATACGATACTGTTTATTTTTGCTACATCAAGACGTTTTTAATCAACTTTGGAATAAGGTCTAGCAATGAAGAGAAGGAAAGAGGAGGAGAGGAGGGGTGATAAGGATATATAGAGAAAGTAGGAGAAGCAAGAGGAATGGAGGGTCAATTTAGTCTCCAATTAGAAAAGACACTCCTAAGCTGAATACAATTACCTGATAATATTAAGATTAAAATGCAAAATACACCATTGGACTGAAAGATTAATACCAATAAGGTGCCTTGTAACATGGAAAAAATAAAATAAAAATAAAGTAAAAAGGAGAGTTCGCACATCTCAAGCCTCTCTGTCTCTGTCTCTCTCTCTCTCTCTCTCTCTCTCTCTCTCTCTCTCTCTCTCTCTTTTTTCCCCACGTTTGCGTCCCTCAAGGAATACGTGGGTAGGATTTATTCAGCCTTGTCCCTGGCAGTTAATGAAGGGAGATGTTAGCAAAATTACGCACACGTTCACTCTCACACAACAACAATACTTTTTAAATACACTTCATTAATAAGATCATTCTCTCTCTCTCTCTCTCTCTCTCTCTCTCTCTCTCTCTCTCTCTCTGTGCAGCGTGAGGCGTGAGGAAGGCGTGGTCTTGTGAAGGTAATTGGCGTTTCGGGTTTCTAGATTAATAATGCATGGGATGAGGGTAATTACTGAGGGAAGTGAAGGAGGGAGGAAAGGAGGGAAGGAGAGATGATGGATGGGAGGAAGGAGGGAAGGAGAGGTGATGGAAGGGAGGAAGGAGGAGTGATGGAAGTGGAGGTTATGAAGGGAAGAGGGGAGAGATGGGGGAAGTAGAGTAGAGGTGACGAAAGGATATAGAGGAAGGAAGGATACAGGAGGAATGAAGGGAAGAAAAGGAAAGGAGGGGAGAGGGAAGGAAGGAAGGAGGGATGATGGAGAGATGGAGGGAAAGAAGGAAGGAGGGAAGAGATTAACAATGCTTGGGATGAGGGATATTGCTGAGAGAAGTGCAGGAGGGAGGGAAGGAAGGAAAGGAGGAAAGGGAAAGAGAGGGAGGAGGAGGGATGTTAGAGACAAGGAAGGATGGGATTTCTGAAGGAGGGTCAGGCGAAAGAAAGGAGATGAGAAAGAGATGTGATGGGAGAAGAAAAAGAGAGACGATGGAGCGAGGCGAGAGAGGAAAGAGCAGATGGAGAGGTGAGGGAAAAGGAAGACTGGGGAGAAGGAGAGGTGGTGAAAGGAAGAGGAGAGATGATGGAGGGAAGAAAAAGAAGAGGTGTGGAGAAGGAGGAAAGGTAAAAGAGGGAAAAGAGAGAAGAGGAGGGGGAGATGAAGGAGAAGGAAAAGGATTAGGATTAGGCGGAGGAGGTTAATGAGGAACGTGAAAAAAAATGAGATGAAGAAAAGAAGAAAGGATGGCGAAAAATTAAGAAGGGAAGACAAGGAAATGGAGGTAAAGGAAGGAAGAGTACCTTAAGAAGAGAAGAAAGAGATGACAGAAGGAAGAGGAGGAGGAAGTAATGAGGGAAAAGAAGGAAAGGGAGGTAAAGGAAGGAATAGGAGGAAATTTAGAAAATGGAGAGGGATGGAAAGGTTTAGAAGGAAGGAAAGAATGGTGAAATTTGAGGAGGAAGAGAAAGGGAAAACGAGAGAAGAAGGAGGAACGGAGAAGGAGGAGTAGGTGAAAGAAGAGAGGAGGAAGAAGAGAAAGAGGAAGGAGAAAAGGGAATAATGGAGGCTAGTAAAGGAAATGGAACATGAAAATAATTAAATAAATAAATAGAGAGAGAGAGTACCCAGGAGTATTGGATCTCCTTCTAAGTAACACGTCAACCTTTTTTAAACTCTCTTTCTCTCTCTCTCTCTCTCTCTCTCTCTCTCTCTCTCGTGTGTGTGTGTGTGTGTGTGTGTGTGTGTGTGTGTGTGTGAGTACAATCAATAAGGTGTTACGGTGGTGGTCGGATCAAGCTACAACGCACGCTACTATCCTCCTTTCTCACTTTCTCACTCACCATAGCTCACTCACCCTTACTCTCTCTCGCTCACTGTTAAGCCCTCTCTCTCTTTCCTCCTCCTCCTCCTCCTCCTCCTCCGCTTCTTTCTTCTTCCTCTTCTTCATTTCTTCTTATGTCTTCCATTTTATAGATAGTTTCCTTTTTCCTTGTATACCACTTCCCTTCGGTCCGACGACGTCTTTTAATATTTCATTCTTGCTATTTCCACATTTTTATTTACCTTTGGACTGACTTTTGGAACTGGAGGGGTCAGATAAAACCTTCATTAACCCATTCACAGGTAGATTTTCCCCCTCAGGCTGCATAAAACCGTCTGAAGGTAGAATAAAGGTGGCTCATATGTAACTCTCTATCAGTGTCTATTCTGCACCACTTATTCATTTCCTACTCCCACTGCCATATCCACGCCCACACCGGCAGACTGAGCCGTCCCCAAAGCGCCTAAGATACCCCCTGGTGAGTGTCTGGTGGAGCGCTATATACGGGCCACCCTGTGTAATGAAAAAGTTATCGGAGTGAAGTTAATCAGGTCAGCAGGGGTCTTCGAATGAGAGGGTTGGATGTTAACTGAAGCACACAGACATCTCAAAATACACACCCACATATATCCCTAAACGTCTCAGACACCTTAAACGCACTCAAACACACACCAACCACTTTAAAAACTCAACTAATAATCTCAAGCACCTCCAACATACACACTCAGTCGCTTCAAACATTGCAGTCAACATTTCAGTCACACAACCTGAAGCACATATACACCTCCACCACAGAGTCAAACGGCTCAGTCACCTTACACTAATACATGCACAAACACCACAGAGATAATTCAGTCACACACACACACACACACACACACACACACACACACACACACACACACACACACACACACACACACACACACACACACACACACACACACACACACACACACACACACACACACACACACATAAGCCGTGTAGCAAACATCCAGATACATTAACACACACCCAAACACCTGAAGAATACACCTAGGCACCTCAACCACACACATAAGCACATCAGTCAAACGCACAAACACTCCAATCACATAGACAGTTACATCGAACATACACTTAAAGATCTCAGTCACCTCACACAAACTCCTATCGCTCTCATCTTCAAACATGGCCATAAACACACACTCATTTCAGCCCTCTTAAGCACATACACAAACACCAACACACACCCAAACACCTCGAATGTCTGAAACCAAAACGCAAGCACCTTAAGAACAATAAAGCTATCTGCCACACATATAAACACCTCACATACACAGCTAAGCATCTCAAACACATATCCAAACACCCGAATCATACATCTTTGAGACAGTCGGACACCTCATTAACACAGCCATATGACTTCAAAACACAAGCAGACACCTACGCCATATGCCTAAAGATCTCAGACGTCTCAGAAACATGCAGAATTACATTACATTCCACACACAAACATCGCAGACACACACTCAAGCACCCCAGTCACCTCACACAATTACCCATAACTCTTAGTCTCAAATCATTCCCTGGCCACAACTGAACAAAACACATCATGCACCTATCTCCATTCGCGCGCACACACACACACACACACACACACACACACACACACACACACACACACACACACACACACACACACCTCCACGCCACCACCCACCCATCTATTCATTCACTCATTCATCTCTTATGCATACTTCAGTGGCTATTCATCATGGTTCAGCCACACCGCCCTCTCGTTATTTACCGTATCAGCTGGCCATTCGTCTTTGCATCGTTGAGTTTGACGGAGTGTTTATTGAAGTTTTCACCTTTTTCACTGTGATTTGTTGACGACTTCAGCACGAATTTCTGCATCTTATTTTTGCCGTAAGTGAATTATTTCTTTGTGGTTTGGGAAATACTCTTGTAGGGAAGGACTAGTGAAGGCTACATCTTTCCTCTCCAGTTCGATAAATGCCCCCAAAGTTGAACAGCATACTTTATGACGCAAAAGCACAATATGAAAGGAATGGACAACTCTTTCATTACGGTGTCTTTGTTTACATATAAAATACTTACTAATACCAGACGCTTTTATTTTGCTGAAGAGAGATTTTTCGAACTGGAGGGAGTAGATACAGCCTCCATTAACCCCCTTCGCTGCCAGGGCTATCTCTTAAGCTGCTGTCAGTCGTCTGGTAATGTCAAGAATAAAATATAAATGACAGCCTTGGAAAGATATATTTAACTGTGCATTGTTAGCCATTTCGCTCCGATGACAATTTTTTTTTTTTTCTTCTCATGCTACCATCAGTCAATTTTTATTCAAGTTACAAATGACGTCTGATAGTGAAGAATTTACTGTGGGGTATATCAAACTCCTCCAGTTCGAAACGTTTCCTTTAAGGTGAATAAAATAATCTGGAAATAGGAAGAAGAAAAACGTCCACGAGAGTGAAGGAGTGCCAAAGTACCAGGACGGAGTGTTGTGTCGGAAGAGTGTCACTGTGTCTCAGAAGTGTCTAGTGTCAGAATCGTGCCAAGTGTATCAAGAGTGTCGAGTGTGTCAGAAGAGTATTAGAGTGCCAGGGAAGGGTGTCAACTTTGTCAGAAGTGTATCAGAGTGTCTCAGAGGAGTCAAGTAGGTCAAAGAGTGCCAGAATGCAAGGGAAAAGTGTGAAATGTGTCGGAATAGTCTCAAAGTGTTATTGTTCAGCACTAAATAGTACCGTCTGAAGGTACCAGAAACGGTGTTAATATTATCGAGATTATGCTAGAGTGCCAGTCAGTAATGTCAGAGTGCCAGGAGAGAGTGCCAAGTACAGGGGAAACGTGTCTAAGTGTCATAAACTGAATAAAATAGTCTGCCAGTAGCTGTAATTAAACTGACGGGGTTACCGGGGACTGTCTACAATATCTTACCTACAAATGATCTTCCTCAAGTTGAATAGAATCGTCTGGGGATAGAAAATAGTGTGTCAGGAGTGTCGGATGAGTGCCAGAGCGTCGGAAAAAGTGCCAAGTGCTAGAAATGAGTCCCAAGTGGTGTGGAAGAGTGCCGGAGTGGAGGTAAGGGGAGGAATCAAGGGGTGCAGGGGAATAAATACACGTCTGGCTGTTTAATTTAGTCTGGGGTCGATGGGTGCTCGTTTTCTGTTAATCTGAAAATCGTTGTCGGGACTCATTAATTAGAGCAGCCCTACCTGACGCACCGGCACGCACACGGAAGGGGGGAGGGAATAAAGGGTAGGGGGAAATAAGGGAGGGGGAATACGGGAAGAGGGTAGGGGGAAGAGGTATGGGAGAATAAGGGTAGAGGGGAAATAAGGAGTTCAAAGGAGTACAAAGGAAAGCAAACAGAAACAGACCTGTTGGTCCTTCCGTGGCTGTTTGGTATAGGGAAGGTCATTACTAGCAAAACTAATTTATCAGCTTAAGACAAGGATAGAAAAACAGGAAGGCTGCCCCCCCACCCACCAAACCCTCCAGCCGAAGCCAGCAGGAAATACTGAGAAGGGCCACCATGCAGCATAGAAAATCTGTCATGGATATTTCATAGGAAAGAGGGAAAGGAAATTATATACTGCATTATCTACCTGAAAGGGAGAGTAACATTAAGTCAGCAGTATTTATCGATGTTGTTCAACGGTTGTATCGTTTAGGTTTTGAAAAAAAAAAAAAGCGGAAATATGTTATTCAGGAGTGAACATACTTTGCCTGGGGGTTAGATGACAGATACTTCAAGTGATTGATATAGGTTGGTACTGTATCATAATTTTCCACATTTTAGGGCAGTTTGTTCCATATATTTACAACTCTATTAAAGAAATAATGCGTAGCTTCATGTGACTGAAATAATTTGCCAGTAATTTTATGCCCATTACCTCTAATATAGTTTGAGTGATCAGCTGTGGGATGTTTATCAATGTCTACAGTATCGTGTACTTTGAATGTTTTGAATACTTGTATTAAATCTCCTCTCAATCCGCAATTATTTAGGGTTAAGAGATTCAGAGCTTCTAAACGTTCCTCGTATGGTTTATTTCTCAGTCTAGGTATCGTCTTTGTCACGCTTCGCTGTACTCTTTCAAGTTTCTCCATATCCTTTTTATAAGACGGTGACAAGACTTGAAGGCAGTGCTCCAAGTGCGGACGTACTAAGGAATTACACAAAGTGAGGACGATGTTATCGGATTTGTATTCAAGTAGTCTGCCCATGAATCCAATCGATTTATTGGCTAGGGAGAGAGGAGGAAGAGGAAAGAAGGAAGAGGCAGAGGGAAAATAAGGGTAAGGGAAAATATGGGTAGGGGGAGTGAACGAAGAGGGAAGGGGATATGAACCATGGGGGGAAGGGGAAGGGAAGGGAAGGATGGATGGACCAAGGGATTGGCAGAGGAAGGGGGAAAGGGAGGGGGTACAAAGGAAAGCAAATAGCAACAGACCTTTTGGTCTTTTCGTGGCTGTTTGGTACAGGGAAGGTTATAACTAACAAAACTATCCTATCAGCATAAGACAACAACAGAAAAGCAGGAAGGGGCATCGGAAAAGGGAAGGGGAGAGAAGAAGGTAATGGAGAGGAGAGGGTTTATGGAGGGTAAGGAAGAGGGGTGGAGGGAAGAATGGAGAATGACTGATGGAGAGAGAGTGTGCAAAGAGGGAGGGAGGGAGGGTGGGCAGGGGAGGGGGTATGAAAGAGGAGATAAGGTAGGAAAAGAGGGGAAATGGAAGACCGTTGAGAAAATAGAGAGCAAGAGCTGGGAAAGAAAGATGGATAGGAGAGGAAAGAAGGGATGGGGGTAGGGGAAGGGGGAAAATAAGAAGGGAGGGAAGACAGGCAGAAGGGGGATGTGAGACGATGGAGAGGGCATGAGGGAGGAGGGGGAGGGGGAATACAAGGGTGAAAGTGAGAGGAAGGGAGAGAGACGTCGGGGTGACGGAAGGGGAGTAGGAAACAGAGAAGGAAGGGAGGGAGGTAAATATAGGAGAGAGAGAGAGAGAGAGAGAGAGAGAGAGGCAGGGGGAAGGACAAGTAAACGAGTGGAGGGGGAGGGTGTAGGAAGAGCACTGGATAGAGGGAAATGAAGAAGGGAAAAAAACTAGTACATAGGAAATACAAATAACAGGAGGATTATTGCCATGTGTCCAGATTATACAGGTAAAGTATTATTCATTCACACTGAGTGGAGATTTACGACTTAGGGTACCTTATTTCCTTACCTTAATAGCAGAATGAGACAATGCTACGACTCTGCATCCTTTCCATGGGACTTCTTCGTGACTATCATCGAATTCAAGTGTTAATCTCTTCTCACAGTTTGGAAATCAAGATGGAAAGATGGCAGATTTCCTCCTAGTTACAGTGAACAGAGTATAGTTGTGCCAGAGGTGTGAATTATACGTGTGACTTAAGGATGACAGAGACGAGGACGTGGGGATAGGAAGTATGGGGCTTGGAGCGGTGGTTGCAACGATGCCACCACAGTACAGCAGGTGTAGGAACGGTGAAAGGAACTGAGGGAAGGAAGAGAAGGGCCTTTGGAATAAGGTGAGAGAGAGCAGTTGTACCAAAGAGTGTAGGAAGATTAATCCATACAAGTGGAGGAGTGGTGCGCCTGTGCTGCTGTGGAGTGGACGGCTTGCTTTCCTAAATTAGTATGTTCCGGCTTCTATGGCTCAGTCTCAGCTGCATGCTATAATGGTGCTAGCTGGAAGAAAATTCGAGATGTGGCCTCAAGAATCATAACAGAAGGAGTGTGCCAATCTGTTCAGTATTTTCGCTGGTAGTTATGTGACAACAGGTAAATGGACAGTCGTGGAAAACAGATGCTTTTATCATTTCTAATATGTTTCAAAAGATCCCTGTTTAACTCGCAATCTTCTTTATAAACAATGATGGGAGCGGTAGGGATGGAGGAGCGAGTGTTCTTCACAGGAGGCAGAAAGTACTCTAAGCTGCGTGTCATTCGGTGTGATGATCTTAAAGAATTTTCGTTTAGGTATGTATGTCGCATGCTATAAATTATCACTACAACGACAGAAAAGTGAGTAGATGGGAAATGAGTATAAAAATGGGTGAGTACTAGTTCTGTAAATAGGCTAGTAGGTGGGAAGTAGGTCGGGAAGTAGGTACGTTTAGAAGCAGGTTATTGGATGGGAAGTAGACTTGGGAATAGGTTAAGAATGGATATAGGTTAATTGGTAGGAGGTAGATTTGGATGTTGTTAAATAGGTTAGTAGGTGAGCAGTAAGCTTAGGAACAGGTAAATTTGGAAACTGGTTAGTTGGTGGGAAGTAGGTCTGGAAATAGGTGAGCAGGTCGGAAAGCAAGCCTGGAAATCGGTTAAGCAGCACGATGTAACGCTCTGCCTTACAGTATTTAGCTTCCTTCTTCACTGTCCTTTAACCATAAGAGGGAATACAAGGGTAATACTAGAGCGGTCTGTCTGTGTTGTATGCCCAAGGTTTTGTGTAGATCTTGTGTATACCTTGGCCGCCTCTGTCCAATGTATATCACTCTTCCTGTTTGTTGAGTATACATGTCTCAGTGCTCAAATACCGGAAATCAATGAGCCTGCTGAATGTGTGTGTGTGTGTGTGTGTGTGTGTGTGTGTGTGAGAGAGAGAGAGAGAGAGAGAGAGAGAGAGAGAGAGAGAAATATCATCGTACTGCAGGTCGCATCCTTTTTATCTGTGCGTTCTCCTTCTCTCATGACACAGTTTGTACACAGTGTAAAGGAAATCCAGTCGGTTTATTTTCGTCTAGCAATATCCCTACCCCCTTTCAGCTCAGATTATGGCAAGGTGTAGTCAGACTTGAGGATAGATATGACTAGTAACCAAGGAGACGCATACCAACCTCATAACTAAGGCTCATCACATTTCACAGAACCACGACTTAGTGTTCAAGTTGTGAGTGACCCCGTTCCATCAGATGAAAACTAATAAAAAATAATTATAATGATACTGTATTGCAACTCACCTACCGCCTGCAATTCTGGTGATGTCCATTTTTGTTTATGCTTGCCACCATCAGACGATTATGCTGAAGTTAGGAAAGGCCATTTGTACTGAAGAGGCTTACAGAGGCTACTTCTTACACACACACACACACACACACACACACACACACACACACACACACACACACACACACACACACACTTCTGGGCTATAAATAGTGTTTGGAGATAGCAAGACAAAATAAAGTCTCCAAGCTGAATGGATATAATGTTGAGTGGATTTTGACTCCTTTTTGAGACAACCCCATCAACCCCGCGGCGCATTTTTTTGTTTATGTTACTCAGGCTACCAGCAAAGTTTATACTAGTTAGGAAGAGCCTGTAATTGTATAGGAGGTTAATTAAATCAATACCTGATCTCTCCAGCTAGAAACGTTACCCTCAAGCTGAATAAAATCGTCTGAAAGTAGCCAGAAGAAACTTTATATGAGTCGCCGGAACAAATGAGCTACGTAACTAATAAAGCGATACGTCAGTCCACTTGCTTGTTAATTCCTTCGATACTCTGATGGTTTTATTTACTTTATTAACTCTCCCAATGGACGATTTTCTTCAAAGATTTCATTCAGCTTTGGTGGTGAAGGAGTTGCTTAAGGCTGTACCTGAACCCACCTCGAAAACCGTCCCTTATGCTGGATCAAATCGTCTGGTGGCAGGAAGTGTATGCCAATGAGACAGGTAATTGCGTTAAATGGATTAAGCAGTTTAGCAAGACCTCTTTGGAATTTGACGGAGTTTCGAGACTGTAAAGGAACTACTGACACCGACTGTACAGTACATAAAAGCAATGGTGCCCTGTTCCTATGCATATACATTTAATTCTATGTACGCTTCTTGTGTACATATAAAGTCATGTGTGCGCGTGTCTGTGTTTACATACATTTGAGTTTATGGACGCTGCTCGTTGTGTACATACAGAGCCGTGTGTGTGTGTGTGTGTGTGTGTGTGTGTGTGTGTGTGTATTAGAGGTTTCCCTACGTGAGTACCATATTTGCACTCCAGTCCAATGATAAAGCTGCTGTAGTCTGTGTTGATGTTGCAGTGATATTGACAATAATAGAGCTGGATGGATGGAAATATTTTAGCCTTTTTTCTTATGCTTTTTGATGCCGCAAGACGATTTTACTCAGCTCAGGGTAGGTCTCGTAGTGAAGAGGTTAAACACTGCACAACGCTTATGTATCTTTCACCTAAGAAATGCATGCATCAGACGATTTTATACAGGTTAACAAGGACCTCTACCAGCGAAGGGGTTAGGGTGTTATATCAAATCCTCCATTTAGAAAGGCACCCCAATACGCTAAATAAAATCGTCTGGAGATAACAAGAAATTGGGGAAAAAAAGGCGTCGTCTAAGTGAAGGGGTGAAGAGATATAGGGACCACATCTCTTCAGACTAGAAAGTTTCCTCGAGATCTTATTTTCTTTTTGACATTCAGAGACGATTTAATTTAATTTTGGGACAGCCATTCGTAGAGAAGGGGTTTAGACAAGGAGTTTTATCTCAGGTTGAATGAAGTGTCTTGTGTTGTTTAAGAAAAGAAAAAAAAAGAAAAAATGGATATATACGCCATTCAACCCTGAAACCCATTTTCTTTGCAGTCGATGTTTTCTTTGAAGAGTGACTGACGTATTTCCCCTCGACACACACGTAGCGTATTTCCCCAACACACACACACACACACACACACACACACACACACACACACACACACACACACACACACACACACACACACACACACACACACACACACACCAACGTATTTCCCCTCCACACACACTAACGTACAGTATTTTGGCTCACAGACTGATCAAGGACGGGCTCTGCGACAGAAACACGGCGCCCTCAGTGTCGGCCATATCCAGACTGCTGAGGGGCAAGGACGAGGAAGAGGACGCGAAGAAGGCCAAGGACGGTGAGTACTGAAGGAGGGAAGGAGGAAGGGAAAGAAGGAGGGAATGGGGAATACTGATAGAGGGAAGAAAGGAGGGAAGGAGGAATGGAGGGGGGTAAAGATGGAGAGAAAATATATGATCCTAAGGAATCTGAGTACTGGAGGAAAAAATTGAAGGAGGGATGGTGGGGAAGAGGGGGAAAAACTTTGGAAATCAGAGAAAATAATCGGGTGGGAGGGAAGGAGATCAGGAGTGAAGGAAGGACGAGGAAGAGGACGCGAAGAAGGCCAAGGACGATGGGTAATGAAGGTGGGGAGAGGGAAAACCGGAGGAGAGAAAGAAGGAGAGAAAGAGAAAAAGAGTGAGAGAAGAGGGAAGGAGTGCGGGAGAGAAGGAGGGAAGAGGAGGAAGACGTTATGAAGGCAAAGGACGATGAATACTGAAGGAAAGGAAGAGGAGGGTTGGAGGAAGGTAGGAAAGGTGAGAGAATGCTAAAAAAGGAAACAGGAAGGAGGGGGGGGGGTTGGCACTGGAGAAGGAGAGAAGAAAGGAGGGGGAGAGGTATACACTGGAGAAGGAAGAAGAAAGGAGGGAAGAATGATAAGGAGAGGAAGGAATGAGGGAAGAGACAAAGGAAGTAGAAGATGGAGGGAAGGAAGGAAAGAAGAGGGGAAGAGGAAAGGATGATAAGGAGGGGAAGGAAAGAGGACGGAAAGGAGGAAACAGGAAGGGGATAAGGATGAGAAGGAAAGAAGAAGACGTAAAAGGAATGGAGGGAGGAGAAAACGATTGAGGGCGATGGAAGAGGATGGAAATTACATAGATAATAGTGAAAAGGTACAAGTTAAGGTGTTGAAGCTGAAGTTAATGAGACAGAATATGTAACCAAATACAGAAAATAGTTGCATAACGTTCATAATTCCTCCAGTTCGATGACTTGTATTATTGTTAGATGCATCCGATTTATTTTTTGTTTTAGAACCTGGAAGACCCATTAACCTCCTTAGTACTAGAATTCCTCCCTGAATAAAAAGAAAATAGTGATAAGAATAAATACAAAAACATAATTAGTAGTGAAGAGTTAAAGTCCATGGAAACTCGAACGCGGTGCCGGATGCCGATTGGTGGGGCGATGTGAACAAAGCTTAGAAAATGCCCGTCCGGGAGGGGTAACAAAAGAGATTCCGCCTCCGTCATTACTGTCTGGATTAACAATAGGTGCTAACCACCAGGGGGGCCGCAGGAGTGAAGGAGATGACGCGAATGAAGAAGGAACGAAAAAACAAAGGGGAAAAATAGAGAAAAAGTGTAAAGACAGGAAATAAGCCTGCCTTTCGAACGCTCAGAACGATGTTTTTTTCTCTGGGGTCAATAGATTGCTCGCTTCTGCTCGCCTTTGCTTCCATTTTCCATTCTCAAATGCCAGGCAAGTCACCAGTGCTATTGAGTAGAGATCTGTAACTCAGGGTATGTATTCATATAGGATCGTAGCCAGTTGTTTAATAAAACTTTGTAGCTGTTGATTATCACGAATAATTTACTTTTATCGTATTTATGAGCTTAATATTCACTGTTTTTGCTATGAATTTTTTGGTAGCTACATAAATGAGCATAAAGGTATAAATAAGATTATCTTGCACAATTTAAGTCTTAGAAAGTCTTTGAATAGGACCTCAGGAACTGAATGTAACTTTAGTATTGTCTGCCTCTTCCTTTGACTCCACAACGGTGCTCTCTGATACCTCACTTGACATTAACCTTTACAGGTATGTCAGATGTTTAGTCGGTGAATTTTGAGTATTGTGGCCTGACCTTTAATCGAAATGACCTAAGTAATGTAACATTTTTCAGAACGAAATATCAACATTGTTACATCCGCGGGCGATAACGTGAGGGGGTTATGTGTTTAGTCCAGTTTGACTCACCGTCTGTCTGTTAGCGAGGTAACGGAAACCTCTGGATGGGATTGCACCAAATATGGCACAGAGACTGAGGACCCCCAGAGGAAGAGGTGATTAATTTTCAGGCGAAAAAGCTCGTATAGGTCATAGGTCAACGGCAAAATCAGCTAAAAAAAAACTTTGATCCAGTTTTTACCAAACTTGGTGGAAGGCGTAAAAGACAAGAACGGGTGCAATGAGTCAGTTTTGAGAACAATCAGAGGTAAAAGTCACAGGGAAAGGTCAAAGGTTTGACTCCGTAGCTCAAATAGTTTTGTGTCGACTTGGGTCAGATTCGGTGGAAGGATGGAAGAGTGGCCTAGGATGAAACCATTCTGTTTTCAGAAAAATGCGTCAAAGGTCAAGGTCATAAGGAGGGATCAGCTTAAACAACTTCTGAATTGATTTGAAGCAAACTTGATGGATGGGTTAAGAGTCGGGTAAGGATGAAGCAATTCGATATGGAGAACAATCAGTCAAAGGCCAGTGGCGCAAGGAAGGGTCAAAGGTTCAGCCTAACGGCCCATCTCAACGATCAGTGGGCATCTGTCATGTCCGAGCACGCTGCTTATCAACTTCGAAGCATGATGACCAATCATGCAATCAGCAAAACATCACAAGGGGAGAAGCTTCAGTTCATCACGTTTACACGATTATCTTTCAACATTTTTTTTTCTCATGCCCTCTCATCATGAGGACAAGTATTTAGGCCGATTGGGCTGTGCAGGTATTATGCTCTTTGAGCGCTTCGTCTGTGTTGGACATATTTCATGTGAATGAAACGTCTTTCATCAGAATTCGACATATATATATATATATATATATATATATATATATATATATATATATATATATATATATATATATATATATATATATATATATATGCCTTTACCACAACTGAGCTCCGAGGTATCTATCTGTCTATCTGTCTGTCTATCTGTATATGCTTTTACCTCAATTGAGCTCCGAAGTATGATGGTGAAGGAGTGTGGAGGTGGTGTGGTGGAGTAAGATGTGGTAGCAGTGGTGTGATGGTGGTGCGGTGATGTGTTATTTGAGGTGTGGTGGTGGAGATATGTTAGTTATGGAGGTGTGGTGATGTGGTGGAGGAGCGTGGTGGTATGTTAACTATAGTACTTTGGTGGAGTGTGGTGGTGTTAGCAATGTTAGTGTGGAGGAGGAATGTAATGGTGAAGGAGTATGGTGGAGATGTATTTGCTGTGGTGATGTGGCTGAGGGAACACCATCAGCATAATGGGGTGAGCCAAGTGAAAGTGCATCATCCAACACATCATCATCTCATTACGGACCGTTGTGCTGTTAATTATTCCTCTGTCATCATCATCATCATCATCATCATCATCATCATCAACAACAACAACAAGAGCAACATGTATATTATGCATCATCATCATCATCATCATCATCATCATCATCACAGTTACCCTATTACCCACCATAAGATCCGGAAAAAATAGAAATAAAATAGTCTTGTAATGTTAAGAATTAATATATAAAGACAATACTTAACTTTCCAATATTTCATCCATACACATACTGTCGACATTATGGGCGATTTTTTTTTTCTTGTTATGTTTTTGTTGACCAGAAGGTGTCAGAATCATTTAATTAAAAGCCTAAGGAAAGAATACATGCAAAATATTAAGAGAGAGAGAGAGAGAGAGAGAGCAGTAGCACCTAACAACAAGGCAGACACAGTAATTGATTGTAATACCCCTCTCCCCTTCCAGTTCACCCTACTGTATACATATTTGAACACACACACACACACACACACACACACACACACACACACACACACACACACACACACACACACACACACACACACACACACACACACACACACACACTCTCTCTCTCTCTCTCTTCACTCATACTTTGGACATTTCATGTTTTTTTTTTTTTTTTTTTTTTTTTTTTTTTTTGACAGGTAGAGATGGAGGTAGTGGTGAAGTGGGTAGATTAGTGTGCTGGGGAGTATGTGGTTACGAGTTCGATCCTGACTTGTTGCAGGGAATAATTTGTGGAGTTGATTATCACCTCGTTCACTGCTTCACCAGAGGGTCCGACCTGCACGTCATAAATACCCCTCGTGCACCAGATGGTAATGTGCTATCCTTATTGTATCACTGTAGAGGAATAGATGTTAGTGCCCAGCTGCCAGGTGACTTGGCCTACCTGGACTACTAGTAAAGCCTAAGTCCAGAGTCGGATGCTTAAAAAGTAGTGTTGTGTTGTGATGTGTTGTGTTGTGTTGTGTTGTGTTGTGTGTGTGTGTGTGTGTGTGTGTGTGTGTGTTTGCGGAAATGAGAATATAGTGGCTACATTATCAAATTTTTGCTGTACTCGTTTATAGTTTTATTACAGAAGCCTGAAGAACTACTGAAGCACTTTTGTGGGTGTCCTTTTCCCCGGTGGTTGATGTTTTTCTACCTCATATATAATAATGAGAATATATAGGATAGAATGATGGTGTTAATGATGGTGGAAATTTAACTTATTGCTGGGTTGGGACTTTCCTTGTTGTTGGTGTTGTAGTTGGTGGTGGTAGTGGTGGTGGTGGTGGTATGTGCTCAGGATCATCATAACGTGAACCCGATGGATTCCAGGCTGAAGTTGTCCCTTTCCTGCAGTCTACCCTTCTTCCTTCGGGGGACAGGGAAGGGTGGTTTTATAATCGGTTATATCTGTGCCTCTGCGTGAAACATCCACCTCCAGCACTGGGGTCTCCCTCACTTTATGTAGATTGTTTCGTGGTTTCCAAAACAATTTCCGAATGAAGCCTGTCTCCGCAAAATGTGAATCCTAACTGCTTGTAACCCGTTGTAGCCAGAGACTTAACTCACATCTACAAAATCATCTACCGGTAGCAAGAAAAAAAAAAAAAAAGTACTGATGGTGATAAAAAGGAAGTGAAACCGTGTATGACTAAGAATTAAAGCAATTTTGTTTACAGTGTGGCTTTTAAGAGAAGTTTGTCCAGTTTTTAAGCGATGTTTGCGTTGCTTTTAGGAGAGTTTTGTGTCACGTAATCCGTCAGCGAGGTGGCACTTGGGTTAAGCGGCGCCGAGATGGACAGTGGCGCCGAAACCCACACCAAGGACTGATTAAAGGGAGGGGACATAAAGGAGACAATTACTGGGGGATGGAGGGGAGGGGGGACGATTGCAAGGGAGGGGGTGGAGGGGAGGGGGACGATTGCAAGGGAGGGGGTGGAGGGGAGGGGGACGATTGCAAGGGAGGGGGTGGAGAGGAGGGGGACGATTGCAAGGGAGGGGGTGGAGAGGAGGGGGACGATTGCAAGGGAGGGGGTGGAGGGGGGAGGGAATGTGTACGAGGGCTGGAGAAAGGTATAGAGAGGATGAGGGAAGTAGAAGACGAGAGACGGAAGGGAACAAAGGACTTGGTTTGCGTGTGTGTGTGTGAGAGAGAGAAAAAAAAAATTGGAGATAGGGAAAATAAGTTGGTGTTGTGGACTGGGGAAAACTGAGAGGATTTTGATGAGAGACAAAAAAAAGAAAAGAAAAGAAAATATTAAGGGATTTCGTAGTGCATAGGGAGAAAGAGATGATGATACTGAGGCATAGTAGGGAGAAATAGGGAGCGCGGGAGAGGGAAAAGGGAAAGGAAGGAGTTGCTTGGAAAGAAGGGTAACTCTAAGGGTTGTGGATAAAGAATATTAAGGGGGTTTGAAAGTGGAGAAAAAGGGGAACAAAAAGGGAGGATGTCGGTGAGGGGGATATAAGGAGTGTCGAGGAAGGAAAGAAAATAAATAATTGTTCTGTATAGTGTGAAAAAGGATGATTCTGAGGGGATTTTACGAGGGGAAAAGGGAACAGATGGTGAAGTATGTGCGTGGAGGAGGAAATAACGTAGGTGAAGGGGAGAAAGAGGAGAATTTATAGGTTGATCGGGAAGGAAAAGCGGTGATTTCGAGGGGAGTTGGTTATTTATTGAAGGAATTAGGAGGGGGAAAAGGGGAACAGACAGGGAGGCGTGAGTGTGAGGGTGGGGGAAAATAGGGGGCTTAAGGGGAAATGGGGAAATCTTTGTATTGAGGGAGGGGAGGATGAGGATTTTGAGTGGAAGAGTGGATGTGTGTGTGGGGAGGTGGAAGGGAAGAGGAGGGAAAGTTTGGATGCGACTGGATAAATAAAGGAGAGTAAAAAAAAAAGTTAGGAGGGATGTTGGAAAAAAACAGTGGGTCAAGGAAGGAAACAGAAGAAATTGAAAGAGAAGAGGGAAAAGGGAGATTAATGAAGGGGTTAGGGGGAGGGAGAGAAAAGATGACAGGGATTAAGGAAGGAAGGAAGGAAGGAGTGGGGATGTGGAGGGAGGAAAGATCAGAAAAAATGCTGTGGAGGGAAAGGGAAGAGAAAAGCACAGGGTGAAGAGAGAAGAGAAAGGTAAGGAGGAGGGGAGAAGAGAATGAAAGAGAGAGGGTCATGGAAGAAAGGAGAAAAGGGAAGAAGGGAGGAGATGGGAGTAAGTGAGAGGGTAGAAAAGGACATGGATTCAAGGGGAGGAGTTAGGGGTATGAGGAAGGGGAGACGGACAAGAGGGGGAGAGAGGGATTATATGAAGGAGAACGGGAAGGGGAGGAAACAGAAGTATTGGCGAAGAGAGCAAGGGGATAGCAGGGAGAGTGGAAGGGAGAAGGGTAAGATGGAGAAGGAAGAGGGGTAAGGGGGAGAGAGGGATTAAGGACCGGGGAGAGGGGAGGAGAAAATGGCGTGTGTTTAAGAAAATGGCTGCTCATAACAGGGATAACGACAGGGAGGAAAAAACTTTAATGCAGCTACAAAAACACGGCATTCGTAAAAACCCATCAAGCGAATTACGGAGAGCCGCCAAAACACACACACACACACACACACACACACACACACACAAAATCTTTTGGGCTGTAATCCGTTTTACCTGTAGCAGTTAAAACTAGAGGGAACGGGAAGCGCCTTCTTAACAATGGAAGTGATCTGCTGATATGCTGTGGGAAAAAGTATTCAATCATCTAGTGACACCAAGAATGCGACAACAGTGGGTTAACATGACGGTAAGAAAGCTTTATACAACACAAGCATACAGCAAGTATCACAAAGTGAGAGGCAGCTCTAATTTTAGTAACTTTGCTACTAATAATTTTTATCACCCCATATCATACGTCCCAGATTAAAACCCACTGTATTAATCCCTTTACCCTGAGGGGTCTTATCTGAACTGAATTAAATCGTCTGACTTTTAAACAGAAAAGAAGAGATAAGACGTCGTCGGGATCAGGGGGTTAAAGTTTGTGTTGCAAGTCATTTTCGTTTGTCTCGTTAATTTTTCCTCTTCCATGTTTGTTGCCGAATATCTTGATAATTAAAATGCTCTCAGGGATATACAAGTTCACACGAGTCAAAGAAACATGTGAAAAGTGGCACAAAATGTGAAGTCGAAAATGATCTGTTTTAAGTAATACTAAGACGACACATAGTATCATTACATGCATAGACCAATATTATGAAACAACTGTTCATCATATTATTAGATTCTGTTTATACGAGTATTACAACAATTTCGGTCCGACTTCGATTCTCACAATCAAAACAGTTTCAGTTTATGGGTATACTTCATCCACCCTCGTATACTCACGGGCCTGCGAAACAAGATACGAATACACCATAGATATAAAGGGTGAAAATAAAGAGTAAGACAATTTGCGACATGCAGTATTACTAACCTCCCGTAATGCACCTGGGTCCCATGCCAGCCAAGATGGACGGTTTGTTTACATTTATACCTCCCGCTCTTCCTCCTCCTCTCCTCTCGAAAAGCTTTTGTCGGTATTTTCGACACGCTGATGTTTGCCGTAAATTTCCCAACCCCACGGCGTGACGGAGTGAATAAATATTGGTCCACTCGTCGCCTGGCACTCAGAATTCGTACCGCAAATACCATCTCGTGACGAACTCTCCAGATGTAACTCCACCTCGTTGCAAATCGACTCACCGTGCAAATCCAGACTGCTTGCGAATTCGGCACAGTCATAATTCACAACCACTCAGTGATAAATTGACTACAGGTGAGGGGAAATAAAGAAGTGAAAGAGAACTAGGACAAAAAATATAGAGTGAGAAACAGAATACCTCGTAGATTCGTTTCCCAGTGGCTGACTCTGGCTAGCGAATAGTGTTGTCGTCGTCACGAGGTGTGGCGAGGCCGGGATGGTTCCTGCCTGAGATACGGTAGCAGCGGAGACAGGCCAATTCCGCCATTTTGATTCCAGTTATTCGTGATATGTCGAAGTTTATTCTGAATATCCGGGAGTTTGTGAAAGTAAATAGACAAATGTGGGAGCTAAACCTGTCAATAGTAACAAGGAGATATCATAACTGTTGAAGGTTATCTCGTTGGTCTTGGCTAAATAAGGCGACGGAGCACCAAAATGTCCGACCTGTCCTCATATCTGGCAGGTCGGCGATGATACATTTCGTGCCTGGTTCCGCCCCCCAGTTTCAATTGACTATCAAAAACCCGTCCTCGCCCTCTTCTTTTTGCTCCCGTGGAGTGTAATCTACAATTTCACGAGGGTGTAGGCGTGGCTGGAGTGGCGTGAGGCGGGCCCGTCACGCCGCCACGCCATCTATTGAAGGATTCAGGCACTAGCTCCCGTGACGGAGTGACGCTCTGCCTGGGTGAGCTGCTGATGGATGGATGGTTGTATATATATATATAATCAAACAGATAGACATCCGAAGGGTAAAAATGTTATGAGGAAACTATCAAGACCAACACGTTGTGGGCATTCATTGTTTATATGCAGGAACAAGTTGGATAACACGAACAAAAAGTAAACTTAGTGGATACTATGTAATTGCACTACCCATAAAGGCTGTGTATATTTTCAGTTATTAAATTTGTCAAGTGACATTTAAAATGTACCAATCATATTCATGCTAAATGAAAATATGAGTCATAAATGCATATTACAAAGTAAACATCGCAGTATTCAGCTGTTCAGTAGTGCATAAAATGTGTTTGATACCAGACGCCTGCACGTTAGAATATGTTTCGCAGGAACCTTGTAGTTTAACAATATAAAGCCAGGTCTCAGAAGCCTGCCTTCAGTAAAAAGTCAGTTATTCCTTATCGTCGTTGCATGGAGCTATAACGCCTAAAGAAAGAGAACGGTGCAGGCGGCAAGTGTTGGAAATGAAATGCGTAAGAAAAATAAAGGGATAATAGTGGTTTGACGGAGAGTAATGTCAGGGTAAGAACGAGTTGCGGTAGTGGAAACATTTATTTTTTTTCAATGTAGGAACCAAAGACTGTAAGCCAGCAAGATTGTTCTGTAAGATGAGAGAGAGAGAGAGAGAGAGAGAGAGAGAGAGAGAGAGAGAGCGAGCAAAAGTCAAGATTCGCTCATTTCAAGATGCCTGGAATCACTGCGTTTCAAAGAAAGGAACACAAACAGAGGAAGACATTTCCAGATCTGATCTGTTGCATACATGAAAAACTGGGAGTATCGGTTAACTCTCATTAGGGAGTTGAACAGAAAAGGGGTGAGAGTCTGCTGCCAGATAGGTGCTACACGCCTTCTGTAATGAAGGAAGAACGCAAGCAGACGGTTCAGAAGAGTAGTTATCATTGAAGCAGCGGTAATGCGGCGAGAAGACAGAGGTTGGAGTCAGTAAGAGGAGAGCTGATGAGACGACAAGCCTTTGACTTCACTCTGTTGAGTAGAGCTGTATTTTGGGAGCCCCTCATACATGAGAGTTGTATTGTACACAGGGGCGAATAAAACCTCTGTATAGAGTCAATAGCTGTGCTGGGGTAAAGAAGACACGTATGATGGAGGGGGTATTAGGGTGTGTTAAAGTGGTGTGGTCATATGAAAAGGTGCTAAGAGAATGATGAAGACAGACAGATAAGAAGTAGTGTGGGGGAGGGGTAAGAGGAAGGATGGGGCTAAAAATGAGGTGGAAGACGATGGCTTCACACCACTTTCGCCATTCAGACATGTTCCGTGCAATTCCAGTACATCTGTATTTCATCTCTCCATCATGTTCTCTGTCTTCATCTTTCTCTTACTCCATCTTTGGGCTGTCACTGTAATACAGTAATTGTCTATCTATTATCTCTGTTTTTGTGGTGGACACTTTATCTACTTTCATCTGTTTCCTTATCCAAAATCTCACTTCTTATGCCTCCATTCTTTCATGTACTACATATCATAATCCCCTCATTCCTATCCAGACATTCCTAAGTTTACATTCTAATCATTATGTAGATAGAATGTCCGATCCACAAGTTACAAGAATGACACTGTGTGGCTTCTTCTTCTTCTTAGTAGTAGTAGTAGTATTTTTCATTTACACATAGGGTTTTGCTATTAGTTGAAATTTCATATATGATGTCAAAACTCCTCCATCCTATTCCTATTTTTCGCTTCGTTACCGTGAACTGGTAGGCTACAATTTGATCTGTCTGTCTTAAATATACATATTCTTCAACATGTTCTAGTTCTTCACCTATGTTTATTAATACGCCTGCAATGCTTATTATTGACATGTTATTGTTGGAAAGAACTGAACATGCGAATTAATTCTCTGTCTCTTCTTTTTTATATATTTGTATAAGACCATATTCGTCTTCAAACCTACTTGCGCTCTCTCTCTCTCTCTCTCTCTCTCTCTCTCTCTCTCTCTCTCTCTTTCTCTGTCTCACTCAACCATTATTTCTTGCATATCCTCCACAGATTCCACGTCCAGTGCAATACCATCAGCAAATCTAAAATTCTGTGTAACCTGTTTCCTGTTTATGTTAGATTTTTATGTCCTTCCTATCAAAATTTCTGAATAAAGTCCTCTAGGCAGACATGAATAACTTTGACGAAATATATCTCCTTGAATAACGCCTCTGCTGGTATTTCTTATTATTCTTGTGGAGCTTTGTGCTAGCCTTGTCTTATCCGTAAATGTGTTGTAATATCTCTTGTTAAGTTTCTTCTATATCTTGATTTCGGATGGATGTGAAAGTGTAACATTATCTTAGGCAGGTGAGGTGTGAGGGACAGATGGATAGGTAGACAGATAGATAAATAGATAAATGAATGGATGGATGGATAAATAGACAGACAGATCGAAGGAGACTGACAGACAGACAGACAGATAGAAAGATGGATAAACAGACAGACAAATAGGTAGATAGATAGGTATTCGATAGACAAACAGGTAGACATTTAAACTGATAGATAAAGAGAGAGAGAGAGAGAGAGAGTGTGTGTGTGTGTAAAAATTGCTAAGTAAATAGAAATGATCCATCACACAAGGGTACATTTGTCATCCATCAGACCATAGCACAGACATCCATCACTCCTCACCTTTCATCACTGCAGCTCAACCGTGGGATAGATAGATTGATTGATTGATAGAGATAGATACATAGACAGGTAGATAGATAGATAGATTGATACATAGGTAGATAAGTAAGTACGGTAGTAGTAGATGGGTAATTTGTATTATAGAAGAGACTGAAAGTTGACTACGTTGGTACCTGTCTAGATAGATCGTTTGCTAGACAGATAAATAGATAAAAAATTATTAAATAAATAAATATATAGACAGGTATAAAGACAGAATGACAGAGAAACAGAAATGGTAGGTACAGAGTTAGAGAGACACCTGTTAAAATAAACACTAACGCTTACCTCTCAGTATTCCCTACTCCCATTTACTCCCCACCCCCTCCCACCTCTACTCACAACTCCCCCACTCCCCCACCCCCTCTTTCCCAAACCCCCAGCCTTCAACCCCCACCCCCTCCTATCCCTACCCCCAACTACCTCCCATCCCCTTGTCTGAGCTTGCATAATGTTCTTATACTCTCTCTCTCTCTCTCTCTCTCTCTCTCTCTCTCTCTCTCTCTCTCTCTCTCTCTCTCTCTCTCTCTCTCATTTTCATCTCATATTTTTATTCCTCCACATATTCATATTCTTACTCACTCACTCACTCACGCACTCACTCACTCACTCACTCACTCACTCACTCACTCACTTACTCACTCTGATATGCTGGTGTAATAATTAGATCAATAAATGTAGATAATAATTCCTTTAGGTGAGACAGTGTGAATTATCTGATACTGGGAGGAGGGGGAGGGGTGGGGGAGAGTGGGAGGAAGAAAGGGAGGAGGGGGTAGGGTGGAGAGAAGCGGTAGAAGAGGGAGGGGTTGATGGGGGAGGCAAGATGGAAAGGTGAGAAGGGGAGGGGGAGAAGGTGGAGAAAAGATGGAGGGAGGGGGAGGAGAGGAGAGAGAGAAGAGTACGGTAGATATATGATAGAGAGGGGGAGGAGGGGAGGGGAAGAGTATGAAGAGGAGGAGGAGAGGGGAGGTAAGACGGAACAAATCTGCTCCATACAACTTTATCATGATTTCCTGATTCACCCACTGTACACGCAAGGAAAAAAATTCGTCTCATATTCTACTATCTACCAAACACTTAGAGCATGTCCGTCTCTTTCTTCCTTGACGTATCAGTATTGGCAGACACACCACGCCTCTGTAAGTTCAGGAATAATAGCCAGCAGAGGGACGTGAGAGGCAGAAGCAGCGAAATAGGATGTGAACTTTCCTCTCCTGTACCATCTAAACTTCTTGACCAAACAGTATCTCGTCAAAGAATATGGTGGACTGAGGACAGAGGGTGGATCGCTGGGGATGGGGTGGTGGAGACGGGTGGAGAGAGAGAGAGGAGTGAGGATGGGGTGGATTTGGTTTAGGGTGGAGAGAGAGACTAGATAAGAGGTGGAAGAAGTGGCAGGGAAGGTGATGAGGGGTGGAATTAGAGTGTGAGGGTGGAAAGAGAATGGAGTGAAGATAGAGTGGACTGAGTTGAGAGTGGAAAAAGAGAATTGAAGAAGGGAAGGTTGGATGTGGTTGAAGGACGGGTGGAGCGGGGAGGATAGACGAATAGGTGCATGGAAGTGGGTGGATGGGTTCCTTTAACATCTCTATTCTTATGTGGAACAGACAGGGTTGTGCTAGGAGGGTTAGGTACGTACACACACACACACACACACACACACACACACACACACACACACACACACACACACACACACACACACACACACACACACACACACACACACACACACACACACACACACACACACTTATTCGCACACACGACCATAACAAACATTAAACGCTCTCTCTCTCTCTCTCTCTCTTTACCGTTTTTATGCGATGAAGTTTTTTTTAAAGATAATTCTCGTAACCCACACGATTTTACATTCTACATTCATTCATCCATTTCTGCTTCCACATTCCATCAATCCATCCATCCATAAATCCACCTCTCCCTCCATTCATCCATCCACTATTTTACCTCCAACTATCCTTCAGTTCATCCACCCACCCATTCTCTCTCCCTCTCCCTCCTCCCTCTAACAATCCATCCATCTATCCATCCATCCATCCTTTCATTCATCCATTCACCCAGCCATCCAGCCATTTTCTCATCCTCCCTCCAACCATCTCTCCTTCCATCCATTCTCCCACGCCCCTTTCAATCAACCACTCATCCATACATGCGTCCCACCATAAATGCATGCATCCATCCATCCACTTCCTCACCTTCCCTGCAGCCATCCATACATCCATTTATTCTCCCACCCTCACTCCAGCGATCCATCCGTTCATCCACCCTTCCTCTCACCATCTATCCATCCATCCACTCATCTATCCTCCCTCCAGTCATCGTCCTCTATAGCCATCCATCCATCCATAATCCACCTTTTTAAAATCCAATCTTTCCCCATCCATCCATTCATCCAACCATCCATTCATCCTTCCTCCATTCATCCCAACGAAATCCATCCATCCATCTACCCTTGTAATCATCTATCCATCCAATCCTTACAGTCATCCTCCCTCTCTCATCCATCCACCCTCCCTCCAATCATCTCTCCTTCCCTCCATCCATCCATCCACCTCATCTATCCATCCATCCCTTCTTTCACTCTTTCTCCCTTGAAACATCAATCCACCCCTACATCTATCTGTCCATCCTTTCTCTCACTCTTTCTTCCTCAAACCATTCATCCATCCACCCCTCCATCAATCTATCCATCCCATCTCTCACTCTTTCTCCCTCAAACCATCCATCAAACCCTTCTCTCACTCTTTCTCCCTCACACCATCCATCCACCCCTCTATCTATCCATCCATCTTCTCTCACTCTTTCTCCCTCCCTCCCTTCATCCATCCATCCCTTCCTCCATCCATCCATCCATCCATCCTGACCAAGAGGGTGTAGGTTAAGGGTAATTATTTGATGCCCTCGTGGTAGTACATCACTTGGGGGCCGATCACTCAGGGCTAATAGGGGGGCAGGCGTGAGAGAGAGAGGGAGAGAGAGAGAGAGAGAGAGAGAGAGAGAGAGAGAGAGAGAGAGACGTTGAACAAAGATAAATTAAGAGGTTAGGTTGAGCAGAATGAAAGGAACAGAGAAATGAGAGAGAGAGAGAGAGAGAGAGAGAGAGAGAGAGAGAGAGAGAGAGAGAGATGGATAAGTAGGTGAACCGAACGAAGAATAAGTGAATGGATGGACAGACGGATGGATGGATGGTTGGTTGATTGACGGAAGGGATGGAAAGGTGGACAAAATTTAGGAATAGATTGGCAGTTGATTTATTGTAAAATGGGGAGTTAGGAAAATATGGATGGATGGATGAATGGATGGATAGATGAACTGATTGATGGATGAGTGGTTGGGCATGATCATACAGTAGATGGATGGATGGATAGGCGATTAGACACATGGGGAAACACGTGAATGATTTACTGGATGGATGGATAGATGTGTTAGAAGACTGATAGATGGATAGACAGATATACAGACTGAGGGATAGACACGAAGACATACAGATAGCCAAATAGATTAATAGAAATGTATATGAATGGACAGAAAGAGAAGCTTATGGGTTGTAAGGTAAATGGAGATGGATGGTGTAATTCATGCTCTCTCTCTCTCTCTCTCTCTCTCTCTCTCTCTCTCTCTCTCTCTCTCTCTCTCTCGTGACCGCTTCTGAGCTGGGTAAAACACTAGAGTTGCCCCGACCAAGAAAGGGTTAATTGTGTCTTTCTTCACTCTCACTCGTATTACTTACTCTTAGCTATGTGGAATCGTCTGGCGTTACCCATAGCTACCACCATCACCACTACTGCTATACTACCACAACCCTCCAGGACTATAGCTACCATAACCACCACCACAACTCCATCACTACTACTACCGCTTCCTCTCCCACATATACCACAACAGTCACAGAGACAAGCCCATCACCACCACCACCACAACCACCACCACATCTACCACCACCCATCTAACATCACCACCACAACAAGCGTCCACCACCACTATCTGAATCAACCGCTACCACTCATACCACATTCCCCACCACCACCACCGCCACCACCACACTGCCACAACCACTACCTCTATGAAAACTATCACAGCCATCACTGCTACCACCACAGCCTCCACCACAGCTACCACAATCACCACAGCTACCACAATCACCACAGCTACCTTCACCGTCACCAGTATCACAACTACCACAATTTCCACAACTACCTTCACCAGCACCATTACCACAGCAACCACAATCACTACAGCTACCATCACCACCACCAAATTACCATCACAACTACCACTACCACAGCTACCTCCACTGCCACTACTACCACCACAACCACAACCACGACTGCCACTACTACTACAACCACCACTACCACAACTACCACCATCCCCGGGTTCTTCCTCCTCAAGGCGTATATCCTAGGTCTGCAGTTGCCAGCTAGCAATATTTTCTCTCCCTACCATTAGAGGTGAGAGAGACAGGGGTAGAGGTGGATGTATGTATTGGAGGATGGAGAGATCAGTGAGTAGACAGAGACGGGTAGATAGATAGATGATAAATGGATAGATAGACAGATAGGTAGGTAGATAGATATGAAATAATGAAAACAGACAGACGGGCAGACAAATGGTGTTAGATATATAGGTAGGTAGGTAGAGAGAGAGAGAGAGAATATATGAGTCATTTCTAATTTATATAAACTGTTTTGGATGGTTTAGACTGAATAGGTGGATGGTTGACTGGACAGGTAAGCGGGTAGATGGAGAGGAATTATAATAGGTGATGGTTGACTAGCTGGGAAGATAAAAGGAATGACTGTGCGGTTGAGTGGTTGTGTGGTTGGATGATTGGACTGTTGTGTGGTTGCGTGGTTGTGTGGCTGGACGGTCGAAAGGTTGGGTGGCTAAATGGTTGTGTGATGGTAATTAGATAGTTGAGTGGTTGGACGGGTGTTGGCACGAGAAAATTTAGTTGAGCAAGGGGAGGGGTGTCTCGTTTAAAGATGTCAGAAATAACCATCACTAACTCATTCTCATCCCTGCTAAATCGCCATAATTTTGCTTAACCTAGAGGAACTGTATTGTTCTGAAGAGGTAAACCTAACTCCCTACCAGCCTCAACCCCTCAGACATACAGCTGCCATGTTCGGTCCTCAAAACCGTGTCACATCCTACTGGCCTCTTGGTGTACTATTCATTAATAAGCTAATGGGTAATAATCTCACTTCATACTTCGGAGTCTATACATATTTTCGAAACCGCGTCAGACACTAATGAGAGCTTCCTAAACTCGTTGGCAGTAATTAAAGGCGTTGGAATTTTGTTTCATTGGTTCCTTTACACTGTCTCGAATCCGTGTCAGAATCTAATGAGATCTTGTTAATTAATCACCAGTTATCATATATATATTTTTTTTAATTGAATCCTCTGTGATGTGTCGAAACCATGTCCGAGCCTTGTGAGATATCCCTCTTTTCAGCAATGATCAGATGGGTTGGTATATTGCATCGATAGTTTGAAACCCCAGATGTGTACAGGACTCACTGTTTGTTACTGTTTAGAGTATAAGTATATCTATCTGTCTATCTGTCTGTCTGTCTGTCTGTCTATCTGTCTGTCCCTGTATATTTTATTGGCCAGTACTACACTCTTTAGTTATGTTGTTTTGAAAAATCCGGCCACCAATATTGTTAATTTTACGGATCAAGGGTCTGTGTGTGAGAGAGAGAGAGAGACAGGAGGTGCTGGTGCGGCCGCCATCACAGTCATTACATTGACATTCTGTTTCCGGACTTCAAAAAATCGGTATGGGATCGAAAGAGTTGGAGTTTTTATGGCAGTGGTCATGTGGCGTGTGTGTGTGTGTGTGTGTGTGTGTGTGTGTGTGTGTGTGTGTGTGTGTGTGTGTGTGCATCTCTGTCCGTCCGTCCGTCTGAACCCAACTGCCACATCCATCTCAGCCCCCAACACGTATAGCGTCGGGTGGCTTGCTATTCTGTTACTCAACTTAGGCTGTTATGTGCAGTGCTTGGTCAGACCCGGGGATGGGGAGAAGACAGGGAATGGGGAAGGGGGAAATGCCATAACAGTTTCAAGATGGATGGTTGGATGGAAGGGCGGATGGATGGTGTGGGTGATTGGTTGGTTGGACTGAAAGATGGATGGATGGGTGGATGGTTGATTGGTTGGACTGAAGGATGGATAGTTGGGTGGTTGGTTGGTTGATTGAATGGAAAGATGGCTGGATGGACGGGTGGGTGGTTGATTGGAAGGATGGATGGATGGGTGGGTGGTTGTTGGATTGCTGATTAGATGGTTGGATGGATAGTTGGATGGATAAATGCTTTGTTGTCTTGGTTGGTTGATTGGTTTGTTGGTTGCTGCATAGATGGATGGATGGTTGATTGGTAGGCTACATGACATTTTGGTTTGTAAGTTTGTAGGTTGGTTGGTTGGAAGTGTGGTTGATTTCTTGGTCGATTGGTTGATTGCTTGGCTGGTTGATTGAGGAGTGGTTGATTGCTTCCTTGAATGGTTGGTTGGTTGATTGATAGGCTGCTTAATTGGTTAGTCGGTTGGTTCAGAGGATATTCAGCAAAGGAAATAAACACTGTCTGATATGTTTCTCTTGAGCATGGGGCAGTAATCAGTCTAAATACAGTAAAAATGTTTAGGTCATGTTTTTTTTTTTTATAAGTATGCAACATCTTCAGCTCCGTGCACAGTAAGCATGTAGGATTTATTTACACGTTAAGAGTTCCGAGTAATTAGAATATAAAAAAATGAAGGCTAATGATCTGGGTACTTATCGGAATGGCACTAATTAACAAGCAGTGTGTGTGTGTGTGTGTGTGTGTGTGTGTGTGTGTGTGTGTGTGTGTGTGTGTGTGTTTGTGTGTGAGGAAAGGTGTTACCAGTAGGACTTCACCTGTCGCCTCACATCCTTCTCCCTTGTTCTTCTCTGTCTGTCTGTCTGTCTGTCTGTCTCTCTCTCTCTCTCTCTCTCTCTCTCTCTCTCTCTCTCTCACCGTCCGTCCTTCAAACACTCTTCCCCCCTCCCCTTCCCATTTAATCACTCTCTAAATCACTCTGTATTTCTTCCTAACCCTCTCTCTCCCTCTCCTCTCCTCCCATCTTTATCTTTTCTTCTTCACTTCTTCTTTATCCTCTCCTCCCCCTCCCTCTCTCCTTAGTCCCATCTTTTTCTTGTCTTTCTTCTCTTTCTTATCATTCCCTCTCTCTCCCTCCATCCTTTTTCTTCTCCGTCCTCGTTCTCCTCCTCTTCTCCCGCGTCCTAATTCCTCTACTCTCTCTTCCTCTTCATCCCTCTCCCTCCCCTCCCTTCCTCTTTCTTATTCCCACCCTCATTGTCTCCCCACTGTTTTCCTTCCCATCCTTCCCTCCCTCCTCTCCCTCCCTTCCTCCCTCCCTCTCCTTCCTTCCTTGCCTCTTTCCAGTTTTGTCTTTTTCCCTGCCCTCTTTCCTTCCCCTCCCTCCTCGTCTTTGTGTCTTAATCTCTCCTCCTCATTCATGTCCCTCGTTGTGTCCCTTCCCAACCCTCTCCCTCCGTCTCTTGTCTCTGTGTCCTCTCACTTCCTCTCATCGTCTTTCTTTCCCCTTTAAACGTCCTCTCCCCTGTTTCTCCTTTTCTGATTTCCCCAGTTTTTTTCTGTCCTTTCACGCTCCCTCCCCCTCTCATCCGAACTGTGATCCCCCTTTGTCTCTCTGTCTGTCTGTCTGTCTCTCTCTCTCTCTCTCTCTCTCTCTCTCTCTCTCTCTCTCTGTCGAAGTGTGAGGTGCCGTGATGGGTGTGGGTGTGTGGGGGGCCGGGCATGTGATTGTTGGAGACTGGTAGGTGTCAGATTGGCAGCTGTGAGGGCATGTGATTATGGGCTGTGAGGTGTCAGGTGAGGGGCTAGGGTGTCATTGTGGCAGGGTGGGAAGTGACCAATGAAAGGGTGGGGTATTCGGGATGATAGAGTGGGCAGTGTCAGATGAGGGAGTGGTAGGCTGGGTGGTGTGCAGATGGTGAGGCAGTGCACGGTAGCCACGGGTGCTGAGCTGTCCTCTTCTGTACCCTGATGCGCACCAGAAAATGGAACTGTCTTAGTGACTGAAAGAAAGACCTGGGGATGATAAACACCATACGCAAGTCTGGAGCATAGATCTGAAGCACATCATCCAGACCCTGAGTATCATTTACTTATGCATATGGTTGGGATATAAGGAGCATTACTCTGATCTCTTAATGGAAAATATTAAGAGGATAGGGAAGTTGGGATTTTATACCATTTCTTTGTTACAGGAGGTGCTGGTTTGCTTGCAGCACAAGTGTTGAACGGTGAAGTTATCAATCATAACCCAACGATAATTCAAGGATGGAATGTTCAGCCTCTGGCTCCCTCGTCTGTTAGTCCCCTCTTCCGACGCACAGGAATGTGTGAATAATATTCTCTCTCATTGCAAACACAGGCAGTATAGGGGACAGGTTTATAACGTATTTACTGCCGCAGTGTTGATGAATGTGGTTATAACACCACTTCACAATTCCACTGTATACTCATTGGCAGTATCAAAACAGGGAGGTGGTAATCATTCTGATAAGTCGATCGGATGGTAACTTCAATGAAATCTGGGCCATGGATCTGGGAGAAACCAGGGGAAGGAGGTCAGGGTCTTTCCTTTGTTAGCATTGCAGGATGATAGGAATGGAGGGGAGAACAAAGGAAAGAACATAAGTTTTTCTGTGTTGTCGCTCTCTCATGTTTTATCTACTTGTCTCTGTAAATCACACATGAAGAGATAAAGAAAGAGTAAGACTAAATGAAACGCGTCAAAAATATCACATAAAGGAAAAGGGAGGCGAAAATCATCTGTTTATACTTCCATCCACTCCAGTTTTCGAAGTTCTCGGTCTACCTCTCCTCCTTCCTCACCAGCATGCGTCTGAGGGTCAAATATGCGGCAGGTATCAAAGGAAGAATTAAGGGTGGTCGGCATCTGGGCTATCCTCGAAAAAAAAAAAAAAAAAAAAAAAACGGGGGAAAAAAAGAAAAAAAAAGCACACGTCGGCTAGAGGTGTGTGTTCCCTGAGGTGTTCTGCCGGCCACGTGCTCTGTCTGTCTGTCTGTCTGTCTGCCTTTTTGTCTGTTTGTCATGCTTCTAAACCTGTCATTCTCCCTCATTGTTTACTTCTTCTTCTTCTTCTCTCTCTCTCTCTCTCTCTCTCTCTCTCTCTCTCTGGAGTTTTATTTAGTTGGATATTTCATTTTCATTTTTGGTGTGCAGTATCATTGTTGTTATTGATTTGATAAGGATTATTTATTAGTGTTGTCGTTATATTTATCGATAGCGCTTCCTTATCGCTTTCATCACTCCTTTATCATTATTAACATCACCATTATCATTGCCATCACCACTTTCACATTTTCACCATTAATAAGATCAGTCACCACCACCATCATCATCATCATCATCATCATCATCATCATCATCAACAGAAAAAGGATCGTGTCTTAATTTCATGTTACTGATAATACTGTGCAGATGGAAAAATTGTGCCAGGAAGAAGGTTCAAGATGGGCCGAAAATGTTGCACAAGTATCTCCTCACTAACCACAGAAGTACCCTCTTCATCCATCACTGCCAAATTGATGCTTCCCTCGTCCCCCACCCCTCTTTCTTTCCTCCCTGTGTGTGTGTGTGTGTGTGTGTGTGTGTGTGTGTGTGTGTGTGTGTGTGTGTGTGTGTGTGTGTGTGTGTGTGTGTGTGTGTGTGTGTGCTGTCATCGGTATGCAGCAACAGTATTTGAACATATGCCAGCACACAAAAGGACATTCTACCAACATAAACTTTAAACGTCCTGCACGTCTTATGGTTGTAGCCCTAGAGGCCGGGCACACGTACAGTAGGTCCTGAGACCACACATTGATCTACAGCCATTCCCTCGTGAAGGTAGCGGTAGTAGTTGTAGTAGCAGTAGCAGTAGTCTGAACATCAGGCTCCTCTGGCTGTGAACTAAGTAGACTGCATGCTGAAGTTGCCCTCCTTCTGCAGTCCACCATCCTCCTGGGACTCATAGAGGGAACTGAGGGACGTTATATAACCGGACAGTAGAGCTGCCAGTTATATCGGTGCCACCATGGGAAGGTGTCCCTCTCCAGCACCCTCATGAAGGTAGAGGTGTGTAATTAAGAGACACGGTGAATAATAAGGACAAACGCATTATTGCAGCACCTGTGCAGCATATTCTTCAAACGATGTTTAAAGTAGGACACTCTCTCTCTCTCTCTCTCTCTCTCTCTCTCTCTCTATCACACACACACACACACACACACACACACACACACACACACACACACACACACACACACACACACACCTCCTCGTGCCAAGATCGAGATGATAGTTTGTCTAATGAGTCTACCACTGTGTATTTATGCCTATTTATAGCCTGTTATTTCACCCCTGAACGGGTCTGTGGTGTCGGCAGTGATGGGGAGAGGAAATTGCTGTGTATAATATATCTCTAGAAGGAAACATAGGCACAGGGAGCGATTATAGCTACTGAAACGAATATATAATTATAGCACTGGACAATGGATGCTTTGGTGCTGTTAGTCCAAGAGCTAATTTCGTGTTTTATTTATGTGTTTATTTTTTCATTTATTCGTTTATTTATGTTTATCTGTGTAGGATGGTGATTGTTTGGTGCTTCTGTGTTTAATTTGTTCCTGTCTCGCTGACCTATCTTTTCAGTGTTATAGTGGGAAATAAGGTTAAGATGATGGTGGTGGTGATTGATAATGAAGTTAAGATGATGATGATGGTGATTGATGATGATGTTAAGATGATGATGATGATGGTGATTGATGATGGTGATGTTAAAATGATGATGGTGGTGATTGATGATGATGCTAAGATGGTGATGATGATGATGATGATGATGATGATGGACATAGGGAAAGGATGATGCAAATGATACTGATGTGCTGGATGAAGACCAGCGTTGATGTAAGTGGGTGAAGGTTATGTGGGAAGGTGGATATCGACTAGGTGCGAGAGAGAGAGAGAGAGAGAGAGAGAGAGAGAGAGAATACCTGTGTATATAATTATGTATGTACTGTATGCAAGTATGTAGGTATGTGTACAGAATCCACTATCTTCTTAAGTATTCGCATGTGCATCACTTGTGTGCGTTTTGTGCCTCAGAATAACTTTAGAATCCTTCATATACGTTTCTTTCCGCCTGTGTACACCAAATAGAGCCATCATGAATAAATTAGCATACATGAATACACAAAAGGCTTCATTATACAGTAGCGAATGTGACGTGATTACGGCGGGACGGTGAATGAGTATTATTAGGCTTGTTTATATCGCTTTGCATAATCACACACGGGTTAATTTACTCTCTCTCTCTCTCTCTCTCTCTCTCTCTCTCAGGTAGGGCAGGTGTCAGATGCTCTCCGACACCTGTTCAATTACGACCCTCTATAATAGCCAGGTATTAGAGAGAGAGAGAGAGAGAGAGTGAGAGAGAGAGAGAGAGACAGAGAGATACAGAGAGAGAGAGAGAGAGAGAGACAGAGACAGAGAGAGAAATTCGATGTGGTAGGGGATTAAATTGCTTCTGTGATTGGCAATTTGAGAAGAGAATCATGTGTCAGATATAGATTGATTGATAGATTGATAAATAGATAGATAGATAGGCTGTTTAATTGACTGATAGATAGTTAAGTAAATAGATTAATTAGACTTATAACATTAAGAATCAAGGACGACCACTGACAACAGATTGTGTACACGTAATTTGTAAGCTGTTAGGATAAAAATTCCCTTAAGGAAGTTGTTGAGAGAGAAGATGATTCGCAGTGGGATGTGCTGGTGAAAGAAAGGGGGGTTTGAGTACCAAGATGAAGAGAGAGAGAGAGAGAGAGAGAGAGAGAGAGAGTAAAGTAGCTCGAGGAAGAAGAGTGGCTGGTGCTATGAAGGCTTGGATACGGAATAGAAAATGAGTTAATTGGGTGCAAGAAGAGTACAGTACATACATTTAGCACCCACCTTAAATTTGGGTATGAGACTTTGGAATGGGAGGTGTGTAGGAAATTAAATGTGACAACAATAACAATATCGAGGAATACATGTGGACGCTGTAGGCTGGAGAGGATAAAGAAATTAAAAGGTTCGTGAAAAATGTTGAGTGAGAAAGTCAGTTGGTCGAAAGGTAGAATAGAGTGACATCACAGCTAGAACCGATGTGAGTAGGATGATGGAAAGGGTATATGTAGAGATTCGTAATAGGTTTGTGAGTGAAGAAGTCTGTTAATTGAAAGGTTGAAGAATGCATTTGGTTGACTAACGAGACTGCATATGGGCAGGGTTGTGAAAAAAAGTGTATGTGAGTGAGTTTGAGGGTTGGAGGAGCCAGGGACAATGCGGGCGATCAACCCATTTATTTCGAGTATGTGTTGTATAGTTTACTCCTATTAACACCAAGTAGTGGAGGTATTAATGGGGGTCGTAATGTTAACACCCGTTTGAAGTCTCCCCTGAGCTGAATGCAAATGCCTCATTGTTGCAAGAGTGAATTATGAAAGATAACACCGTACTGAAGAGGATAAATTGTGGCACAAATATGCGGAAGT
>NC_137003.1:49770020-49840020 GCF_032717465.1 Coenobita brevimanus
AGGAAGCTCAATCTCCTAAACCACCTTCTTATCCCTTCATTAATTAGTGACACACGTTTTTGAAGCACAGTTTTTTTCCCTTTGCCTTTCCATGAAATTTTAAAGTCCATTTTTTCCTTCTAATTTAGGGACACTTTTTCGAGCAGATTATTTTTTTATTTCCTTGTGAGAAAAATTTAACGTCGGATTATTTTCCCCCATTCAAGTAAAATTTCTTATCTAACCCTTTTTTCCCTCATTCCCGTAAAATTTTAAAGTTCATTTTTTTTCCTGTGGGGTAAAATGGTCAGGATAATAACGGAGAATCATTTTTTTTTCTTTTTTTTATAGGTAAATGTTTCACCTTGTTGACTTCAGAGGCTGTGATTTTTTTCCCCCTTTTTCCTTCACCGTTGATAATAGTCCTGAAACCTGAGATGATATGGTTCAGATTAACCCTTTCAGTTCGATGACGTCTGTTATATCTTGTTCTTGATACTAGCTGACGATTATATTCACATTAAATTTAGATACCTCGTTGTGAAGGAATTAAAAGCAGCCGCCATTTACCTCTTCTCTCTCGTGACGCATATATTTTTATTTATTTATTTATTTATTTATTTAAGGCTACTGCTAGACGATTTTCATTTACCTTAGGTCGGACGTCGTGATGTGAAGGGGTCAGTGAAGGCTGTATCTAACCCCTTCAGTTCCAAAGTCTGTCCTAAGGTGAATAATATCGTCTGGAGGTCAATGATAATAATAGAAACAAACCAATAAATGAATAAATAAAAACATAAATAAACAAGTAATCTGCTTAAAATGTAAATGGAGGTCACTTTTTATAAAGGGAACAGAGTTTTTATTAAGCTGAAGAATAATGGGATGGTGGCAGCAAGAGTCAGATATAAAAGTCCTGATCCTGTCACACACACCACAAAGCCAGTCAGGAGACAGGACGTGTGTGCTGGGCATTCCCCAGGTCCTGTCCTCCCCACTTACTGTTTTTTAATCAGCCCATACACCACTGACCGGGCTAATGTATGGCCCGGCCTGCACTATATGTGCAGGGAATCTTTTAACGAACGAACGAACGTGAAACCTGTACCATCTCAAAATCTCCTGTATATATTTATCTGTGTTTATCTCACATTACCTACTTTCTTACTTACCATCCTACCTACCTACCTTCCTATCTGCCTGCCTACTTACCTACCTACCTACCGACTTACCCATCCGTCTATCTATAAATTTTTCCCTTTTGTCAATCGTCCCTCTCACACCTCGCCTTGCAGGGGATATCATCACTTTCGCATTTTCATTATATATCCTTTTTTTCCTCACGCCTTCTTCACAGTTTTTCACCGTGGCCGGAAATTTATTGAGTGAGAGAAGCGATGCGTAACTTGAACCCTTCCGGAAACTGTCGTAAGAAGGGGTCTTTGTTCATGAGAAAAATTATACTTGGAAGTTATAAAAAGGTTGGGATAGAAATTTTGAAAAGTTGGAGTAAACACAGTTAAAAATGTATTTGCGTGCTTAGTTATGTAGGTTTCTATCTCAAATATATTAATAGATAGATGGATGGGTGGATAAGGAGATAGATAGTTGGTAGACATCCATCTGTATCTATCTGTCTGTCTATTGAGTGAATATTTCTTTATGTGGCCTTAAGATATTCTAATAACTTCATCAGCCCGAGGACGTAATCTTTATTCAGTTCTTCCTGCCACCAGACGATTTTACTCAGGAGAGGGTTTTGAACAGGATGGGTTGAATGTAGCTGCAGTAACCCCCTCACTATAAGGGGTCTCCATGAAGCTGAATAAAATCGTCTGGTGCTGGCCTCATTAAAATAAAAGGAATACCACTAGAATGAAAGGGTTAATAGGCTGCTTGCTGATATCTAAGACGGGTATCTGAGTAAAACACACACACACACACACACACACACACACACACACACACACACACACACACCATAAAACTAATACAGACGCCACCCCTCAAAGAAAACGAGATGTAGGCGTGAACTGACCAAGACGGACAACAAAAAATGGAATGTCGATTGTGTTTTGACTACAGGCGTTGCACACACATTCCTACTGTGTGTGTGTGTGTGTGTGTGTGTGTGTGTGTGTGTGTGTGTGTGTGTGTGTGTGTGTGTGTGCATAGCCGTTGGAAAGCGCGGAGTTTTCATATGTGAATAAAATCGTCAGACGCTGAGGAGGCCGATTTTTTTTTTTTTTTTCTTTAACGCCTCTTGCATTCATGCCACCATTTGGATACTGCTGTCCCATCAGAACGGCAGGACTTTTTTTTTTTTTTTTTTTTAACCCTCTAATGGTCGGAACAGTTCTAGTCCTCTATTTCGCTAACGCCAGACGATTTTAGTGAGCTGGTTGAGTAATAGAAATCTGAGTGTAAATCTGCCATTGATACCCCTCTCAAGATCGGGACAACTCTCCCAAGATTTCTAGTCCAGCTAATGTTAGAAGATTTGATTCAGTCAAGAGTTACAGAAACTTGGGAATATTATAATCACTACAGCCTGAAGACATCGTTTGTTTTATTCTTGCTTCCTTCAGACGATTTTATTCAGCTTTGGGGAGACCTCTTATACAGTACTGAAGGAGTAATGAAGGCTATATCTAACATCACTATACTGATTTTATTCTACCCTGTCCTATATTACCATCTCTCCACCTTGTATGCTGTGTTGTAAAAATTGATGAACATGATAATTATGAAGCTAGTCACGAAAAGATGCTATGGAGTATGTGGAGCCATAGAATTACCTTTTATCTCCATTGACCTGCATGACATAAACTGCAAAAGAAAAATATCTGGGCCAGGTTAAGGGAAAGGAGTATAGTTTAAGTCTTTTCCAAACCCAGTGTAATTTGATGGTGGTTGCAGTGATTTTAAATAACGTCCCCTGTCTGACGAGGTTAACCCCTTGAATCAAGAGTATTTATTATTATTATTATTATTATTATGATTATTATTATTATTATTTTGTTTACTCTTACTATATCCGGGCGAGTTTGTTCAGATTAATTTATACTTTTAAGAGTCGTGGTGCATTGGTTAGCATATCCAACGTGCAACATGAAGAACCCTACTTCGATCCTTAGTCCCTTTGAGATTGCTTGTGGCAGTATGTTTCCCCCTCGTCCCTGTTCATCCGGCGGTAAAAGTGGGGATCCGGGCACAACCTAGCCTCGTGGGTCGTGCTGTGGGGCAAGGCTGGGACTAAGTGAATGTTGAATGCCTTAGCGACCCTCGTGCGGTCGATATGCATTAATGTGAGTCTTCCTGTTTGACCACGGCGGCCTAGCTTCGGGCCCCTACGCCTGGAAGGGGATAAATATGGGACTAGCTGTTATCTTATAATTATCAGGGTGGCGCTGACGAGGAACCTACATGTGTTAGCGCTCTGCACCCTGGGTGGAGCAAAGCAGCTGCGGCGTACACCCGGGAGCAGACCTCATATTTTCCTGCACCTCCCAGTTGGGAAGGACCCTGATCCGACCCTGGCAAGGCGCTGTCTACTACATGGGGCTCTAGTTCCCTAAACGTTATATGTACTGCTTTGTATCTGTTGAACGGTCTCACAGAAGCAGTTGCTTACATGTGATCGACGGGTCTGCTTGGCCAGACATAACGAGGTACAGCAATAGCAACAACAACCGGATCAGTAGAGTTGCCTTCTCATGTCAAGAGTGTGTATGTCAGCCGCTTCAGTACATTTCATACATGCCATACCAATAATGTGACCAGTGGATTGAGAAACTGAAACTGCAAAACACCTGTGTTAATAAATTCCAAGTAGAATAATTCGGATTGTTAAAAACGAGTGGCCCTAAAATCCTGTGTACTAACAATTTTTCTGTGTGAGTGATGAAGGTGTCCGCCGCATTCTAACCCCATCAATAAATCTCGTCCCCGCCGCACGTAACTCAACAACAGGAAATCGATGCCAGCAAAAACCTGGGACCTCTGGCTTTAGATATATATATTTTTTCTCTCTCTAATTTTGTTCACATTTTCATCCCCGTATCGAGCGGGAGGGCCGAACTAGCAGGTGTGCAGGGCGGAGGGGCCGAAATCACCGACACGCCGAAACGCCTCTCATTACCTTCATGAAATATAACCCCCCGAAATGTATTAGTCAGTAAACCCGTGTAAACCAGCTCGCAGGAGTGACTCACGGCGCGTATGTGGCCTCCCTCACCTCTCCCCTTCCTCTCCACTCTCACCCCACGCATATTTTCCCAGGGATAAATATAAACAGGGCGTATAAAGTTGAATTACGAGACGCTCCCCCTTACGCCGCCATATTCCCTCCCCGCCCGTGGGAATCCGACTCACTGCTGCCATCTGTTGACCACATAAACAAACCTCCATCTCCCACCCGTAACTCCGCCTTGCGTTACGTCACTTTACAGCGTCACCTTCACACAGCACACGCGCGTTCTTTTTCCGCACATACATCCCGCCATTTTTCAGTGCTTTCATAGAAATTTGTGCGTGATTTGAAGCGGCAGTGACAGGGTAATTTTGATGAAGGAGTGAGGGAGCGGCGTCCATTACACGAGCTCACAATAACCTGCGTCAACACACTCTATGATGAAGCTCCTGTTCGCGTTCTGGAGAGGGTAACTTTTTTTTTTTTTTTTTTTTTTTTTTTAATTATACGCCGTCCCGGTAATTGTTTTTCGTGTGTGGTAAATAAATGGCTTCCGAGATGTACACCGCTTTGGCCCGTTCAGTACATGGATGTCTTACATTTTTTCTTGCTGTTATCAGACCGATTATAATTAAGAGACCTCCCTGTGCTGTTAGTAAAGGCGTCATAGCAGGTTTACGTTAATCTGATATAAATCTCTAACTCCATTCAGCACAGTTGCTGACCAGATGTGGTCAGATTGGTGAGTCTTTTGAACTTGCAACCAAGGAGACTCATTCCTACCACATAATCAAGCCTAATCGAACTTCATGCGTTCATCACTAGGTATTCAAGTTGTGAGAGTTGTTCGATTCCGTCAGGTGAAAGACCGACTATACTGAAGGCTACCTCAACACCTCCCCAGCTCGAAAAGTCTCCCCAGAGCTGAATAAAATCGCCCAAAGGTGACATAAATAAGGTAAAAATGATATCATACTGGGAGAGCTAACCCTGTACATGAAGTCTCCCCAGAGCTGAATAAAACACTTGAGCCGTAGCATGAGTAGAATATAAAATGTCACCCCTTGAGGAGCTGAAGGAGTCTACTTTTAAACCCTTCACCACGAGAGGTATGCCCTACGTAGCTGATGCATTGCGACGATTGGCAATGTTGGCTGGGAGAGAGACACGGGTTAGAGCTTGGATTCATTTTCTCCGAAGGTTCAGGTTCTGTGTAGCCCGAAACGTTGAAGAAAATAATGAATCTCTCTCTCTCTCTCTCTCTCTCTCTCTCTCTCTCTCTCTCTCTCTCTCTCTCTCTCTCTCTCACCCAACAATAAGCATACTCCACGTCGAGGAAGTTCGTATGACAGATGCAAGAAGGGGATAAACAGATGTCAAAGTATGTAGTAGGGACTTATGATGGAGGTGATTTTAACCCTTTTGTCTGATACCAGGAAGAATATGATAAAGATACGTCGTCGCAGTGGAGGGCTGTGTGGTGACTTTCATAATGCCTACAGCTGAAGTTTTTTTAAAGTTCTGTCACTACCTTCAGACGATTTTATTTAGCACAAGAGATTTTTCGGAGTGGACGGGGTGGATGTAGCCAGGGCAAGAAGAGATGTATTTCTATTGCTGAATAAAGACGTCTAAATATAGCAACAGCAAATCAGAACAACGCGTCATTGGACTAAAGAGCTTAATGTCTACACGATGAGAGCTGACAACACACCATCTTAGGGCCGTATTCACGTCCGTTAAGGAAGCTCCCTAACACTTTTTTGTGGGTGTTTATTTTATTTATTACATGAACTATCCTATTCTGTTTCCTAGATCTTTCCAAAATCACCAAACTCCGCATATATAACGTCGAAAAGGATATTAACTAGCCACATCCAAAAATAAATCGCTAAGGAGGAATTGTTAAGGAGCTTCCTTACCCGAAAATAATACGGACTTTTGTCTCTTAACCACGTCACCCTAAGACTCCCAGAACTTAAACCCCAGATGAATGAAATCGTTTGGCATTAGATGGAACAAAATACTAGAGTTATCCTGACAGTGTGAGGGTAAGTGGTGACGGTATTAACACTGTCAGGCCTTTATAAACATTACTTAGGTGAATAAAATCATCTGGCTTTACCTACAATGAAATGGCCATGAAAAAGATTAATGATGACAGTATTAGAATTCTCAACCTGTTATGCTCAGCTGAATAAAATCGTCTGGCGTTAGCTGGAATAAAACGGTGGCGTTATTCTTAGCATGAAGAATTATATATAATGATTCTGGAAATTTTGGTTCTGGATATGGTGTATAAGTGTGGCTGAATTTCTTTTTTTTTTTTTTTCCTTTTTTTTTTTTGTTTAGATGCATGTTATTTTATTGGTTGGAATATTATAAGAAGTGCTTTTTTTTTATATATATTTGAGAGAGAGAGAGTGAGAGAGAATGGCGGAACTAGCGAGGCAAGGGTTGGAGAAATGATTAAAGAAAATGAGGTAAACAGAGAGAGGGGAGGAGAAACGGATGTAGCGTAGTTTGATCACGAGAGAGAGAGAGAGAGAGAGAGAGAGAGAGATGAATTGATGGGTGATCAGAAATGGAGGGGAAGTCAAAAAAAAAGGCGACTGAATTGAGAGAAAAAGAAGAAAGGGGAAAGAATGAAAGTGGGGGGGGGGGCGGAGGGAAAATGGAAAAAGAAAGAAAGGAAAAGGAGTGGGTTAGGAAAGAGGTGAGGAAAGAGTGATAGGAGTGAATGAGATGGAAGGAAAAAATAAGGGAGAAAATTAGGAAGGAAAGGGAAAGAGAAGAGGATAGGGAGAAAGGTGAAGAGACAAGGAAGCGAGCGAGGGAAAGGGAGGTGGAAAGGATGGAGAGATAGAAGAAGGGAGGGAAGGATTAGGGGGAGGTATAGAGATGGGGAGAAGGAAAGGGAAGAAGGAAGGGGAGGAGAAGAGAGGAGGAATGGTGAAAAGAGCAGGAGGAGGAGGAGGAAAAGGGGAGTGGAAGGGAAGAAAAGGTAAAGGAAGATGAAGGGAAAGGAAGGAAGGGAGGGTAGAGGCGTTGAGGAGGCGGGAGGAGAGGAAAGGGAATTGAGGGTATAGGGAAGGGGTGAGGGTAAGAAAGGGAGGAGAGAGGAGGGGAAAGAGAGGGGAAGAGAAAGGAAGGGGGAGAGGGAGTTTGACGGGAAGAGAGAGGTGAGGGAAGGAGGGGAGGAAGTGGGGTGGGAGGGGGGAGAGGGGAGGGAGGGGAGAGGTGATATACAGCGAAATGAAAGGGTTGTGAGCATAGGGATTAGAGAGGGAGGAAGAAAAATGGTGGGTGGGGAGGGGAGAAGAAAGAGGAAGACGAGGCAGAAGAAAGTAGGAGATGAAGCAGAAGAAGAAATATAAAAAAATTCGATAAAGAGAGGAAGAGGAGGTGAAACGAATGAAACTTAATTACACGAGAGAGAGAGAGAGAGAGAGAGAGAGAGAGAGAGAGAGAGACAGCGACCTAACTCTTAACTCAAACCCCAAACAATACCTTAAAGCTCACAATCCCACACTCCTTAGCCTGACTTTCACCCTTACCATCACACCCCCATTACAGTATCTTTCTAAAATCGGCGAAATACAAGAATAGAGGTGTATTTTGTAACGTAAACAGGGGTCTATTCAATTAGGGTGTATTTTCTCTAAGGTAATAGGGTGAAATGATAGAGCGAGGGGATACTTGAAGCTGATTGGCTGAGGGGACGGGAGCAGAGGGAGACGAGAACCAATCAGAAGCCTCGATTGCCTTATTTCTCACCCCTCCTCTCCCTCCCCTTCTTCCCTCCCTATTCCTCCCTTCCCTTTCATCCCCTCTTTCCCTCCCCACCTCTTGCTCCTTTTCCCTCGCTCCCTCTCCCCCATTATTTCCCCCCTGTCTCTTCCACATCTGTCCCCTTCCGTTCACTTCCATCCTTGCTTTCCTTTTCATTCTTGCCCTCTTTCACTCTTTCGTTTCCTCTCCCTTTACCTTCACCTCCCTCTTCCCCGTTCTTTCCCTTTCTCTTTCTCCTTCTTCCTTCCACTTGTCTCCTCCCTTCCCTTACTTCTCACTCTTATCCCCTTTCCCTTCTCGTCTCTCTCTTCCCCCCCCCCCTTCTTTCCCTTTTCTTCCCCCTCTCTCCTCATCTTCCCTCTTCCCTTTCCTGCTTTACTATCACTTTCTCTGATTCATGGAACATTTACGCGAGTTACAACCTACCCTATAACAAACAGCTTCGAAAGGACCAGTCGATCTGTTGCTGTTTGCTTTCCTTTGTACTTCTTCTCTTCTTTTCCTTTCCCCCTTCCCCTGTCTTCACCTCTACCCTTTCCCCTCCCTTCTCCTATCTCCACCACTTTTCTAGTCTCCCTTTCCTCTCCCCTTTTCACTCCCCCCCCCCCTTTCTACTTCTCATTCTTCTCCCCTCCTCTTATCCTGTGATTGTAGAAAGTCGATATGGCCTACCTCCCCTCTCCCCTCTCCCTTCCCAACCCCCTACACCCCCCTGCCCCTGCCCCTCATACATATATACATCCCTCCCTCGCTGATACACGGGAAGGGTACACACATATTCTTCTGTACACAAATATCCACATAGACAGTGATATGTGTACTCATATAACACACACACACACACACACACACACACACACACATATATAGTGAACTAACATACACGCACACACCACCATACTCCTACAAGCACACACCAACATAACTTGCTAGCACACGCACATTTATGTACAAAGACTCATTCTTTATTCTTCTTCATAAATCTTTTCTTTTTCTCATTCTTCTCTCTCCGTTCCCGATTCCCGTATCTTTTCTTTACTTTCCTGCTCATTCCCTACCCATCCTTTCTCCTCTCTTTCAGTCCCTTCCCTTCAGTTCTTTTCATCCTTTTTTCTCCTCTTCTCTCACCTCCATATTCCTTTCTTTACTTTTCCTTTCTCCTTCCCTTCTCTCGCCTCTCCTTTCCCTTCGTCTCTCTTTTTGCTCCACTCCTTTCACTTTCCATTCCTTTCCCCTCTGTCAGCTGTTTATCTCCTTTCCTTTCTATCCTCTTCTCTCACTTCTTCTCTTCCTACTGTTTCCTCTTCCACTCTTCTTTCCTCGCATTCTATCCCGTTTTTCTCCTCTAGCAAACCCGTGTACTTCCTTTCCATTCCTTACTGTTCACTCCTCAGACCCTCCCATCCTTTCCTCCCCTTTCTTCTCTCTGTCTGTTCCTTCCTCACGCCTATCCTATCCATCCTATCCTTTCATCTTATCCCCCTCTCTTTCCTCTCTCTCTCTCTCTCTCTCTTCCTTTCCTCCTCCCTTCCTTATTCACCTTATCACCTCTCTTACCCTCTCCCCATTCCCTCTACATGCTTCCCCTTTCCCTGTGAACCTCCTCTTTTCACCTTACCCTCACCCACACCCACACCCATACCCGCATCCGCACCCGCACCCTCACCCACCCACACCCACACCACCCAAACCCTATCCTTTTAAGAGTAGACAAACAGCATTACCTCCAAACACAGGACTCCTATAACCCACTAAGAGATTAATTCAGTTACCCCATTAATCTCTCTCTCTCTCTCTCTCTCTCTCTCTCTCTCTCTCTCTCTCTCTCTCTCTCTCGAGTTTTGAATCTGAAGACCAAGGGAATTAGATAGGCCATAGATTAACAATATCTGTAGAGGAGGTTGAGACTTTTATCCTTCAAACCTCCCAGCAGTATAACGAAACTGGGTAATTATAGTGATGATGAAGATAAAGAAGTAATCATTCGTGCAGATTAAATAATATGCTAGGGATATTTTGTACTTCATAATCAGTGTGAGTCAGGATATATATAAATAAGTAAATAAAAAAAACTAGAGGGGCACTAAGTGGAGCGCATCTCTCCGATAAGGACAACGTAATTTCCAAACCACTCTTCATAATGGGTTAGGTTTTCTCATCTTTGAGTAGGGTTTCGCAAAAAGTGTTTTCCGGATCCAGAATCAGTAATACGAACGGGATCGGTCCCAAAAGTTAATCGATTTTTCCCTGGCACTTGGGCTATCTGCCCACCAAATTGGGTCGAAATCTCTCTTTTAGTTTGAGTAATCCTGCTAACAGACAAACAAACAAACAGGGGTGAAAACATACTCTTGTTGTCGGAGAGAATAAATAAATATATGTTGATGTACTGACTGCTTCCATGGCTTATATGTAAGTGCGTTGTGGACCACTACTGTAATGCTCTCCTCACTTTAACCTGGTCCAAAGTTTCCACCTCCGCCTGGAATGTTGAGCTGTAAGAGTGATTAATTTTATAATGCGGCGTAGTCACCAAGATGTGCTATGGAAAGGATAGAGTTACAGTACTGTATTGTTCTGCCACTGAAATGTTTGACATATGCTGAAATGGGGCGAAAATCTGAGCCAAGTTAAAGTGAGCGAAATATACTGTAGGTACTGTGCCGATAATTTTTGTGGTAATGTGTGTGTGTGTGTGTGTGTGTGTGTGTGTGTGTGTGTGTGTGTGTGTGTGTGTGTGTGTGTGTGTGTGTAAATCCTAGCCCCCCAATTTTTTACCCCCTGGAGTGTATGGTTTCGCTTTGGTACTGTATTCTGACTCTCCAAAGACGATGATATACTATAGAGGGAATGGCATGGCTTGTGAAGGGTTATCACGGAGAGTAGGGTTGGGGCAGTGATGATGATGATCATCATCATGGTGATGGTGATGATGATTGTGATGATGAAGATAAAGATGAAAATGCTGCTGCTGCTTTTTTTTTTTTTTTTTTTCATGATTATGATGGTGGTAAAGAGGATGAGCAGGAAGAAGGTAAATATGAAGATGCTGTTGACGATTTTATTTTTGATGATGATGATGATGATAATAGTAATGATGGTGATGATTATAAACAGTGTTGGTTTTCCTGTCGTAGGTGTCGCTGCTGCTGGTGCACTTGTCGGCACAGCAGCTGCCCTTAACACTGACAGAGCGCTTCCTGTCATTACCACACACCACACCACCAGGCAGGGGAAAAAAAAAAAAATAAAGGATGGTGTCTAAGGGTAGGATGTGTCTGGGTGCCGTGGTGGATTATTATCGGTGTCAGTTTCACTTAGCCCTTTTTGTACGATACGTCTCGTTGGTTTTATTCTTTCTGCTATCAAACGAGATATTCTTTCTCTCTCTCTCTCTCTCTCTCTCTCTCTCTCTCTCTCTCTCTCTCTCTCTCTCTTTAGATGATAGTTGGATGGACAGCACACAAATGGATATCTAGATAGCTAGATAGATAGGTAATCAATGAGGTGAAGGAATAATGAGGAAAAAGGCAAAGATATGAACAGATTTGGTCGTGATTATCGTCTGTTAGACACCTAGATATATATTGGACGTAGATAGACCGAAAGTTAGACAGATAGGTAGACGGATAAAATACACAGCAGGGGAATTTTAAGGATGAGAAGGTCAAAGATATCCCAGCTCGTGCGTGGCGAGATGGTTGCCTGCTCCGGGAAGGTTTGTTGACAGATGATCGTCATTTGTTTGTGGTTTTAGCGCGAAGTTATGATAATGGCGGCGGCTCCTTAAGACCCATCCCTTCACCCTTCCCTCTGTCCTCTTATTATTTTTTTTCGAGCTTAAATTATAAATCAGAGTGCTTGTTCATATTTTTCATTCTTTTATCTACTATACACTTCATAACTAAAGCAGAATGAATACAAACATGGAAACATACTACAGACAAACCGATTTCTTATAGTAAAATAATGCATGGACTTTTTATCGTAAATTAGTTAAGATTCTTGATAAATACGGACCCTGGCGCCTCTGACAACATTCTGAGGAGTGGTTGTGGTTTGCGTTGCTGATTGTTGGTAGTTATATTTCATTTTTTGTTTCCGTATTCATGGATATTACACAAACCTAACCTAAAATGACAACCAAACCGTGAAAGCCACATACTTCAGTCCTAACCCAGGCATCTTTCGGACCTAACCGTGACAAAGAACAAATAAAAAAAGATATTCGTGTGCCTTTCATTGCTGTCTTGTTAGGTTTGGTTTGCGCTTCATAGCCATAAATACTGCAGTAAAAAAAAAAAAAAAATAGGAAAAAAACGTCATTGCTGTTATTATTCGTGTCTCATCTGTTCCTGCTGGGTATTACGTTCATCTTCTCATTTAATCAGCAAAAGTACTCCACAAATGCGATGACTTGGCGTGCTAGAGAATCCACCACTGTCTTTTCGGTTTCCTTGATCCATATAGACTGGACATGGCTGTGGCTATCATACCTTTAGTAAGATTAGACTATCGGGGAAAAACGATGCTAATAAAATCATTGGGGAAAAAATTATACCTGAGTCGCCGAATCTGCACAGCCACGAACCCACCTACTGCAGAGGCATGGCAAAGACGGACGGGGGGGGGGGGGGATGAAGGAGGTTTGCTTATCGACTGCACGAGGGGTATCAAAGCAATCAATTTCTGCTGAGTCACAATCTTCCCTTAAAACGCGATCCAGAACAGTCGGTTTAACATCCAAGTCCCTGTTTGCCTCCTGCTGGGTGAACAATGGAAGGGACGGACGGGAGGGGCAGGGAAAGACAGGTAGGAGGGGGCTGTGGGGGAGGGGGGAGTGTAAGCAGGGACGGTGAGGGCAGGAAGGGAGCGAGCGGGGGCAGGCAAAATATCACCACCGCCCCCACTGCTTCATTTCCTGCCCACCGCCATGCAGACGCAGCCATCACACCACAGACGCTGCCGCCAAAACTCCCTCCATTACGGCTTCGGCTAATCCAGCATTAATCCCAATAAATTCTGGAACCGTACTCAAAAACTCTCCTAAGCTTAAGAATTATATAAGACTGATGTGTATATTTATGTGTATGTTTACTCAAATAGCTGCAGAACACTGCGCAATCAAATTATAGAGTATATGTTAAAGGGAGAAAATACGCAAAACAACATGGTCTGTCATAATACGTAACTGTTATTGAAACTTGTTTATTGTAAAAATTTGTTAGGATACTTTATAGATATGGCTTCTGGGATATCCATTTGACATCATTTGCTCTATATTTACGAATCTAAATAATGGTGGGTTATATTTTAGCTGATAAACAAAATGGTGTGATTCGTGCTTGGAAAATATAACCGTAAGGCTTCGTCTTAGGCTAGCAATAACATTTTTTATTCTTATATTTTACTTCGGCTCGGAATACAATAATACTTTCGGATCTAAAATACGGGCAGCATAAATCTCTCCAAATTAATGCTCAAGGAGAAATAAGGGTAGGAACGTGACATAAGGAGTTCATTTACCATTCCCCTGAGGAAGATCCTATAAAAGCAGTGTTTACGGAAGAGACAAGAGGGTTCCAGTGCTACACAGAGCGCGAACTCCCGTCACACTCCTGCCAGTCTTCCATTGTCTGGCCAGACTTCCCTCCTCTTTTCTCTCTCTTTTTACCCGTTGTTTGAGAGTCTAAGGCCATTTTTTTCACCTCCCATTCTCTCTCCTCTCCTTAAGGTCAACAAATAAGGCGCGTTTTGTTCCGATTATATCTTTGTTTTCGGGTCTGAATTGGTAGCCACAAGACCCGACTTCCAGAGCGTAACACTTCAATTTTCCCGCCATTATGCCTCACAGTTTCTCTCTTTGTTTCACTTCTTTTTTTTCTTTTAGAAGAGGAGACGCTGAGTTAATTAATGGCTATACAATTGTCCTTGATGTTTGACTTACTGTTTTGTTGTTGTTGTTGTTGTTGACTTGCGTGGGAACTGGAGCGTTGCTAAGAACAATATAAATTTAGAACAAAGTTGTTTCCATCCAGTGACCAACCTGTCCTCAAGTGGACAGTCTGGCGTTACTGTTCCCTCAGTCCATTCAGTTTGGCGACGTACTGAACTTTATTTTGCGTATGTGATATTTTTCGAACTGGAGGGACTGGACATGGCCTTCATCAATCTCTTCAACACGAGACTTGCTCATTCTCTTTTAGGCAGAACTTTTAGAACTGGGGAGATTGAACATAGCTTTCGTTAGTTCCTGCAAAGTACCGTACAGAGCACATTCCTGAGTTTAATTAAATCATGTAGAGGTGGCAAAAGCAACTAACATAATAATCATATTATCTTAGTGGTCAACTCTATGACTGGCTGCCTATTTCTCTCGCCTGAACAATTGTTATGTGTTAAACCTAAATTATATTCTTACAATCAGCAGAAAAAAGGTTACTTGGGATGGTTTTTGAAGCCTTTGGTCGTTGGACCTCTCAGCTGAACAAGCTCATCCTTTGTTAGCCAGGTTAAATGAACAAAGCGACACTAAGGCCAGTTGTCGCTGTTGTTCACAGTTTGAAATCAGTATTCACAACGATAGTATTAAGTCATCATATAAATTGTTGCGTTACTTATTTTTGTGTGAAGTTCTCAGTGCATCGCTTATCTAAACGCTGTTGTAAGTGAGAGAGAGGTTCGTAACACCGCTTCTTTAGCAGTTAGTTTCCCATACATTTTTAAAATATTATTTACTGTATACTGTTTGAATGTCAACAAACTCTGCAACAGTAACATAAAAGAGGATATTGAGATTTTTTAGTCCTATTTTATGTTGCATAGCAGACTTCGCGCGCCTCTTCTTTACGAATTTATTTTGTTTATTAAACCTTGCCATTGGATTGTTTGTTATGTCATTCTAATGACACACTTTGCATCAGTAACACTGAAGAGCATAAAATCACTAAGGAAGTGTTCTTACGGAATCTCCAAATCTACTAAGAATACAACCCTTAATGTGAAGAATAAATCGCGAAGGAAGAGCTGTCACGGAATTTCAAAGTCACTATGATTACAACCTTTAGTGTGAAAAATTAATCGATAAGGAAGAATTGTAATGGAATCTCCAAAGCCAGTAAGATTACAACCGTTAGTATGAAGTATAAATCAGTAAGGAGAGATCCTAAGTCACTTGGTATACAGCCCTAATTTTCGAATGGCTGTCATGACGTATATTGGGGTTTCTGTGGACCAAGTCACCCGGTTCTCAGTTAGGTTCCCCTTGGACTGTAAAAATGGTCTGACGTTTGCCGGAATAAAATACCTTATGTCGTCAGCCGCCGCTCAAGTTACAAGGGAGTTCAAAATAATTTTCTCATTGGTGAAGTTAATTTTTAGCAACATTCTTTCTAGTTTGTTTATTTATTTAATTATTTATCATGAAATGTCACTAGGGCCGTAAGCTTGTCACCTGCCTTTAAGTTCTGGACTACAGCTGACTAAAGTTGGATCCCTACTCCTCAGAGGGGATAATATGATTAGTTTTAATTACTAGTATTACACTGGTTATTGTTCTTATTGTACTGAAGGTGATAATGGAAATAATTAATTAATCAATTACTTATATTTCGTTCTGGAAAACACGTGAGAAATTGTATCACATGTTTCATTATATACGAGAAAATAATATGGGATAGTATATTGTTGCTACTGCATCTGCTTCTTACTCGAAGAAATAAAAAAGAATGACATCATATTCAACATCATCATCATGTTTCCGACTCGTCTTTCCACACACCACACCACAACTCCCCACCACAAACATCCCCTTAACCTCCCCAGTCCTCCCCCCTTCTCCTAACCTGCCATCCCTCTCCTGCCTTACTCTCTGGTCACCCCCCTCCCGCCTCACCCCCTTCAAAATAATACAGTAATTCCGACCAGCCCTGCCTCGTAACTTACCCTCACTCTATTACAACCGGCATTATCGTAATTCCTGCGTCGCCTTTGCTGTTATTATAATTTCCTGCTCTGATTGCGCCATTTTTCATGCGTTATTGTTATTGCACTCGTTATTCTCCGCTTCTCTCCCCTTTCCTCCCTCTTTTTCCTGTTGCATTATTTTCATCATGGGTGTTATTTCAGTTTTCCGGGATGATGGGGATGTATAAGGATAAAATATTCTGGATGGAGTTGGATAAAAATGAGCTTGGCTTGTTGTGGTTTGATGGAGGCGCTGCTGCCCTGTTACACCCCTATCCCAGTACACATATCCCTCTGCGCGTAAAAAAGTAGAACCCTGTTTTTCGTGGCTTCGCGTTGATGGAGGCGATATCAAGGAGCAATCAAGTCATAAGATATAAAGCTTTATGTAATTCTATCCTGTAATGAAGACACAGAGAATGGATTAGAAAATTTATAGCATGGGAGAAGCTATTGGCCGAATAATACCAGGAACCTGGAAAGCACGAAACCAGCATTCACTAGTGACGGAAATTACGGCGAAACTTTCCTTCCTATTTAAACATCAGTGGAATGAGAAAGATTGTTTGAAAAGGAATTAATGTTGATTTTGAGAGGACACAAAAAACGAATGTAAGTGCAGAGACGGGGAGCAAAAACAAAGAAAATAACATAAAGGCAGAAAAACAAGGGAAGACGTTTTTAAATGATGCAAGTGCAAAGAAAGAAGAGGAAAAGGATTAATAAAAAGGATGGAAATGCAGGAAGGGAAGAAAAATGATGCATAAAAAAGGATGTTAGGACAAAAAAGAAATAATATGAATTTTAAAAAGGATATTAAAGGAAAAAAGGAAGGAAAAAAACAGAAGCAAAAAGCGTATAAGCTCAGAATAAGAGGAAAATGATGAAAGAATAATATGTAAACGACGAGAACAAAAAGGGAACTGAGTAAATTGCTGTTTGTAAGCTTGAAATATATTCTTCCATGAGAGAGGTCTTTCTTAATTAAAATAAAATCGTGTGTTGGTGACAAGAAGAGTGGATAGGGTTGATATTGTTCCTCTAGACTGAAGAAAATCGTACGGCGGTGACAGGAATCATATATAGCAATGTGTCACCGTAGTAAAGGGGATGATTAGTATATGGAAGCAAAAGAAAGAAAAGAATGTACAGTGGGTGCTTGACATTTTTTTCCCTTTTATTTCTTCTCGCTAATATCTCCCATGGTATTAGGGTCACATACTATATTTCTAGCACAGCGCGTACACCGTTAATATTAATAATAATAATAATAATAATAATAGTGATAATGATGATGATGATATTGATGATGGTTAGAGATTAAAAGCTGAAAATTAACTCTTGACAGGGATTATTCTTAGTTAAGTAAAATCGTCTGGTGGCAGTATAAAGGCGTCATCGTGCTAAAGGGGTTAAAAAAAAAACATCTCAGCTTGTTGGAGCATGAGAAGAAGATCAAGAACGAGATAGAGGAGTGCATGAAGGAAGGCAGCTGGAAATGATGACAGAGAGAGAGAGTTAAATAAGTGACAGATAGATAGACAGAACGAAAACTGATAGATAAATAGATGGATGAACAGTGAGATAGCTTGGTATATTACTGATGCAACAATGACCAGTAAAGTAATGACAGGAGTAATAGAGGTGTGATTATTGAAGACATTGCATGAGGTATCGATCTTATTCTCTCTCTCTCTCTCTCTCTCTCTCTCTCTCTCTCTCTCTCTCTCTCTCTCTCTCTCTCTCTCTCGTTCCTTTCTGGTCAGCTAACTCTTCTGTTTTCATTTTGTTTCACCTTCATGCCGCCGTTGAGAGAGAGAGTTCTGGGTTAAACAGCTAGGAAATGAGAGAAATTTTGACTGCGAAACAAAAAGAAGAGTATATAAAAGAAAGAAGAGTGGGTGAAAGAAGGAACAGTGGATAAAAGAAAGAGAGAGAGAAAAAGAAAATAAAAGACGACAAAGAAGAGTGGAAGAAAGAAGAATAAGATAAAGGAAAGAAGAGTGGAAAAACGAGGAGTTGTTATAAGACAGAAGGTGGGGAAAAAAGGGAAGAATAAGATACACGTAAAGGATAGTGGGATAAAAGAAAGAAGAGTGGATGAGAAAGAAGGAAGGAGAGGAAAGAAAAAGTAAAAGAAAGAATAATTATTAAATATAAATAAATAAAGGCAAATATATATATATATATATATATATATATATATATATATATATATATATATATATATATATATATATATATATTATATATAAAGGAGTAAGACAAGAAAGAAGAGTATGGGGAGTAACGATACCAGGAAAAAAATGTGAGCCGTGAAATGAGTGTGTGAACTATATGAAGGTCGGAGGTAAATGGCAGGAGAGAATTAGGTGGTTAGGAAGTTAGGGGAAGCGTAGAGGGCGAGAGGTCACACTGTCATACTACCTGTACATTATCATCATAATCATCATCATCATCATAATCATCATCATCATCATAATCATCATTATCATAACGTTATTACCTAGCAACACAATGTTTTGTCACCATTATATCTTATCATTGCAGCTCATCTTCATCACACCAAGAGGTCACCATGTCAGAATGCACTGTTATCATCATCATCATCATCAGTATCATCATTCCAACCATTTATTTTACGAAAACATCATTAGGTCACCATAATTATATTCTCATCCCGTTCACATCATCACCATCATCATTACATCTCATTTTTATCTTACCATTCGTACCAAGAAGTCGGTATACAATTATACACTACTACCACTGTCTCATATATGTGTGTGTGTGTGTGTGTGTGTGTGTATATATATATATATATATATATATATATATATATATATATATATATATATATATATATATACACACACACACTCACACACACACATACAAAGTGCGCCACGATACCTTCCACACCATCACACCTTTTTTCAGCTAACCCACCACGACTACACCACAATTACCATCACCTGTCATTCACCAGTCATGCACAACGCTTTACCGTTGCAGCATTGTTCATCTCCCTGGCCCTCGCACAGTTGCATTCAGTAATTCATTTACACGTGTGGGACGAGTTGGGCGAGCTTTGCCAACACGCATGAATTCCAGTCGTTAGTTTAGAAAATATCGATGGGTTTTGACGATTTTGAAGTATAAAATGGTTATTGGCCATATCTCTATAATACCCACCTACTATACAGTCTTTTCTCCCCTGCCGTTATCATTCATCTCCCTTTACACTTTTACCTTTTAACCCATTTTCCCTCTCATCAGCCTTCCTGCTTTGCTCTCGTTGTCTTTGGCTGACAGTTACGTAAGTTATAACCTACTCTATGACAAACAGCCTCGAAACGGCCAGTAGATCTGTTGCAGTTTGCTTTCCTTTGTACTCATTTGAACTCTCCCTTCTCCTTCCCTTCTCTGCTTATACCTTATCTCCCTCTTCTCTCCTTCCCTACCCCTCCGATCCCCTGTCCTTCCATCACCCCATCTCCATCCCCCTCTCTTCTTCCCCACCCCTTCTCTCTCTCTCCTCCTCCCCCTCTCCCTCTCTCCTTCTCCTCCCACCTCCCTCCTCTCCTCCCCATCTCTTCCCCCCCCTCCCAACCTATCTCCTCAGCACACGTGATTTGTGCGGCAGCGTCAAAGGGTTACGTCTGTCACCTGTCACTTACGGGCAGCAGGGGAGGAGGATAGCGGGGACGGAAGGATGGAAGAGTGATGGGATAGCACGGGGATAGGAAACTGATGGGTGGAGGGAGAAGAGAAGAAAAACGGTAGCAGATCCCGAGAAAAAAAATGAAAGGCTGCCCAACATTTCTGGCGCGTGCAAGTTGTCCGCTGCTGCCTTCTTCTTCGTTCCTCCCTTCTTATCCTGGATCTTAAAACGTATAGCTTCAGACCATTAAAGTACGTATCCTTTGCTTTCGGTCCTGTTCTTCTCCAGCCTTTGCCAATATCCTCTCTCTCCTTTTCCCCCCCTACTCTTTCTTCTTTCCTCCCTTCTCTCATATCCTACCTATGTTCTCCCTCTCCTTTTCCTCTCCTAGCCACTCTTCTTTCCTCCTTTCTCTCCTACCCAGCCACAACCTTCCCTCTCCCTCTCCTACCCTTTCTTCTTTCGTAGCTTCTTTCCTACCGTACCGCCATTCTCCTTCTTCCTTTCCTCCCGTACTTTTTTTTCCCCCTTTCCTCCCCTCTCTCATACCCTACCCTTATCCTACTTCCCCTTTCTTCTCCTACCCTTTCCCCTTTGCTACCTTAGTGCTGCCCTACCTCTACCACAGCTTTCCTACCCTTACTCTTTTATTACCTTCTTTTCTACCCTACCCCTATTCTCTCTCTCTCTCTCTCTCTTGCCATACCCATTTCAACGCCCTCCTCTCCTAATCCTTTCTCCATCTTCTCTCCCCCGCACTCCCCGCCACCTCCCCACCAATCTCCCCTTTTCTACCCCGCCAGCCGTGAAGCACACCAGCTCTGGGTCTGACGTGGAGGAGGGCAGCGACGACGACGACGACCCGCAGATGTTACTGAAGCGCAAACAACGCCGCTCCCGCACCACCTTCACTGCGCACCAACTGGACGAGCTGGAGAAGGCCTTTGAGCGCACCCAGTACCCGGACATCTATACTAGGGAGGAGTTGGCGCAGAGGACCAAGCTTACTGAGGCCAGGATACAGGTGGGGGGGAGGGGAGAGGCAAGTTATTTATCTGTGTGTGTGTGTGTGTGTGTGTGTGGGTGGGTGGGTGGGTGTGTGTGTGTGGATTTTTTCTGGGATTATATGTATACTGTATTTTGTTTTATTACCGGTATGTATTGGCTAGGATTTTCAGGATGCCTCTCTCTCTCTCTCTCTCTCTCTCTCTCTTCTATATTATTCTTTTCGTTTCTCCAGCCCTTAATGTACCTCTCCGCTTTCCCTTCTCTTCCCTTCCTCCATTTTCTCCCTTCTCTCAACCCTCCCTCTCCAAAATCCCCATCCCCTCCTCCAACCCACTCCAAAATCCCTCTAAACTCTCTCCAACCCCCCCTCCCTCTCCTCCCGCAGGTGTGGTTCAGCAACAGACGCGCCCGGCTACGCAAACAAATGGCGTCGGGCAGCATGGGCAACTTCAACGCTATGGGCCTGCCTATGTCCTACCACTCCACGCCGTCCTCCTACATGTTCCAGGGGTTCTCTGATCACACCGCTGCGGCCACCTTCTCAGTGCAGAATCAAGGTCAGAGGTTGTTCGCAGGGGTTGTTTGCGGGTCAGAGATACGAAGGTGTTTATATAGGTTACTGGTGAATGGCTAGGTTAGGTTGGGTCGGGGTTGATTTAGTTCGCCTAGGTTAGGTTAGGTTAGGTCAGGCTAGGCTAGGTTAAATTAGGGTAGGACACACGTCTGGGGTTCTTCACAGGTCAGAGGTTTGAGGTTTTCTGTAGGGTACGGGTCAAGTGTTACGTTAGGTTCATTTGGGTTAGGTTTAGAGTGGTTAGGTTACGTTTGGTTAGGTTACATATCACAGGCCAGTGTGCAGGTAAAAGGTTAGAAACTTGAGAAGTTGCAGGTCAAGAGTTATTTACAGGCTTGGCTTTGTTTACAGGTCAGGAGTTAGGGGATGGTTACAGGTCAAAAGTTTGCTGAGAGGTCAAAGATAAGAGACTTCACAGGTCAAAAGTAAGAGGCTGTTTACTGGTCAAATATAAGGGGTTGTTTACAGGTCAGAGGTAAGAGGTTTTTAACAGGTCAAAGGAAAGAGGTTGTTTACTGGTCAAGGTAAGGGATTATTTACAGGTCAAGAATTAGGGGTTGTTTACAGATCAGAGGTCGGAGATTGTTTACGGGCTCACATTCAGCTCGCTTCGACTATTCATTCCTTAGGCCCGGACACATTTGCCCCCGAACATGTGATCGACAAGACGAAACGAAGCACCGGGTTAGAGCTTCTTCAGTATTCGAGTCTGAACGTTGGACGGACCCCTAAGCCTCGTTTCCTCTTGACGATCACATGTTCGGGGGCAAGTGTGTCTTTGCCCGTAGCCCACTACCGGCGTCGGGCTAGGGATGTGCTCGCGCCCGCACGTGTGTGTGTGTGTTTATGTGTGTGCGTGAGAGAGAGAGAGAGAGAGAGAGAGAGAGAGAGAGAGAGAGAATTGTAGTTAGGCAAGTAGATAAACACAAAGGCTGACAAAAATCTCACTCATTCACATTCTCCTTTATTTCTTCCATCAGACGGTGCTGGGCTATACCAGGGCGGGGCTACGGGGGGACTACACCAGGGCACGCTGTCCTCAGAGGCAAGGGTAGCCAACATGAGTGTAGCCGCAGCCGCAGCCGCAGCATCCACATACCCTGCCATGAGCGCCGCACTCTCCTCGTCATGCGCTAACTCACCTTTCATCGGCTCACAGGTACACCCCACCCCACCGTCACTCCTGCCTGATACACTCACTTTGACATAAATTTTCTGTCTCTCTATAGCAGGAAACCTTAATGCTTGAGAGAGTGATCTCAAACAAACTGCCTTTTTGTCATCCTGTCCTCCGTCATCAGGCTGCCCTTCCTTTAACTCACACTACCCTCATTCGTATTTCTCTCCTCGCCATCCTTCCATCCCTCCCCCTATTCCTTTCCAGCTCTCTCACATACACAGTCCAGTTAGATCTGTCGTTCTCCATTCTCTCCACATAAGCCATCTCAAGGTGCTTATCTCAGTACTTTCCAACATATCCACATTAACACTGCACCGTTCCTTAACTTCCTCGTTTGGTTGTCTGTCTCTTCATGTAACCTCATATGCTCCTTTTAGACAGGTAAGTGCCAAACATGAATATTAATAATGGAGAGCGGTAGTAAATAAGTCAACACCTAATACTAATTATTGTGCTTGGGACGCAGTTATATGTTTGATAGTTCTCATGCTTTTGTGTTTTTTTTTCTTTCTCTACCTTTGGATCCTACCTTATTGTGAGATTCGGTGTTGAAGTGATGATGACGGTTATGATGATGATGATGATACTTGAGAATCAAGTTGGTGTGATGATAATGACAATGAAAACAACAATAACAATACTTTTTTTTTTGTGAGGAAGAAGGAACCAAAGGCCATGAGCCCGCAGTAACAGTTCCCGCCAAGAGAAAAACAAAATACAATAGAGAGCCAAATTCAAGATCCGATCATTTTGAGATGCCTGGACACACTGCGTTTGAAAGACTGGAGATCATAGGCAGCAGGAAATACAGACAGAGGGAGACAGTTCCAGAGCTGACCTGTTGCATAAATGAAAGACTGGGAGTAACGGTTAACTCTTGCATTAGAGAGTTGGACAGAAAAGGGATGAGAGTTTGCTGCCAGACGGGTGCTACGCGCCCGTCGTAGAGGTGGAGGAATGCAAGCAGACAGTTCAGAGGAGCAGTGACCATTAAAGTAGCGATAGAAAAGAGATAAAGATGCAACAGTGCGGCGAAGAGACAGAGGTTGAAGGGAGTCAGTAAGAGGAGGAGAGTTAATGAGATGAAAAGCCTTTGACTCCACCCTATTGAGAAGAGCTGTATGTGGGGAGCCTCCCCACACATGAGAGTTGTACTCCACACAGGGGCGGATAAAACCCCTGTATAGAGTCAACAATTGTGCAGGGGTAAAGAAAGAGCTACAACTACTACTATTACTACTGCTGCTACTGTTACTATCACTTTTAATACTACTACCAGTACTACTACTACTAATAATAATAATAATCTGTTAGGTGGGAATGAAAATGATACTGACTTGAACTTCCTTCCCCCCAGACAACGGGTGGTATGTGTGGCGGTCAGGGGGGCGGCGGGGGGGCGGCAGGGGTGACCTCCCCCCTCACCTCGGCCGCTCCCCCCTCCTGGGCCTCCAACCAGCTGCGGGGGGCCGTTGGGGGGGCAGCTACCTCCCCCCCAACCCCCGCCTCCGCCCTCACCCCCTCCTCCTTCACCCACGGCCTGGCTCACCACGCCCGCACGCCCGCACAGCACTTCCCTGCACCTGTGTATTCCTGGTACTGAGCACAGGTCAGTCTTGAGCATTACCATTTTTTTTTTTTTTCACTGAGGTTAGCATTACATTTCTTCAATCAGCATTACTTTTCCACTTAGGTTAGCTTTACTTTTTCATTAGTCAGTATGGCACTACAAATGTCATCACTCAGGTCAGCATTATATGTTAACATCACAGATGTTAGGACTAAATTTTTGTCACCCAAATTAGCATAAGCTTCTTAATCACTTAAGTTAGCATTAGGCCCACATCTCTGTAGATATCGGACATCTCTGTAACAGACACCTTCAGAATGGACTATGAGGACTACTGCTGTTTGCTTTCTCTTGTACTCCATAATGCTCACTATTACCTTTTATTTTCATTCATTCATTCATTGCCAGACGCCATGTATCCCAAACGGGGTGGCCAATGTCTTAGAGTTAATTGTTTTACAGGGAGGGGCACTAATCCTCCACCAACCCCACTTGACACGTAGGGATGCCAACAGCATCTGGTGTTCCCAGGCGGTCACCCATCCAAGTACTAACCAGACTTTATCAGTAATCGCTACGATTTTTTTATACTCATTACCCCACATGGGTTTGCGAGAATACGACTCATGTATGTTAGTTTTCATTCTGTAAGATCATGTGTATTTAGGAGAGTGCGTGTTTTGTTTCACAGGTTCTCGAGTGTTTTTGGAAATACGACACCACGTGTGTTTGTTTACCTTTATTGCAGATCCACGTGTGTTGTCGCGAACAGATTCTAAGTGTTTTTTTTTTTTCTTTATCTACCTTTTGCAGGTCCACGTGGCTGCCCGGGAGTCCTAGCCAATCACAGCACACCAAAACACATACCCTCATCTGATTGGCATAAAGCCTTTCCTGTTCCGGAAGGTCATAGCCAGTCACCCCTTCTCCCAACACTCTGCTTCTTCTTACCTTTATTGTGTTGTCTACATGGTAAAAGCGAGAAGGATAACTTTGTTGATAAGAAACACTAGTTGTAACTGCGACTGTATGATAACTATGTAAATACGACCTAAAGATAAGGATTTGTAGGCTAAGTGACGCAGAGTGAGGGTAGGCGACGTATTCCAAAGTGTCTTGTTCCACACAGCCTACACATATGAATGACTGATATCCCATTTATGATACTGGGAATATGATGATGATGATGATGATAAATTTTACTCACAAACTTAAACTTGTCTTTGTGGTTCTGAGCAGTAAACTCATATTTTAGTACGTGGGACTTTAAGAGGCGATCTTGAGTCAGAACAAAATACCTAATTAGTTAGTGATTAAAGATGATTATAGAGAATGTAAGAAAAGTCAGTGAAAATAAATAGGAGATTTAAGATCTAAAACAGCAGTACCTAACTTAAGATATGAGGTTATGTAAGAAAAATGACAAGTAATGAGCATGAGAACTGGCACGCATAGGGAGAGGGAAAAAGAAGGGGAGCAGATGAAAGGGGAAGATGTATGGAACAGGTGATGCAAGATATGGCGTTGATTATAAGAGAAAAATAGTTAATAAAGACTGACGAAAAACCAAAGGAATAGACTGTGAGTGGCCAAAGAGGCGAAGGTACACATAAAAGAAACGTAATAGAAACAGAAGCTTACCTTGTCACTTAAAGAGAAAGGCTGCATGGAAAAAAAAAAAAAATGAGGCATTAGATAGTGTAAGAGGTTATGAATAGGAGATGGAATGGAATATACTAATGAACACTCAGAATACGGGGGTAATTAAAGACGAAAAGTGGTGGTTAAAGGATGGTTGCAGAGAAACTGAAGGAAGAGAATACTCGTGTAAGGGATACTTATTTACCACGGTCACTTTATCTTCCTCCGTCTTTCGCTCACTGCCGTATTATTAGGACTGAGTGTGTGAAGGAGTAAGTAGCAACTAATTTTTGACGGTCATACATGGAACACCTCTCTCTGTTAGATGTGACCAACCTGCATCGCAAATTACGGAGTGAAGTCGGCAGGGATACAGAAAGGTCAGATTTGTCCCATCAGTATCACATGTTTCAGGGACTCTTACAAACAGAGAGAGAGAGAGTGAGTGAGTCTAAACCTTCACGCTCTTAGTTTTCACAGTACGGCTCTTGGTTATTACTCTTTCCCCTTTGACTTTCCTTTTCCACCTGCATACACATACACCTCAACTACCATCATTATCAAGCCGTCAACACAGTCATTACCACAGTTACTTCCAGTCACTCAAAAAATACAATAGATCGCTGGTAAAACTGTGCTACGGAGCCTCACATGCCATCCGTCACCACCATTACCATAGCACACCGAGTCACCAACACAATAATTCACCACAACCACCCCAGACATTACCAGTCACCACCACTATCACCCCCACCACCACAATCACACCATCACAGTCACTACCATAACCTTTACAAGCACCACTACCATGGAGCATTGGAGGTGCGGGCGTGCAGGCGTCTGGTCCAGGGTGCGGGTCAAGGGCAATGTGATCCGCGCCCGCTGGGTCACGCCGGGTCACACAGACAGACGGGGCGATTGAGAGGACACCCGCCGGAACAGATGAAGGTGGGTTTGGAAATAGATCACGTTACCTATATTGTTTTATATCTGTTTGTCAGTCTAATTATCTATCAGTCTGTCTCTCTTTATCTATCTATCTGTCTATCAGTTCACAGGTCATACTTTGCTCCCCCAGCCGTTGAACTGGCAGTTTGGTGAACGGCTCAGCCATCGTCAACAAGCGTGACAGGAGTCTACTTTGCAGCATTTAGTGCTTTCCATATCCCTGTTTTATGCTTTGTATTATCTGTCTCTTACGTCTATTAATAGCATGATTGATTAGCATTTCATGTGGCAGCCACAGTGTCTACATTCTTTACTCAAGCAGACTGGGCTGTTTCCGTAATACACACACACACACACACACACACACACACACACACACACACACACACACACACACACACACACACACACACACACACACACACACACACACACGTCAGTGTCAAGGAAGGCACAGTATGCGAACAACCTTATATACAGTATACAACTTCTTGTTTGGTCTACGCCGAATTATTGATTGTTAACTTCTCCAATTTTGTCCCGTAGAATTAAGGGTCTCATCTATCATTTAAAGTTAACCTTTTCTCTTATTTCATCATTGGGTTGCCACTTTTGTACCCAATTCGTCCGTTTATATGTTGAGAAAAACATTTTCTCCTATTCAGTATATATATATATATATATATATATATATATATATATATATATATATATATATATTTGAGAGAGAGAGAGAGAGAATTAATGTCTCCAGCAGAATATTGTCACCATTTCCATTCTCTTCCTCGCTAGTGACGCAGACAGCATATTTAGGAGCCACTGAGTCATCCCTTGAATAACACACGCATTTCTCTCACCTCCACAGGAATATGAGAGAACGAGGATCAGGAGGAAAATGAGAATGAGGAAGAAACGGGGAAAAGAAAATGGATACACTACTACCGGGGAATTTCATCTTGGCGATGTGTTCAACTTCTGGTTTTCGACAAGATGGGTGTTGCGGCTTCCCAGCACCTTGACCTCAAACCATCTCATCTACATCGATTAACCGTAATTCCGAAAACAGAAATCGACCAGAACTTGGAATTTTAGCCGAATCATCCAGCTCCAAAAAAAAACATCGGACAAAGGGAAGTTGCACCGAACCGAGACATAGGATCTGCCAAGTTCTTCATTTCTTTGTTTATATTGGCCTTCACGTGACCTGCGAAACACTGACAACAATGGAACTCACTTCGATGTTAGTATTTTTGGATTTTCATCATTTTAGGCTGAAATTAGTGACCATAGTGATTCTTGTGATATCATTTATGCATTTATTGTATTATTTCCTATTTAAGCAATCTTATTTTGATACATATAGATGCATTATTTCAGTACTGTGTTGATAATGACTTTTTTTCAAGAGTTAATTTGCATACAACCAGTGCACTAATCACCGTATGTATAAAAACGGTTCTGTCAATAAAGGTCAAAGTCTTCTAAGTTTGTTATGGAAGCGACGCCTCTTTCTTGTTTCCTCTATAAGGGCTAAGGTTGGGTGAAGCTTGTCTGAGGCGTGGAAGCGGTTGTGATGCTGCTGGAATAATTATACACGCACGTGGAAGCGTTTACTGAGGAGATACAAGCTTCAATCTTACTTTGACTTTCTTAAGGTGTGAATGTGAAACTGCTGCATCTTCTAATTAAACATTTCCACATGTTGCTATAATTTTCATGTTTAGCGATCCAGGTCAGTATGATTTTACCACTTCACTTCGATGACGTCGTTTTCAGTGTAATCAGACTACCAGACGAATTTGTTTAACTTATGAGAGAGATCTAGTCTTGAAGGGGTTAATGAAGGCTGTATCTAACCTCTCACGTAAAGAAGTCTGTCCGCAACTAAATGAACTCGTCTGGAAAAAAGCAAGAATGAAACGGAAAGAGACGTCATCTAATTTGCGGGGTTAAGACTCGATGCTGTTGTTACTGATGTGGAGCAGCCTGACTGGGAAGGCCTGAATCAGCAGACCAAAGCAGTGGACCGAAGCAGTAGAGTGAAGCAGGTTCCATATTTTCAAACGTTCTTGAACTTAGCCCCCTCATGATCGCACCTTCCTTGCATTTTATTCCACTTGACGCCAAGCAGTTTTATTAATCTGAGAGTAAGCATAGCGACCTGAATGTTAAATCTGGCACTATTAACCCTCTCATGGTCGGGACAACTCTAGTATATTATTCCAGCCAATGCAAGAGTAGTTTATTCGGATGAGAGTTGGTAATAATAGTCTGAACTGTTACATATTATAGGATTAATTGCTTTTACCTCCCTTTTTTATTTATTTTTTTTTTCACTCCGACAGTTACTATGCAGTTCACAACAAACCTAGGGGAAAAAAAAAAAAACGAAAAAATCTGACAATAGTGACCTGCTATGGAGGCCTGCTCACCCTGCCAATGTATTAAGGTCCTTGATAAATACGGACCAAAGTCCCTGATTAACAACCAAACCTATCATCAATTTCTTACCAACAGGATTTACCCCTTGCATTTAATGGCCGAGCAGCACAGTTGGGGACCTGGTTGTAAATTCGACTGGTGTTGCAAGTCATGTTCTTGGCCCAGGGGAAGACTGGGACTCAGAAAGCATTGACCCTCTGTGTTAATATCTCCCGTGCAGTCGATAGACATTTATTTTTGCCTTGTAGTAACTGTGCTTGTTTTTGAAGGAAGGACAGTGACATTACAGAAACTTCCCATCCTTTGTCCTTCCTGTAAAACAAATAATAGTGATAGATGAAAGCTAACACATTGTTTCGCTCTGCAGGAAGGACAAGGACAGGGAGGGTGTTCCTCTTGCAGAAACAAATCCTAATTCCGGTATTAAACTGATCGCACATTTGTGTCTGAACCTCGCTCCTGTCGAACGTAGTAAGGGAAAAGCAACAACAACAAGAACAACGATAATAATGGCATCAACAACCACAACAACAACAATAATAATAATATTAATAATAATAATAATAATAAAAACAGCAACAACAAAAGTATGAAGTAGCATAAGACTCATGGATTAACAACTTTTATTCCAGTGTAATTATTTTATATGTTTTGACATCATAACTGACAATATCGTTAACCTTTCTATTTTTTCCGCCTCTTACACCAATCATTCTGTTAATTTTCGTGATTTCTCTTGTAGCTATGCCACCCAGCACCAAACGATTTTTTATTCAGGCGAGTGAGTCATTAGTTTCAGTAAAGGATTGACGCCATTGATCCTCTCATGCTTGGGATAACTCTAGTAATGTATTCCATTCAACACCAGACGATTTGATTCATCCGAAAATGAGTGATATGGGTGATATGGTGAACTGATCAGTTTATTAAGAGACGAATTTGGTTACAATTTTCGTTCACACCTTCATATTTCGGCCTGCTCTTTGGCATATCATCATTACACTCGTGGTCTCACTAACCGTAAAGTGCGCGCGCGCGCGTACACACACACACACACACACACACACACACACACACACACCGCTCGCTGGTGCAGTGGTAACGCTCTCGCCTGCCAACTGGTGGACGGGAGTTCACGCCTCGCTCAGGTTGCGAAAAGTTTCACTGACGAAGTGGGTGGTTACTGTCCCCCTTGAGCAAGGGGACGGGTGTGTGCGTGTGTGAATGTCACAGCCTTGCCCTTAGATCGGACTATATGAGCTCTCCGCTCCCTTCCGGGAGGGTAAAAGCTGACGATCACGACCATCAAGTGATCCTGACCGACCCGGTGAATTACACACACACACACACACACACACATGTAACGATGTAATTCGTCGTATCGCCTGCTTCGTGTTTTCGAAGTTCCTAGCTCTCCAAACAGTGGCACATGCACAGACACCCATCCACTCACCCCTTCCCCTCCTCATATAAGCATTTTTTAAAGCTCTTGGCTGCCTTAATGATCCTTGTGCAGTGGACAGAACATTAATCCTAAGGCTCCTTCTTATGATTTGCTAGGCTAAGCTCGACCCGAATTTTCGAAGCTCCGAGCACCCCCATGCCCCGCGGAGCGCTGCAGCATCCTCAGTGTACCCGCGTGTCTGCTCCGGTGAGGATGCGTTGCGTTGTGGTCGCTAGTGGGGCTCTGTGTTTATCAAAGAGAATATTAGTGTTGCGCGAGGGAAACTGGCGGGCGTTGGCTGTTTAGTGAGGAAAGCTACATCCGATTCTTTCCTTTTATTTTTATTTTTTATTATAGGTAAAATCTGCGCACGAGTCTAATTATGCACACACCAACTACTCATTGTGGAAATCCGTAGTCGTCGTATGTTCCAAGTTTGTTACCATTTCGAATCAAAGTGTGAAACAAGTGCTAGCGAGGTAGTTGGCAGCCACGCACTCACTATATGGTAACGATGTGTGAGAGGAACGGGGACGGGACTAGCCATGAGCTTGCCTAACCCCTCCCTTCTCCTATAGCCTCATCCCTCTTATACGCAGTTACAGATAGGCGGGTGTCTGGCTACAGCGTTAGTGGTATTATCTCAAACATTATGAGGCTGGAAATGGTGGGCGAGTGATTAACGTGGAACTATCATCGTGTTTACAAACGTAGACATTAATGTTGATCCACACCATAGCGATAAGTAGTGAAACAGTGAACAATGATTTTCGAAACCTAGTGATGTGATCTTCGGGTCCCAGTAAACTTTCCGAAACGTGAGCGTTTCATAATTGTTCAGCATTGTTGCCAACTACTACTGTTGTACTAGCGAATTCGTGGTAACTTCTGTTTACGTTAGCTGTTCAGTGTGGGAAAATGCACGTATTTTTTAAGCGATACGTTCAGTGCACATCACCAATTACACACGGACATTATGTATACGTTTTCTGATCAGTGTGGAAAAATACATGAACGTTTGTTATAAGCGGTATATTCTGTGTACGTAACTTGTGTATAGATGTTCTGGTGTACGTAAGCGTTTGTGCACAAAGAAATTGCACATACGCACCAAATAGTGAGAACTGCATGTACAGATACGGACATAAATACCGATTCACAGGATAACGGTAAATAACGAGATACTGAGCGAAGTTTTTAGAAATAGAGCAGATCTATCTTCCTGGCCAAACTAGCATCTCGTAATATGGAAGTGTAGTGTATCATGATTGTACGACAAAAGAAAAAAAAAAAGTGGAGAGACCTACTCTTGAGCGTAACTTTATGCACCAGAAGCTGCCTCGGATGTGCTTTCTTGAGCGTTGCAACACCCGTGCAACACAGAGGAACGCAGCACAGACCAGGAAGGTAGGTGTTGAGGCCCCCGAGCTTTAGTAGTCATAGTAAGTTGTCAACACGCAAATTCTGGGTACAGTCATGATGCTTCGTGGTTTCTGGCCGGCTGTGTAACATCTGAATTGCAAACTTAAGCCTTCAGTATACATTTAAGACATCAGAATGAAGTAACTTAGAGTAGAGGGTATTACTGTCTACTTGAAGACCAACGAGGCCCTTGTGTGTGGCTGGCCATTGAGTTGTTACCCTTCCAGTACCATGACATTTATTTTAATTCTTCCTATGACCTGGCGACTGTCATCAGCATGCTGGAGACTTTCATATAGGAAAGATAAATTATATGCAGCTATCATCAATTGCTTCACTACGAGAGGTCTTCCCGTAAATGAATAAACTCGAGTGATGACAGTAAGAGTACAATGTAGCAACGCTTCGTCGCAGTGAAAAGGACGAAGGAACACTGAATTGTCAGTGATATATTGTTCGTTGTGTGCTTTGTGGTTGTTTGTAGGGCACTGCGTAGTGGAGCATCTTTTGTAATCAGGGAGCCCCCTCCCTCCCACCTTTGTTTTTTTATATATAACATGATCTGGTCTTTACAACTTTTTTTTTTTTTTTTTTTTACATAGGCTATGGAAGGAAGAGGATCATACTGCACTAAACACTCGGCAACTTCACGATACATATACACTCACACAAGGAAAGAAAGAAAAAGAAAGAAATGAAAGCATGAATGAATGAGTGAAAGGAACCATGTGGCACTAACCTTCATTATAAGTCAGAAATATTCGGCAACATCTTGGGCTCATCACCAGGTTAGAAATTCGTAGTGTAAATGATGGTTTCTTGTGCCGTCACTTTTATTCAGTATATTACAAAGCCACTGATGTCCTTTTTTGCCCATCATTATTCATCACCATAACTCACTCCCACGTTTAGCTCATATACAGTGGGTACATTTTAGGGGGACGTGATTCAGAGGAAGAATGGAGCTCAAAAGTATGTCTGTCTGTCTGTCTGTATGTCTCTCTCTCTCTCTCTCTCTCTCTCTCTCTCCTTTCCATTCTGTTATTCAGTTTTCCTCTTCATTCATCAGTCATTATTTATAACTTAGCCAGTGTAATATTGGTATCATAAATGTGTGTGTGTGTGTGTGTGTGTGTGTGAGAGAGAGAGAGAGAGAGAGAGAGAGAGAGAGAGAGAGAGGGAGGGAGGGAGACAGACAGACAGACAGAGACTAGAACAGAAATACTAAATGTTTTATAAGGTACACCAAATTCTTAAGCCCTTGAGTCCGAGAACGTCATTTATTTTCTATTGCTACTAAAATACGATTATACCCAGCGTAGTAGAGATTCTTCGAACTGAATAGGTTGATAGTTAGTAGTAATAGTAGTAGTAGTAGTAGTCACAAGTTTATCTGTAACGTGAACCCAGTGGACTGTAGGCTTAAGTTGACATTCTCCTGCAGTCCACTATCCTTCGCCTGGGGGATAGGAAGCGAGATGAGGGATGTTTGTATAAATGGTCAGTGAATCCCCGCGGTTACATCGGTGCCACCACGAGAAGGCGTCCCCCATCAGGCCCAATAGATAGGTTGAACGAACATTCATTAACACCTTCACCATTAGGCGCCCTTTCTCATTTGCTTAAAATCGTTTGTCGGTATCAGGCACACACACACACACACACACACACACAAGCGATCTCTGACAAGAAGTTAATATTCAAGGTGTTATGACTAGACTGAAAAGAATCGCTTCATGTTAGCCAGGAAATTATTCTAAAGTTGTCCCGATTGTTAAAGTTATGGCAATAATCAGTTCTAGGTTGGCCTGTATCATGAAAATTAAGGTTACAGTATTAGCACCCTCAGTGTCTTTTACCAACTCTCATCTGAATAAAATCGTCTAACGTCAGCTGGAATGAAATACAAGAGTTGTCCCGATGGTAAGAGTAAATTATAACATCAATAGCAGCACTGAGCTTCCTATACCGGTAACACATTCTCAGTTGTTAGAGTTATTCCAAGCCTTGTAGAGTTACTAGTGACCGATTTAATACTCTGGCGCTTATGCTCACTGTCAGCAGAATATAATCTACAAACGTTAACTTGGATGTATTAACATAGTTGTTCCGTTCACGAGAGAGTAAAAAATAAAGATAAACCTCAAAATCAAGACTGTGCTGGATTATACAATTTGTGACATGTGACCACACTGTTCGTTTTCTCACTTCTTCCTTACGAGTGGTCTCTCTCAAGATCGTACGTATTTACTGATTTTCTTGGCTGTGTCTTACCTTTGTTTTATTTGTGTTTTTACTTTTTCTTGTCATTCAGTGTTCCTCCTTTACCGCTTTCGTTATACTGCTTGTAATGTTTCTTTGCTATGAATTAGTGTCCTATGGGTTTTTCCTAATTGGCGTTATGAGTCCATTTTTTCAGTTCAGGTCACGTGGAATGTTGAATAATATGGGATGGCAGTAGCATGAACAAGAAAAAACGTCATTGCGTAGGAAAGGTCAAAGGAAAATAAAGAAGTCAGAAAAGATGTTGGATATTTGAAGCAGTGCTGAGGCTAAAAAAATGAAAATATTGACCTCTAACTGAAAGGAAAGGTTGTCTCGAAAAAGTGGGAAAAAAAAAAAAAATCAGGAAATGTTCACTCTATATATGGAAATTACTGACTCAGAACTGAAAGGGAAAGTTGGTTACATTATTATTCTACGGTATCACTAAACTGATAAGTGGTGATTATTATGATTTTAGGCTGAAACGAATAGGCCTACATGACTTTAAATACCGGTACTTACATACAGTTAAAATGAAGTGTTCAGCTAAGTAAGAAAAATATAGTTTTAAAAGTGCAAGGAATAATTAATAGAAATTGTTGGATCTAGGCATGTGAGAGGAAAAGCATATTAAACAGATCAATTTATATACTGTAAGGAAACTTTGGATATATAAATGAAAGGTAATAGTTAAAGGGATAATATTTGTTAGTTGTGTCATACAAAGAAATACCTTAATCTCGGACATGTAAAGAATGGACGAAGCAAAATGTAAAACAAAATCGAATCTGAATGCGTAAAAAGATAATCAATTCTAAATGTGCAAAATGTGAAGAGCGGAGAGTTAGGAAATTTGAAATGTGAAAAAAGTCGATAAAAATTAATGAAAAACACACACACACAAAAAAAAAAACATTGTGACCAAAAAATATATATATATCAGTTTACAGGTGAACAAGAAATGACAGACACAGAAATGGTCAGATTTAGAAATCCTACAGGAAACATAATCAGGCTTATAAAATATAGCATTGATTCAGAAACGTCAAAGAGTACGAGTTTTTTGGTGCATGCGTGTGTGGGTAACCTACGTGATTCCAAAGACGTGTACAATGTGCTTATATGTACTTAATGTAATACTTTTAAAGCCAAACTATGTGGTAACTATGAAAGGGAAATAGCCCTGGTTGAAACGGTGATAATAATTGTGTATATATTGCAAGCTCAGAATAGTGTACTTAAAAATGTATTTCGAGTAATACTTACACGGTGCAATTATGTACAAGCAGTGAAGTTGCGAAGAGTGTAAATAAATAATAATAACGTACAACACCAGAAAAAACTAGAATTGTACAGTTGGCTCAGTTGATTTTTCGACATAAACAAACACAGAAAGTTTGCAAAATTCACACATAATGTCTGTCTGTCTGTCTTTATATCAGTCTGTCGCACACACACACACACACACACACACACATATTTATAAGTGAGATACCAATACGAAATACGTCATCGAAGTGAAGGGGCTAGCTGAGCAAACTGTACCAAAGCCTCACCCAATATGGTAGAAAATCTTGAACATTTTAAAGGCCGTGCCAGCCACTCGCGTCAACCTGAATATAAACATGTAAAGATCTCGTAATGTTTAGTGTATGACCCTATGTGTTTACTTTTATCCCTTATTTGTTTATTTGTTTGCCCGTTTGTTTGTGTAGATTACCCTGTCTCTCATGATTATTGTGTGTGTGTGTGTGTGTGTGTGTGTGTGTGTGTGTGTGTGTGTGTGTGTGTGTGTACTGTGCCTACACCATCGTTAGGTCTCTATTCCAGTTGCTAGTGCTTGTATTCTGTGCCTTAATGCATGTGAAGTGAGAAGATAGCAATAAAGGAGCATGCACAAGTTATGCCAGGTTTTATTCATTATCATTGAGAATAAATAAGTTATAAGAAGAACATGCAAGAGTCACGCCAAGCTTTATTTATTCATTATTGTTGTCTTGGAGAATTAATAACGTATGACTATATTATTGGTTATAGCAGCATATAGTGTAGATAGTGGATATTTGTGTCGAAGTAGTGACATGTGAAGGAGAGTGGCACATAGGAGGGCTGCGGTGCCTCAGGGGATTGGCCAGTCAAGATTCGGATGCATAAACAGCTTACCATCCTCTCTCCTTTTGCACTGTCCTTCCTTTCTCATACTTTCTTCCTTCCCCTTCCTATTTTTCTTTACAGTAGCCTATCCTTCCTACCCTCTTCCCTAGCTCTCCCACCTCTTCCTCTCACGTGCTCTCCTTCTTTCCCTTTCTCTCTTTCTCCATAATATCCTTCCTTCTTCTCCTTCCCTGGTCCCATCACCTCTTCCTCCCTCATCCTCTCCTCCTTTGTCTTTCTCTCTTCCTTCATAATATCCTTCCTCCCTTCTCATTCCCTAGATCTCCCACCTTTTCCTCTCTCCACCTCTCCTCCTTTCCTCCTTCCCTTTCTCTCTTCCTTCATAATAGCCTTCCTCTCCCCGTTCCCCTTTCTCTCTTCCTTCAGAATATCCTGCCATCCTTCCTTCTCCTTCCTTAGCTCACCCCTTTCTTCCTGCCTTCCCCCCTTCCTGACGTCATGCGGTCCCATTAAATCAGGTAAGCACTGTGATCACGCCGCCTCCCCACATGTTTATTAAGTCTTCAGCATTGGTCACGGGTCAGGCACTATGCTAATTGTCAGCTTATCCCCCCCGCGCACACCTCCACCACCAGCAACCCCCCCACCCCCAACCTCTCCATTTTCCATCCCTTCCTCTCCTCTCTACACCCCCTTTCTTCATCCCCACCAATTCCCCCCACCTCTCTCTCTTTTTCCATCTTCTTAGTCCTTCCCCATTTTACTATCCTACCACCTCTTCTTGTCCCAACCTCTCTTTCTTATAACCCTTTCTATCCCCCTTATGCACCCTTATTCCTTCACCCCAACATCCCTACCTGTATATCCTTCCATCCCTGAACCATTCCTTTTTATATTATACCACTCTTCCCTTGTGTCCCACCTTGCTGTCCTTCTATCCCTCTGTCATTCCTCTCCTTTGTTCACCTCCGTTTCTTCATCCGTACCTCTCTCTATCCATCCATCCATCTCCCAACCCTTCCTCTTCTTTATGCTACTATATCGCACCATCCTCTTATACTCCAGCTCATCCTCTTCTGTGTGCACCTCTATCCGTTCACTACTACCATCCGCCAACCTCTCTATCCTTCTAGCCTCAACCCTTCCACCCCCAACCCTTCCTCTCCTTCATACTATTCTACCATCCCCTTATACCTGCCTTCTCTCCTTTTCTATCCCTCAGTCCATCCTCCATCCCAAGCTTATAAAGTGGGAGGTGAGACTGCGAACAAAGTGGGGAGAAAGGGAAGGAAAAAGTAGAGACTGAGAGAGTTAGGAAGAGAAATAGGGGAAAATGAGGAAGGAAGGAGAGAGTACAGACGGGAAGCATAAGTTTATTTTAAAGAGAATGAGAGAGGGGGAAGACAGGAGGGAAAAAGTGTAAGAAAGGGAGAGAAGGGGAAAGATGGAAAGGAAGACGGATAGAAGGAAAGAAGAAGGGAAGGAGGGAAGGAAGAAAAGGAGGAAGGAAGAGGTAGGGAAACAAATTGAAAAGGGAGTAGGAAGGATGGAACGATAGGATGGAATGCAAGAGGCAGGTAATGGGCAAGTGGGGAGAAGAAAAGATTATTGAAAAGAGAGTGAGAGGGTTGGAGAAGAGAGGAGAGAAACAAAAGGGAAAGGAGGGAAGAGGAGAAGGGAGGGAAGGATACTGCTGGACAGGGAGAAAAAAAGAAGCAGGGATGAAAGAATCTTTAGATAAATAGTAAAACAATAAGCAAGAAGCACCACTAATGAAGCAAATAGCCTCGTAGCTCCAGTGGTAGGAGTGGAGGGGGTTTATATTGAGACATTTCTTTTTTTTTCTTTTTTATCATAGGAAAAAAATTTATAAGTGTCTCTTGGCGTCTGTCCTTAGTGAACTTGGGAAGGAGAGATGGGATGATGATGATGATGATGATGATGGGGTTAATGCTGACGATACATTGAATTATTACTACGCTGCTGCTGATGATGATATTGTTACTGATGATGATGATGAAAATAAATTAGATAATGACGTTAATGATGATCTTTTGAATTATTGCTACGGTGTTGATGATGATGATGATGATGATAGTGGCGTTAGTGCTGACCATTCACTGAATACTTGCTACGATGATGATGATGATGGTAAGAACGTAAAGTGTAGTAAAGTGACAGAAGGAAGTATGAAATGAAACATGAACTGAAGAAAGGATGTGACAGATTAAGAATAGCATTTAAAAAGGAAGAGGTGGGGAAGAATCTATTTATAGAGGATATAAATAGGGAAATTATGAGGGAGGAAAGAAAATGAGAAAGAGGTGAGGGAGAAAGGGAGAAAATGATATAGGAAGGAGAGGTACCTGGAGGTGAAGGAATAGGAGGAGGGAGAGAGGGAGGGAGAGAGAGACTATAATAGAAGAAGGGAACGAGGTTTGTAGGAAGGAGAGAGAGAGAGAGAGAGAGAGAGAGAGAGACCGTAACAGAAGAAGGGAACGAGGTTTGTAGGAAGGAGAGAGAGAGAGAGAGAGAGAGAGAGAGAGAGAGAGAGAGAGAGAGAGAGAGAGAGAGAGAGAGAATGATATAAGAAACAAAGGTGTGTAAGAGAAAGATAAGGTAGATGTGAGAAGAAAGATAGTTGATATTTAAGATAGGAAGAGATAACTTAATGGTAAAGTAAAATAGTGTTATGACTCATAGTTATAGGTGTGTGTGTGTGTGTGTGTGTGTGTGTGTGTGTGTGTGTGTGTGTGTGTGAGTCTGAGACATTTTCTGAGTCTGTCTGTCTGTCTGTCTGTCTGTCTGTCTCTCTCTCTCTCTCTCTCTCTCTCTCTCTCTCTCTCTCTGGGTATTGTCTAAGTGAGAGTGGTGCCTGGGTCACGGCTTATGATGGATGTGAAGATAATTTCAGGAAGTTATCGCCCGGTAACGTAGGGTATCAGTTGACGCTGAGTTATGAAATTTTTACACAGACAATTTCTCGTCAAGTTTACCAATACCCTTTAATTCCTACACTAAACTGACGCCTTGCTTTGGTTTATTACTGTTACCTCAAATGATTTTGCTCAACTTGTCATATGAAGGTCTTTCCTGAGCTCCATAAAATCATCAGGAAAAATTACGGATATAACATAGAAGACGTCACCATGATGGTGCTATTTTTATTTCCCATGTTCTATTTTTGCCTAAGACAGAATGATGAGCGGGGGCTGGAGAGGACTGTAGTCCCCCATATAGACATTGCTCGAGAAACCCAACTTGGTACACCCTCTCAGTTTTATTCTGTTTGTTTTACCTGACGCTGCTCCTGCGATTTGAATATTAAGTTGTCGTTGCATGAAATTCGATTAATTCTGGTTACGACATAGGAATAATTCTTTAGCAGTTAGCTTAACTCTCCAGTCTGAGTACGTTTTGGTCATCAGTTGAACTGAAAGGGTTATAGATACATACCTGCGTGTGTATATATATATATATATATATATATATATATATATTATATATATATATATATATATATATATATATGCGTGTGTGTGTGCGTGTATGTGTGTGTGTGTGTGTGTGTGTGTCATATAATCTAACATTCTAACGACTCCATCCATCTATTTGTCATCTATGTACCCATGTGTAGGATATGCCTATACCTATTTATCAATATGTCTATTGATTATTTAGGTACAGGTACCTGTAAATTAATCTATGAGGTTTATCTTCTATAAATATACCATCCTATCCTTCATTTCTTCCTCTTGTCCTCCTCTTCATGAATTTCTCCTCCTCCTCCTCCTCACTCTAGTACTTTACTGTATTCTTATCTCCTCTTCTTTCTCCTTGCCAGTCTCCTTCTCTTCCTCCTCATCGTCTGCCTCCTTCCTTCTTCCTCCATCTTCTCCTCTACTCCTATTCCTCTTACAATTTTTTCTTCTTCCTATCCTTTCATCTGCACCTCCTCCTCACGATTTCATCTGTTGCCATCATCAGTGTTCGCTCTCCATCTTCATTCTACTCTCTCTCTCTCTCTCTCTCTCTCTCTCCCCTTTATATACAGTAGTCGCTTCACTTTCATCATCGCCTTTAACATAAACTTTTTCCCTTAATCACTCCACTTTTCTTCTTTTTCTTACATCTATCATTTATATCTATCTTTATATCTATCATCACATATATCTACTACTGTATGTACAGTATCTGTATGTCCCGTTGTGGCTAACTTTATAAAGATGAGACTTTTTGTTGCTACAGTATTATGTATCTATTCTACTTCATATCTCTCCCTTACGCTTCTTTACCCTTACGTACGGGTATGTATGTGTGTATGTATGTAAATGGATGTTTATTATTCTTAGTATTTTGTTCTTTTCCTGTTTATCTGTGTCTTTGTGTCTTTTTGTCTACATCCATTTTATCTGATTTTATCTGTGTACTCTCTCCTGTTGCTGCTACCACTCCCTCTGTTTTCTGTCGTCGTCATCATCATCATCATCATCATCATCATCATTAGCAGCCGCAACATCATCATAATCATCATCATCATCATCATCATCATCATAATCATACTCACCCTTCATCAGCATTTTCACCTTACTAACCCATTATCACCACCACCACCACCACCACCACCATCATCCTCATCATCATCATCATCATCATGAGTTCGTCCTTGGGCTCCACATTCCACGGACGCCGACCTTTCTCCCTGGTATTTCGTACATTATACCAGTCAGTACCACTCAGTTCCTCCACTCTATACCACCTAATTTATCAGCATACACCATTCATTTCGCGTAGTCTATACCAGTTAATTTATCCAGTCTGTACCACTTAATTCATTCAGTCTATACCACTTAATTTATTCAGTCTGTACCAGTTAATTTATTCATCTATTCCAGTTAATTATTCCATTCTGTACCAGTTATTTCCTAGGATGTACACCACTTAATTTTAGTTGCCCATAATGCGTAAATTAAGCAGTGTATACCAGTTAATCCAGTCTACACCAGTTAGCTCATCCAGTAATACCAGTTAATTCATACAAGCTATACCAGTTAATCTATACCTACTGTTTAACCCATACAGTCATTAGTAGATACACCACACAGTCTTTTACACCACACACAGCATACCAGTTACACCATTCAGTCGTTTACACCGGGCAGGCTATACCAGTGCCGCCACCGTGTATACCAGTTACAAAATAGTCCATACCACTTACACCACACTCAGTTAAACATAATACCAGTTACACCAATTCACTTACACCTCATATCAGTTACACCAGCTCATTTACACCTCATACCAGTTACACCAGGTATCAGGTACGCCATACACCAGTCTTACCACAAAGTCAATACCAGCCACACAAAAATCACACAACATTGGTATTTCGGGCACAACACCAGTTTATAAATAGTCACACCACCCAAGCAATACCAGATAGCAGAAGTACAAGCATTTTTCCCAATTCCAGGTATGAGATAGATAGGTAGATAGACAGATAGGTAGACTGATAGATAAATGCGAGAGAGAGAGAGAGAGAGAGAGAGAGAGAGAGAGAGAGAGAGAGAGAGAGAGAGAGGCTGGTGGTCGGCTCTCAACCTCCCGTGACCAATGTATAATTTCCTCCTCTTTTTTTCCGTCCTCTCTCTCTCTCTCTCTCTCTCTCTCTCTCTCTCTCTCACACACACACACACACACACACACACACACACACACACACACACACACACACACACACTTTTTATTCCCTTTCACAAATTTTCTTATTTTTCGGGTCTTTTTGTAATTTGTACGATAAGTTTCCGTTATCTCTCTCTCTCTCTCTCTCTCTCTCTCATAATGCCTTCATAAATAACATCGGTCTGGTTATCCCTCTATTTATTTATCCCTCTTTATCTATCAGTCAATCTATCTATCTATCTCTCCTAATTATCTCTGTCCCGTGTAATTAACTCCTAAGTATGGTCATGAAAACTCTCCATTACTTTTTTTCTTCATATGATGGTCATTATTTATATTTTATTTTATTTACTTATCCATCCATCTGTCTATCAGTCTATCTATCTGTCTGTATCTATCAGTCTATCAATCTATCTATCTGTTTATCTATCTATCTATCTATCTATTCATTGCTGTTTCCACATGATTTTATTCAGCTTTGGGGAGACTTTTCGAAGGGAGTGGAAGGGGTTGGGAGATAAAGCAATAAAAATACGTCCTCGGGTTGAAAGGAATATACTAATTGCTAAATATTTTCCCTCTGCAGAATAAAATCGTCCAAGGCTAAGTAAGCTGAAATCTGACAGTTATCAAATGAATGTTAGCAAGAAAGGATTAAGATGACCAAGTAAAAAGAAATGAAAATGGTTGATGTTTATAACATTTCTGGTAACTGATAAAGAAGAAACTGTCCTTTTTATTATACATTAGTTTTGCAAATTAGCATGTCTCTGGGGTATTCCAGTCATCAAGCCCTCCTTAAGTATGAAGTCTCCTACAAAGGATTTGAGTTTGCTTAGGGAGAACAACTGGTGTTCAAAGAGTTAATGAAGACTGTATCTAATTTCCTTCAATTCTAAAAATCTCCTAAAATACAATAAATTGGAGATGGCAAGAATTACGGTAAATATAAAAAACGTCCTCGAGCTGACGGTGTGAAAGTCTTCATCTTGAAAAAAAAAAAAAAAAAAGTGTCATTTTAATGGTGATTGTTACTAACACCTTCGCTGCGAGAGGTTTCTCCAATGCTGAATAAACACGCAGGGATGTAACAAGAGTAAAAAAAAAAAAATCTTAAGTTTGTACTTGCTATCTCCCGACGATTCAATGCCAAGATAGACTGTTAGAAATGGGGGGGGGGGCGTTAATACAGCCTTCCTAAATTCCTTTCTGCCAAGGGACTCTCTTTAAGTTTAATAAAATCGTCTGGTGATTGTATAATTAAATCGAAAAATACTATGTCGGACTAGGCTAATGGAGTTAATGAGATTGTGGTGTAATCCTTTCACAATGAGAGGCATCCCCTAAGCTGAATAAAATCGTCAGCAGGAACCAGGATGAACGATAAGCCATCTAATGCACACCACCCCTGTAGAACCCAACGTGGCCCAGTGGGTAGAAAGGTCCGAGGCTGGGCTACAGCAGTTCTAAGTCAGATGCATGAACAGACCTACGATCAATGCCCAGTAGGAACTCTGATTTTTTCTTGAAAGACTAGGAAAGGAAAGTACAGTGTTTTACTATACATGTTCAGCTCCTCCGACAATCTGAACGAAGAACAATGGGAGGAGAGAGCAATCTTTCCATACATCAAGTGCTTCCTGAAAAAGTCTAACTCAGGAAAGAGAATCGATGGTAAATATGTTTCTTCATCTCTCTCCAGATCGTTTAAGTCGTAGGACACAACCCTACGTCTCCGGCAATGCATACGTGATAGAACAGCCTCCAGACGCTTCTTGGATTCGAACACGTTAACCCCTTCAACCCGACTACTTGTTTCGTATCCTAGTTTTGTTATCTCCTGGTGATTTTTCTCCTCTCACCTGTGGAGATACTGTTCCTGCCTGGGGGATTATATAAACCATCACTAATACTTTCAGTGACGTGGCCTTTGTTAACACTTACATTGCCAGGCCGCTCTGCTAATTTGAAAAAATAGTCTGGTAGCAGCAATAATAAAACGTCATCGTAGTGTAGGGGTTAATTCAAGGCCTACCTCGACGTGAGACTTCGACCACCACCAAAAAGTCGTCGAGCTGAAAGGGTGACACAAATGCAAGACGAAAATTAAAATCAGTGTCCACAAAATCATGAACAAGTATATACTCGTGCCAAACGCCCACAGACCTTGCTTTGGGCGACGCATGTAACACCCCACACCCTTTTGACGGGCTTTAGTACAATATGTTAGGAAAAACAGTATATATATATATATATATATATATATATATATATATATATATAGATATAGATAGATAGATAGATAAATAGAGAGAGAGAGAGAGAGTTATTTTAATTTCGAGTAATTTTTTTAATTCGTGCTATCTCAGATGATTTTATTACTTTTTTAAGGACATTTCGAAAGAGTGACTGATTCTGATGCAGTTGCGGCAAGAAGGGAGAGGAGGAGAAGGGGAGGGGGGGGAGAGAGCGGGAGAGGGAGGAGAGGAGGGGAAGGTGGGGGTAAAGGGAGAGGAAGGGGGGGTAAGGGGTAGAGGGAAGTGGGAAGGGGATGGAGACAACTCAAAAGAGGTAGCAATTAGAAAATGAAGTGGGAGGGGTGATGAGGATGAAAGGGGTGAGGAGGGGAAGGGATGGGGAGTTGGGGTGGGAGGGAGAGGGGGTTGAAGAGAGGGGAGAGGGAGACAATGCAGAAAGGGAAGCAGTTAGAAAATCAGGAGGGAGGGATGATGAAGATGAAGGGCATAAGGAGAGGAGAGGGTGAGGGGGAGAGGGGGGAATGAGTAAGGGGGGAAGGATGGGAGGGTTGGTCTTTCAGTCTCACTCATCCATCACATCAATATATCAGTTAGACGTGCTAGCCTCTGGGGGATCTGTGGTGCCTGTGGTAACTGTGGTGTGGTAATTGTGGTACGTGGTGTGGTGCTGTGGCAGGTGGTGTGGTGATTGCGGTAGGAGGTGTGGTGGTTGTGTGGTGGGTGTGGTAGGTAGTGTGATGGGTGTGGTAGGTGGTGTGGTGGACTGTGTGGTTGTTGTGGTAGCTGTTGTAGGTGATGTGATGGGTGTTGTAATTGTGAGAGTGGTAGGGAATGTGGTTGGTGTGGTAGGGAATGTGGTAGGTGTAGTTGACGGGGTGTGTGGTTAAATTCTGATGAGCATTACTTCTCGATATTAATTACAGTGTTCGTAAATGGGAGTCAACCCAAAAGGGGAGGGGAGGAAGAGCGAGAAATCACATAGTTTAACTCCTTAAGAACGAGGACATAATTTATATCTTGGCCATGGTGTCTCGTAGCGTTCCTTAACCCTTTGACTACTAGACAACCTTCCCCCCCCACACCAATACACCCACTTATATTTACGCTTACATTAACAGCAACTTACAGACACCTTCACATTAATATCTCTAATCTACTTCACCCCATACCCACACTATCACCCCCACTCTACTCCACCCCACACTAACACCCCTAGTCTACTCCACCCCATACCAACACCCTGTCTCTACCCCACTCTCCTCCCACACCAGCACCTCTTTTGTATTCTATTCCACACCCACACCAACACCCCTCTTGTACTCTACCCCACACCTTACTCCACTCCACACCCACACCAAAACTCCCAGTCTACTCCATCCCACACCAACACCCCCACTCTACTCCACTCCACGCCTGCACCTCTACTCTACCTTATTCTTCTCAAACCCATCTCAGCACCAACTCACCCATTTATACATATCCTGCACTAACATCTCCTCCCTACTCTACGCCATACATGCTCCAACACTCCGATTTCCGCCCAGTACACCATCCTTTTCATACTCTTACCACTAACCCTCTTGTCCTACTGTTCTTCTCTTCCCACCCATCCTGATCCTCTCCCCTAACACCCCCACCATTACTTCTCTCGCCCTCTCCCCTTCTTCTCCTCCTCTTCCCCTCTCCTCCACTCTCATGCCTCTCTCTCCTTCTCCCACATCATTGCGCCTCTCTCTCATTCGCCCTTTCTTCTGGCAACTTGTCTCTGCCATTTCCCATCCCTCTCCCCCATCCTCTTCCATTCCTCACCCATCTGCAACTCCCTCAGCTCCTCTCCTCACCTTCATATCTCTCCCTCTCACCCAACTCTCACTTATCTTGCTCTTGCCGAAATCTCACTCCTTTCCCATCCTCACCCCTTCACCAGACCCTCCCATCCCTTTCCTCTTTATCACTTCTCTCCTCACCTTCACTCCTCTCCCTCTGTCCCCACCTTCACTCCTCTCCTGTGCCCATCCCCATTCACCAAACCCTCCCATCCCTCCTCTTTCTCCTTCCCCCCCCCCATCCCTCCCACCGCTGCCGGTAGATTGTGTAGCATTAGCAGCATATATGGTTAGAGGCGGGGTGAGTGCAGTGGTGGTTGGATGTGCAGTCACGTAACACACTGATGAAGGGCCGTGCTATTCACTACCCACTTGTTGCTTCTCCTTTGTCGCTGCCTCTTGCTGCTACCAAACCAATTTTCTTTTTACAACTCAGGAGGACATCTAGTAGTAAGAGGGGTTAATGAGGGCGCTGTCTAACCCCTCTAGTTCGAAATAACTATCCTCAGCCGCATAAAATCGTCTGGAGATAGGAAGAGCAGGAAGAAAAGAAACACCACTGTAGCCTACCCCATAAACACGTGTAATAAAAGGGCTGGCACTGTATATCCTCCAAACACCTGTTGCTTTTTGCGTCGTCGAGCCACCGGAGTTTTCTTTTTCTCTTTTTTTTTTTTTTTTTTTTTTTCAAAGTAGTCGTGGAGGAAGGGGTGTTGTGCTTCGGGCTTTCATTTCTAATTCGTGTCTCAACCCCTTCACCTCCCTTCCCCCTCTCCCGATGTGATGAATGGGACTGTAGTGTCTGGTGGATGGTTAGTGGCTGCTCTCCTCTTGTACTTCTGCTTATATATGGAACTCAGGCATTAGATAGCGAGAATTATGGTAGTTGAATCAGTCAGTCTCCATTTCTATCTACACACACACACACACACACACACACACACACACACACACACACACACACACACACACACACACACACACACACACTCTCTCTCTCTCCTGGCTGGCAATTAAGTGACTGAGTAATGTGGAATGAAGATGAATAGCAGTGATCTACTTATGGAGTTAATGGTCTATTATGGCGTGGTTGGGTACGGTGGATATTATGCATTGCCACACGCTACCCTCCGCTACACTACACCTGCCTACCTTTAACTGCACAGAAGGTGGCTTAAGAGGTTTAGTAGCACCACTTCCATAGCGATTTATTTTGAACATTACACCTTATATTTTTGTTGAATATTATTTTATATCGGTTTAATGTTGCCACCAAGACCTACACATATTCTTCACTTACCTACACTCACGCCAAAACCCCACAGCTACACTTAGTAAGTCTTTAGTAACCCACTCAGTACGATGATGACTTGTAAATGTGGTTCTGATTAGGCTGCCACATCAGGAATATACCCAGGTATATTCTAAAGGCGGGAGAGGGGAAAGGAGATAGAAGGGGAAAGGAACAGGCTTCAATAACCTTTCCAGCATGATGTCGGCCTTTCATCTTTATTTTCGTTGCTACTAGATGGTATTCGTCGTCGGGCTTCACACTGAGGTTTTAATGGGACATATTCTGACGTAAACTACACGCGACATCCCACCCTTCCCCATATCAGACCCCACGCCACACCCCACACCATCTTAAATCCTACCCAACACCATTATTTCCCATCTCCTACACGCCACTATCCTTAATCACTTCGGTCAGATGGCGTACTTATTATTCTGTTATTGTGGTGTACTCACGATTTTGTTCCACTGAGTAGAGTTTTTGATAGTTTCAGGAATAATTTACTGCTTCACTACCCGAATTTAATGAAATCGCTTAATGAGATCGTCTGATGGTAGGATGGCTAAAATGAAAACGACGTTCTTAGGCTCATGGAATTACACCTCATCCTTTCAAAACTCCACTTCACAAACACTTCATACCACTCCATAAACAGCCTCATTCCCACATTCCTAATATTATCGCCCCACAACTACTAAACGCTAACATTCCAGCTTCCACACAAACCCCACCCAACACCAGCATCCCCCCTACCGCACACCACTCGCCCATACCACACCCCACACACACTTCAGCATCCACACTCTGGACTTCACCCCCACCAACGCCATTATTTTTACCCCCACCCCCACCGACACTCCGACTCTATACCCACACCCACACCAGCCTCCCCACTCTACACCTCACCCCCACCAACACCACTACTTTATTAGCACCATCACCAACACTCCTCTATATAAAACCAGCGCCAGACTCACACCAATGCCCCCACTCTACCCTACACCTCCCAGCTACACATCCCAAACCATACCCAAGACACACACCATTATACCACCTCACATTCACATCAACACCGTTATTCTACCTCACTCCACACCCAACACACAGGACACCACTACACTACACCCAACACACGCGACTACCCTACCCTGCACCACACCCAAATTTGACTACCTCATATCACAAGCACATATCCTTCTACACTCACAATATCCAACACATCACTCGCCCTTTCGCCACTTTGCCACTCACATTACCAGAGGAATACCACACCTTCCTCACCACACCTCTTCATTCTTTCCCCCACTCTATGACACGACCAGAAAATATCACACCACACAACCACACTACACCATAGCCTTCTTGATACACATGCACACACTTACACCACCTCACAGCAGCGTCACACCCCACACCACACCACACCTTGCCCCACACTACACCACACCCCCACTCCACACGCCTAATCCCTGCACTGCCCCACACCACCACCACACCCCACCCCACAGCACACCCCCACAGCCCACACACTCCCTCCACACAATCACCATCCATCACCCCCCACCACACTATTACTCACAGCACCATCACTAGAGGGGCTTCTATTAGGCCACTACCACCATTATTAACTATTAAACCGGGATCATTACTACGTCATACCGATGGTTTTCTTGGATGCAATTGCAGAGTCGGGGATGCAACGTGGAGGGGGGGGGGAGGAAGAAGAGGGAATTGGGAGAGAGAGAGAGAGAGAGAGAGAGAGAGAGAGAGAGAGAGGAACACTCAGTTTTCGAGGTTCTCTAGATTGTCCGAAGTTAATATTAATAGATGAAGTGAGTCTCTGATTATAAAAGTATCTATCCATCTATCAGTCTATCCACCTATCTACCTGTCCATCTATCTGTCTAACTATCTATCTATCTATCTATCTATATATGTTGTTACAGAATGTTGAGATGGTGACCGGGCGAATGTGACAAAGATAACAAACTCAGCTATCCTACATCATTATCATCAGTATTACCTCTACTAAATGTGGCATCATCATCATCATCATCATCATCATCATAACTCACCACCACCATTACCCCAACACCCATCTTCACCACCACCACCACCACCACCACCACCACTCAGAGGGCAAACAACCAACATTCAGCCATTTCCATCTGTAAGAGGGCAATGGAGATGGAGATTTGGACAGATGTATTGTGGAAGTCAGGTGGGTGAGGATGGTGGTAAATGGGATGAAACTAGACCATTGTGGTTGTTTGGGAATGTTGGTTGTTGGATGGTAAACAAGATGGTAGTAGGTGAGAATGGTGGTAGTTGAGAAGGAAATGGGCGATTGTGGTTGGCTGGGACTGTTATTACGCGATAAAGGTGCAAATAAGTGGAAATAGGAGATTGTGGTAGATGATATGGGGGTAACTGTATAATGTTGGCTACTGGACGCTAGGCAATGGTGGTGATGATGGTAGCAGTGGGCCTGACAGGGATGGTGGTAGTGGCAGGGATGGTGGTAGTAGCAGTGGTGGTGGTGATGGTGATGGTGGTGAGGGCAGAGATAATGGTGGTGGCAGTGATGGTGGCGGTAGTTGTGATGATGATGGTAGTGGTGGTGGTGGTGGTGGCAATGACGATGGTGGTAGCGGTGATGTCATTAAGAGGGAGGATAATTAGGATTTATCAGGTAATGAGTGAGTTATTGTACCTGCACATGGACTGCCCAAGGTGAGAGAGAGAGAGAGAGAGAGAAAGTAATAATAACAATAATGGTGGTTAAAAGAAAATTATGCTGCCAATCAGTAGCCAGAGCAGACGCCAGAGTGACAGGAGACTACCGCAGCAGAAGCAGCGGAGGCGGCAATTACAGCAGACAGGGGGAGCAGAAGGGGGAAGCAGGTAGGAGAGAGGGAGATGGGGGAGGGCGAAGAGAGGAGGCAGGGAGAGGGGAGGGGGGAAGATGAAGAAGGATGCAGGAAAAGGGACGTGAGGGAGAGAGGGAGAGACGAGGGGGGAAGGAGGAAAGAGAGAGAGGAAGAAGAAGGGGTAGAAGAGAGAGAGAGGGGAGGAAAAGGAGAAGGGGAGGGAGGAGAAAAGATAAGAGACGGGAATGATGAAGTATAGGTGGGGGAGAGGAGGGGAGGGGAAAAAGAGACAGAGAAGGAGAAAAGTAGGGGAGGGTGATGAAAGAGAAGGGAGGGAGAGGAGTGAAGGAGAAAGGGGAGAAGGAAAGGAAGGGAGAGGAAAGAAAAGGGAGGGGGATGAAGACGGGAGAGGTGGAAGGAGAGGGAGAGAGAGAGAGAGAGAGAGAGAGAGAGAGAAAGGGAGTAAGAATATTAACGAGGGAGGGAGAGAAGAAAGAGAGGGAAGGGAGAGTGGAGGGATGATGAAACAGAAGTGAGGAAATAGAAAGAGACAGAGAGGGAGGCAAGAGGAGTGGAAGGGTGAGAGGAAAGAGAAGTGAGGGGATGGAAGAAAGAGTTAGAGGCAAAGGGAGAGAGGAGTGAAGATGGGAAAGAAATGAGGGACGGATGAAAGAGTGGAGAGAGAAGTGGGAAGAGAAGGGTAAGGAAAGAAATGAGAGAGAAACCGAAGAAGGAAGGATAGCAGAAGAAAGATGGAAGAGGAAGGGGGAATGGGGAGGCGAGGAATGAAGGAGGGACGGTGAAGGGAGGAAAGAAGGTGAGAGAGGGAGAGGAAAAGCCTGCGGAGGGAAGAGAGGGAAGGGAAGGAAGGGACGGGAAGAGATGGGATTGCTGGTGATGGGTTGAGAAGAAGAGGGACGGAAAGGAGATAAAGGAAGAAGAGAGGGGGAGGAGAAAGAGAGGAAATGCGGAGAGAGAGAGAAGGAAGGGGAAGGAAGAGGAAAAATGGAGGAAGGGAAAGCGGTGAAGGAGATAGTGGAGATGAAAAAGAAAGTTCTTTTCGAGAGAGGAGAAGGAGAGAAGAGACAGGGCGAGGGTAAAAGGAGAGGAAGAGGAATGAAAGAAAGAACGGGAGGAACAGGGGGGAAGGGAGAGAGTAGAGGAGAATTGGGTAGGGGAAAGAAAGAGAGGGAGAAAGGGGAAGGAAGAGGAAGCGGAGTACAGGAGAGGGTAGGAAAAGAAGGTATAGAAGAGGAGGGAGGTGAAGGAGGAAGGGAAGAAGAAAAGAAAGTAAAAGAAAGTAGGGAGAGAGATGGAAAGGGAGGGGAAGAAGGTAAAAGGGTAAGAGAGGGATGGGGGAAGTGGGGTAAGGGGAGTAAGAAATAAGGTAAGAAAGGGAAGAGGAAGAAGGGAGGTCAGGAGGAGAAGGGAAAGCCAGGAAAGTAAGGAGCTGAGGGAGAGATGGAAGAGAGGGGAGGGGAGAGAGGGAGTGAGGGATGGCGGGGTGAAGAAAAGGGGAGAGGAGGGGAGGGGGGAGAGGGAGGGAGGATGGAGGAAGAAAGGGGTGATGGGGGAGCAGGTATCAAATGACAGTGGTGGAGTGATCATGTGTGTGTTATTACATGACTCTCTTCTTTACTTTGCCGCCTCCCTGCCTCTCCCTGCCTACCCTACCCTCTCGCTCCTCTGCCACTGCCTCGCTCGCGCCCTGCCTCAAGCTCTCAGGTCCTGCCTCACCCTTCATGGCCCTGCCTAACTTTGTCTCACCCTGCCATACTATTCATAAACCTACCCAAATCTGTCTAACCTTTCCACACTGTTCATATTCCTTTTTAACCCTGTGTCACTTCCTACTCTTTGTGACGCTGCCTCATCCAACCTCACACTTCATGACTCCTTTGTATCTATCATGATCCTGCTTCACCCTGCTTTACTTTTCATGACCTGCCCCGCTCTGTCCCGCCTTTCATGACCCTGTCTTACTCTTCATGACCTTGCTTTACAGTTCATGATCTTCCTCATTCTGCCCCACTCTTCACGACCCTGCCTCCCTCTTCATGATCCTACCTCACTCTTCATAACCGTGCTTCACCTTGGATCATTCATCTCCTTGCTTCAATCTTCATGACCCTGACTCATTCTGCCTCACCTTAACCTTACCTTTTGTCACCCTCCTCCACCCAGCACGACTTTACCTCACATTGCTTACCCATCATGACCCTGTCTCTCCCTGCTTCACCTTGCCTTACTCTTCATCACACTGCCTCACCCATTATGGTCCTGCCTTATCTTACTTCACCCTGCCTCACCCTTCCTACCTTTTGCCTCATCCTCAAATCTCCCAGTTTCTCTCCCCTATTCCTATTCCCTCTCCCTGCCCCCCTGCTTTTCTCCGTTCATTCATCATTTAACCTTCATTACCCCTTTTCTCTTTGTCCTCTGCCTCTCTTCATCCCTCCTCTCCCTTCCCCTTCCCTCTTATTTTTCATTTTCCCTTCGTACCCCCTGTCCCCCTTCCTTCCCTCATTTTCCCTCCTCACAGCTCTCGTTTCCCCTTCCCCCTCATTTTTCCCTCCATTTCCCACCTTCATTCCCACTTTTCCCTTTTTCGCTTTTCCTTTTTCTCCATATTTCTGTTTTCTATTTACGTCTTACATTCTCGTTTTCTTTTCTCAACCCTCTTCCATCCTCTTTGTTTTTATTTTCCCTTCCTCTTCACATCCTCCTCTCTCTCTCTCTCTCTCTCTCTCTCTCTCTCTCTCCCTTCCCTTCCCCGTTCCCATATCCCCTCGTCTCTCTGTCCTCATCTCCCCCTTTTCCTCTCTTTATTTCTTTTCTCCCCTCCCTATCAACTTACTCCACGCCGTCTCCACCTTCCTCCCCTCTCCCCTCCCCCTCAGCACCCCACTCCCCTCTTCCCTCTTCCCCAGCACCCCATTCCCCTCTCCCCGCAGCACCCCACCTCCCCCTCTCTCCTTGTTCGTCTTTGCCCCCTACAACAGCGGGACGCCCACTTTACTCTCCTAATACTCCCAGTCACCCATTAGTAACACAGGGAGCCCCATTACCCTCTTCCCCCCCTCTCTGTTACCCCTTCCCCCTCCATATTACTCTTCCCCCTCCCTTCCTTCCCCCTCCCTTCCTTCTATCCCCTCCTCCTTATTACTCTTCTCACTCCCCCCAATTATTCCTCTTTTCCATCCCATTCCTTTCTTCTTCCCTCTGCCCCTTTCTCTCTTTTTCCTTTCCTCTTCTCCTTACCCTCCTCTCCATTTTCTCTCCCTCTCCCTCCTATAACCCGTTTCCCCTCTCCTTTCTTTCTTTCTCCCTCTCCTTCCCTGTCTGTCTCATATCTCCTGCATTCTTTCCATTCCTCCCTCCCCCCTCCTCCTCTTGCCCTCCCCCTTTTCCCTCCTTTCCCTCTCTGGATTCTTCTTCTCTCTCCATAGCCCTCATCCTTTGCCCTATCCCTCACCTTCCCGTCCTCATTTCTCTTCTTCCTCTCCCCATCATTTCGTTTCCCCTCCATTCAACACCTTAACTCCCAAACTCTTCTTTTCTCTCCCCTCTTCTCCTCTATCCTCCTACTTTCTCCTACCCCTCACTCCTTCCTTCTCCCATCTTCCCTTTTCTCCCTGTCATTTCTTCTCTTCCCTCTCCTTCCCTCCGTTATGCTTCCTCCTTTTCTCTCTTCTCCTCTCTTTTATCCTTCACTCCCACTCCCCTTCCCCACTTTTTTTTTCCTGTCCTTTTTTCTTTTTTCTTCCCTAGCTTGTTTCCTCCCCATATCTCCCCTTCCCTACTATTTTTTTCTTTCATCCTTTTCCGTCCCTTATCCTATTGCCTTATTTCTCCCCGTATCCTTCCCTTTCCTCTCACCCCATCTCCCTCTTCTCTCCCCCCCTTCCTCTCCCCCACCATTATCTGCTCTCTACAGTCTCTTCCTCCTCTCCCCCCTATCTCCTCTCTAAATCTCTCCCCCTTTCCTCCTTACCTCCCTCTCCCCCCTCCCCTCTCCTTCTCCATTACACCCCCCTTCGTAATAACGCTACTGGAACCACCTTGTTACCATTACCGCTCTCTGGGTTAATGGCTGTTATGTAATGGGTAATGGGGGTGAGAGGCTTCAATCCCCGCTTTACCCCAGCCCTTCCTTCCTCTACCATCACCCCCATCCTTTCTACCCCCCTCACCATCACCCCACTGTCTTCCCCTTACCCATTCCTTGCTTCTCCCACCATAGTATTCAACCTCTCTCGTTTACCCTCATTACATCCCTCCCTTCCTTTTCCCTCTCCCACCCCATTTTCTCCCCCTGACTACCATCCCTTCCTTCCTCCTCCTTTCAGCCCCCCATACCTTTCACTCCCTTCTTTATCGTAATCTCCCTTTCTCTGTTACACCTTTTCCCCTCCCTTCTTCGTCCACTTCTTCCTCCCCTTTCTTCTTCGTCTTTTTACCTCCTCCATCATTCCCCTCCTTTCCCCTTCTCCCTCCCCATAACCCCCTCCTCACCTCCCATCTCCCACTCCTCTTCTCCTCCTCTCCTTCCTCTTCCATCCCTCCCCCCAATCCTTTATTGCTCCTTTCCCATCTCACCATAAACTCGCCTCTCCTCCTCACACACTTCCATTTTCCTATTTTTTAACTTCTTTTTTCTTCGCCCTCTCCTTCCTCGTATAATTTTCTCCTTTCCCCTCATTTGTTTTCCTTTTATCTTGGGCTCAGTTTGAAGACAGAAAGGTCAGAACAGGGAAGAACCAGTGGAAGGAAGGGAAAGACCGTGTTGGGGTATGAGTGTCAGAGAGGGACTTCTTCAGATGCTCTCACCGATATAACTGGAAGGTGGAGATGTCTGGTTATACACGCGTCCCACAATCCCCTTCCTATCCCCGACCAGAGGATGGTGGACTGGAGAAAAAAGAACAGTACTGGCCTGCAGTCAATTGGGTTCACCTTCAGACGAGCCTGGGGTTACAGCTACTACAACTGCTAAATTTTCATAGTCGCTTCTTCTCCCAAAATTTCCAGCTTATTGTGGACGATTTTATTCAGTTGCGAGTAAGCCATAGCAGCGTAAAAATGGTAATTCTGGTGCCACTGACCCTCTCGTGGTTAGGACAACTCTGACACGTACAGCCTCTTATTGCAGCTAGAGCAGGACGATGTTAATTAGCTGGAAGTGTGTCAAATGCACCTGAGAATGTTTAATTGTGTCTTTACGAGGAATTGATTCTAGTTTCATGGAGTAACACACACACACACACACACACACACACACACACACACACACACACACACACACACACACACCGCTCGCTGGTGCAGTGGTAACGTTCTCGCTTGCCATCTGGTAGACGGGAGTTCGCGCCTCGCTCAGGTTGCGAAAAGTTTCACTGACGAAGTGGGTGGTTACTGTCCCCCTTGAGCAAGGGGACGGGTGTGTGCGTGTGTGAAGGTCACAGCCTTGCCCTTAGATCGGACTATATGAGCTCTCAGCTCCCTTCCGGGAGGGTAAAAGCTGACGATCACGACCATCAGGTGATCCTGACCGACCCAGTGAATTACACACGTATCCCCCCCTCTACACACACAAACTCACCGTACACACACATACTATCCCCTCCCTCCCCCACACCACACGCAATCTCACGCACTACCTCACGCACGCCACCTGTCGAAAAGCGAGCACACCAGAGCCACCCAATAGACTCCATTTGTCACTATACTGGTAATTACAGGTACCACCCCACTTACCTCTTACCTGCCCTCTTGGTTGATTTTCTCTCTCTCTTTCTCTGTCTGTCTGTCTGTCTGTCTGTCTGTCTGTCTCTCTCTCTCTCTCTCTCTCTCTCTCTCTCTCTCTCTCTCTCTCTCTCTCTCGTTTTAGTTTTGTTCCATTTTTCTTCGTTTTGTGCACTTTCTTTTTTTTTTCTCTCTCTCTCCTCTCAGCTCTTTATATTTTCGTTTTCTACGGTGTATTTCCTCATTGTCTTTTGATATTTTCTCCTTTTAACTCATTTAAATCGGATGACGTTATTTTTTCTTACCACCTCCAGACGATTTTATTAAGCTTGGTAGAGGGTTTTCGGACTGGAGGGGTGAGAAATAGCCTTCAGTAACCCCTTCAACAGGAGAACCATTTCCTAAGTGACATGAAAGTGTCTGAAAGATGGCAAGAGGAGAGCGGGAATAGACGCCACCCGTAGTACAGCGTTGACTCTTTTCACTGTTTCATCTCCGTTGTAATTCTGTTAATCCCTTTTTCTTTTTTGTTTCATCCTTTCTTTCCTTCTTTTAAAAAATTTTGAGGCCTTTCCTTTTTTTCTCGTCCTTTGTCTTTTCAATTTTTTCCGTCATGAGTTAGTATTACTCTTCTTCCTGTCTCTGCTTTCACCTTTTCTCTCTTTATTTCATATTTTTCTCTCCTGCTTTTTCTCAGTTCATATTTCTCCTTTCTGTCTTTCTTTCTGCATCATTTTTTTCTTTTGCTTTCCTTGATTCTTCTTTTTCGTTATTTTCTTCTTGTGTTTTCTTACTCAGCGTCAACTTTCCTTACTTCCTTTCCTAGAATCTGTAATAGTAACTTTTTTCTATTGTTTTGGTTTCTTTCTTTATTGGATTTTCTTCTGTCTGCTTTCCTTCTTTTTCTTTCCCTTTCATTTCTTCATCTCCTCTCCTCACACCATTCTATACCACACAACAACTACACTTACACCACACCAACACACCACCACCAGAGCATCCACACCAAATCTTCCACACAGCCTCTGCGTTAGTCATTATATCACACCAAACCACACCATCACAAGACCCATACCGTATCACACCACACCACAATCCAATATTTCAGTCCATCGCACAGTACCACACCACACACCACACCACACCACAACACACAAAACTTCAGTCCACCACACCACACCACACCATGCCACACGTCCCTTAAGCACCACACAGTCTCCAACATGCCTTTAACATACTACGTCATACCACACCACTACCACAACGACCTTCACCACACATCCCAGCCATACTACATCACACTTCACCACAACACACCACCTTCATACATAGCCACACTACACCACAAGATCTCCGCCACACAACCACACCTTCACCACTTCACTCCACCACAATACCTCCACCACACCACACCATCACATTTCTACCACAGCTCCATCACACCACACCATTACATTTCTACCACAGCGCCACAACCTGATGGTGATATATACCCCTCTCTGACCCCTACACTTCCCACTGAGACAACCCACTGGGAAATTAGATTAAGCCACCCACCTACATCTCTCTCTCTCTCTCTCTCTCTCTCGTTGTTGTCCTCTTCTTTGATTGCTTTTCCGTGACTGTAAGGTAAATTTTAGTAATACTGATGTTCAGAGAGAGAGAGAGAGAGAGAGAGAGAGAGAGTAAGGTAAATTCTAGTAATACTGATGTTCAGAGAGAGAGAGAGAGAGAGAGAGAGAGAGAGAGAGAGAGATAACAGCCACTTCGTAAAATCTTCGTTACCGGTACGTAGGTATAACTAATATTACGTGTATATAAGAACGAGCCTACGCAGACATATCCACACACACACACACACACACACACACACACACACACACACACACACACACACACACACACACACACACACACACACGGACACCCACAATGCTTGACTGAATTATATTACACGGAGGAGAGTAAGTGAGGAGGAGGGTGGAGGGAAGGAGGGAGGGAGAGGGTAAAGGGGGAGATGGAAATAAGGAAGGGAGAAATAGGTGAGAGAGAGGGGGAGAGGATATCTGGGAGAGGGATAGTGGGGGGAAGGAGGAGGGAGGGGGAGAAGGGAAGGGGAAGGTGGAGGAAAGGAGGATTTAGTGGGAGGTAAAAAAGAATAGATGAGAACGACAGAAGGAGAGAAGAAAGGAAAGATGAAGGTGGGAAAAGGAGAGGCGAAGGAAGAGGTGCGAGGGAAAGGAGAAAAATGGAATGGATGGAGGGAGTGGAATAAATGAGACGAAACGGGAAAATAGTGACAGAAGGAAATGGATAGGAAGAAGACGAGGTGGGAGAGGAAGTGGGGAAATGAAATGAAGGGAAACTGGAGAGGGATGGGAGAAAAGAAAGACGTGGGGGGGAGATGAGAAGAGGAAGTGGAGAGCGAGGGCTAGGCTAGAGGAAGATGAATAGATGGATGAAAGGAAAATGGTTTAAATAGAGATGAAGTGATGGACACCTGAGTGAAAAAATGGAATGGGAAAGAAACGAGGTGAGAGACGGACAGCAAGTAGAATGAAGACTAATGACTCAAGTGTGGTAGTGTTGTGTGTGGTGTGGTGAGTTGTAGGGATAAATAGAATGGGTAGTAGAGCATGTGAGAAACTGAAGATGTGATGTGACTGATATATATATATATATATATATATATATATATATATATATATATATATGTGTGTGTGTGTGTGTGTGTGTGTGTGTGTGTGGAGAGAGAGAGAGAGAGAGAGAGAGAGAGAGAGAGAGAGAATCTACCGCAACCATCATCACCATCTACCACAACAAGCTCCATAGTCTGCCGTAACCATCATCGCCATGTACCATGGCTACCATCACAGTCTACAGCAACTGTCACCACCATCTGCCACAATTACCTCCACAGTCCACCATAACCATCACCACCATCTGCCATGGCTACAATCACAGTCTTCCACAGCTACCATCAGTCTGTTTCGGCTAGCACGCAAGCATCATCGTCTACCACAGCGACCAACAGTCTACCACAGCTAACACAATCTACACCACAGCTACCACTACAGTCAGTTACCACCACAACTTCTAACTTCTACGTTTACCACAGCCACAACGTCTCTCGCAACATCTAATACTACAATCCTTCAGCCTACGACTGATCTGACTTATTCCACAGCTACCGCAACCTCCTTATTTAACAGCATCACCTACCACAACTACCATCAGTCTACCACAACTACCACCACCATCTATCACAACTACAACCCTCCTGTGGTCTCCGAACGTGAGGTGACCCGCTGTTCAGAAAGGGGGAACATATGGAGAATAGAAAGGGGGTGGAATGATGGAAGGGCGAAGGGGGAGTGAAGGAGGGAGAGAAGGAATATGGGGGGAGCAAAGGAAAGATGAAAGAAGGGAAGAGAGGGAAGGAGAACTCAGTATGGTGTGCTAGTGAAAGGAGAGAGAGAGAGAGAGAGAGAGAGAGAGAGAGAGAGAGAGAGAGAGAGAGAGAGACTCAGTTATTGATAAAGCACAAGTATTTCAATGCAGCAGCAGAAAAGAGGGGTAAGGGTGAAAAAGGAAATGGAGAGTGGAGTGGCTTTACCGCTACTACCACCACTAAAAGTTTGCAAGTAATATCACCACTACTACAGCCATCATCACCGCTACCACTACTGAATGTTTGAAAGTACCATCACCATTACTTCAGCTACCATCATCAATACTACAACTCCTACCATCACCGCAACAACATGCATCACCACAGCTACCATCACCAAAACAATTCACCACCATCACCACCACTACAGTTACTATCATCACAAGCACCACCACCACTGTCATCACGTCCTTCACCACCACCACCGCCACAACCATCATCCTCACAAACACCACGTCTGATCAGTTTCGGTCATCGAATCCTTTATAAAATAGCAATGAAAGATCTGATCACATTTTTCTTTCCTTCTTGCGTAGTCAGCCAAGGTAACACTAAAACGTCATACTTATATTCCTGTTTATTTTATTTTATTCAGCTTTGGGGGAACTTCTTTACTGGGGAAGGATTCAAACGACATTGATTATTCTCTTTAATACGTTGTCAATAATTTCATTCTCATTGCTACCGCCATGCGATTTGACTGAGCTAAGGGAAGACTTTTGCTGGTGTTGTGGTTGGAAACAGTCTCTATTAATACTTTCAGTACAAGAACGTTTTTTATGTTTTATTCTTCCCTCCGGTCGAGTGGTTGATCCGGAATTTGAATGACCGCGGTGCAAGGGTAAGACTTTTCCCTTTCAGTGAGAAGACGTGGTTTTTACTTTGTTCTCGCCATCTCCAGACGACTTTATCCAGCACAGGAGAGGTCTTACCATCTGCAGGTGTTAGACATAGCCTTCCCATACGTCTTCATCACTAGAGAACTGTGCCAAGTTGAGTAAAATTGTATGTTGGCAGCAAGAAAGGGTTCAACCTACAGCATCAACCATTTCGCTACCATGGACGTACTAAGACATTTGACTAAGGCTAACGTTGGATACAATTTTGCTAAACTGAGAGAAATCGCACGAGTCAAAAGGTTAATATCAACTAACGAGATCAAGCAGGAAACAAGCGCTGCAACGAGGTGGCACCAAACTACCCATTCTTCTCTAATGAACAATCCCCAAGCCTTAAATTGCCTCGTTAGGGCCAAATTACGACCGACTTCAAAAGGGGGGCGGGGCGAGGCGGTTAAATCCGTTAAATTTTAAGTCTGAATCATAATGGCTGGGGTGGGAGCGATGGGGTGGGGGTGTAAGCATTCAGAGCCAGGCGAAGGTAAACAAGTGAGCAAAATGGCCCCCTTGACGACACACTTGCCAAATTTATTCATAAAATGTAGATAAACTTGCTCCCAAAGGTATTCGAATTCGATGAGAGAGAAAAAAATAATATCCTGGAATAGCACTCCGAATAAGGGTAAAAATGGATGGAACATGACTAAGGCATGCTGTATATATATATATATATATATATATATATATATATATATATATATATATATATATATATATATATATATATATATATATAATATGAAAACAGTAAGACAGTTACCTCTGGTATAATGGAATCTTGCAGAGCACAAATCAACAAGAACAACTCTCAAAAATATGCTGCAATTTGTTAGAATATTATTACAACTAGGTTAATAATACTGTCGGATATTACTTGCTCTGGCTATATGCTCACGAAGTTGCTAACTCTGACATGGCGGAGGTAAGTAAACACACCTCACTCACAAAACCTCCGCGGGGGTATCTAAGGCGCTGTTTAACTTGTCCTGTCGTTCTAAGAGAGAGAGAGAGAGAGAGAGAGAGAAAGGAGGGAGAATCTGAAGCCACATCTAAGCGTCTAATCCGTGACATCGATCGGATCTGATTTACGGGTGGTGGGGGCGATTCAGTCTTAATTGTCGCTGATGTTGAACGCGGCCGAGATGGCGGGAGAAAAAGGGAGAGTGAGTGAGCAGGCGTGTGACTCCGGTTAGATTTATCATTATTTATCCCTTTTTACGATAACACATAGCCTATTTGAGCTCCTCTGAGGGCTGTGATTTAGGATGAACTATTCTCGCGTCCAGGAGTGATGAGTCCGAGCGACTTTGGGCCTTAAATGGAAGGGAAATAAGGGTTAATCATGAGGGTGGGCGATACGTGGTCGACCAAGCGTATCGGGAGTGACTTATGCTAGACCCCGACCACAAAGAGCCTGACAATACCAGACACATTCCACCTACTTTGTCTTTTTTTTCTTCCATCTACTTTCCCTTTTCTTGTTTTTTTTCTTTCCATCTACTTTTCTTTTTCTTTCTTTCTACCTGCTCGTCGTTTTTTATTTTCTATTCTTTCGTCAGTGTCCGTGAATCAGAGTTATTAGAATTACAGCAGTGTTCTAGCTGATTACTGATTTCCTTTGGTGAGTTGGTTGCGTGGTTGGGTCGTTAGAATACACAGTTTGGATTCCATCGTGATTAAACCCCTTGAACTCGAGGATACCGTCTTCTTTAACTTATTCTTGTTATCTTCAAATGATTATAGTCAACTTGGGGAAGATTTTTCAAGTTGGGCGGGTCAGATACAGCCTTCGGTAACTCCTTCAGTACGAGAGGTCTTTGCTAAGTTGAATAAAATCGTCTGGGGTAAAAAGAATACGCTAAATATAAATAAAACGTCATCTCAGTGAAGGGGTTGACTGTTCTTTCCCTTATCGTTATTTCTCACGTTATCTAAGTAAATATGCTAGGTAACCACTCTCTCTCTCTCTCTCTCTCTCTCTCTCTCTCTCTTTCTCTTTCTCTTTACGGGCGATTAAGTTTTTATTTCACAATAATACTCATTCACCTTAACTTGGCCCAGATTTTCGTCCGTTTTGCTGCTTATATCCCATGGCTCAGTGGCGGAATACAGCAAAACACCAGCTCCTCATCCTTCCACAGGACTTTTTCGTGACTGACATCATGTTATATTGTTAACAGTTAAAACTATAGTCGGAATGAAGAGATAAGATTTTAGGTCAGATTAGAGTATAAAGAGTTACTTGTTCTTGTATACCAGTTCATGGCCAAGTACCCTGATCATACATGCCCATATATTATTTCCATGTATACCTGTCCAGTTTCATGAAGAATGCCTACCCGTGTCCTTGTATACCTCACCATGTATACTTATCCATGTGTACCTACTCATAATAATGTATATCAATGCACGTTCGTGTATTCATGTATATTTCATTCGTGCCCATGTGTACCGATAGAAACAGCTGTCTATGCCTATATGGTATGTTTTTCCACGTCCACACATACCTATCCGTACCCACGTACACCGATGCGTACTGTACACATGTATGCCTAAAGTATGTAGGTGTGCGTGTGCGTATATAGGATCCCATAGAGGCACAGCTGTTCTTATGGGCTCTCTCGGGTTACATGGGGGTGGGAGGAGAATGGAAGAAGAGGAAGAGGAAGAAGGGGAAGAGGAGGAGGAGAAAGAGAACAGGAAAAAGAAAAGAAAAGGATAAATGAAGCAAGGGAGACAAGAGGGAACGAATGTAGGGAAACAGAAAGAGCAGAGGGAGAAGAGAAGCGAAGAGAGAATTAAAAGAAGAGGTGACATAAGGAGAAAGAGAGAGAGAGAGAGAGAGAGAAGAAAGAAAAGCAAGAGTAAGAAAGACAGGCAAAGGGACAGATGCCAAAGGGATGACCAAGTACAGCATTTGTTTCCCCTGCACATTCCTCACTCCTCACATACTTGTCACACACTCTTCTCTCACACCTCTTTCCCCACACACTTCTCACACACTCTTCTTTCACACCTCTCTCCCCACACACTTCCCACACACTCTCCTCTCACACCTCTCTCCCCACACACTTCCCACACACTTCTCACACACTCTTCTTTCACACCTCTCTCCCCTCAGACCCTCTACAGTCCTTTCTCCTCACGTTTTTCCCCTTCATATCCTTCTACCCTCACACCTCTCTACTCACACGCTTCATAACCTTCTCTCACGTCACTCTAATTTCATACCCTTGGCTGAATCGGTAGAGAGGCGGCCTGCAGTCTTAATGGACCCAGGTTCGAATCCCGGCTGGGCCAGGGAACAGTTTAAGGATATGAATTCCAAAAAAGCAGACTTTACTGAACTGCCAGAAGACCCGCCGACATGTAAAATTACCGCCGCTAATATCAGTACACCAGTCCATTCACCCCTCTCCCCTTACACCCTTGTTGCCTCACACCCCTGTCCTCTTACACCCCTCTCCCCTTACACCCCTGTTCCCTTACATCCCTTTCCACTTACACCCATGTTCCCTTACATCCCTCTCCACTTACACCCATGTCCCCTTACATCCCTCTCCACTTTCACCCATGTCCCCTCACATCCCTCTCCACTTACACCCATGTCCCCTCACATCCCTCTCCACTTACAACCATGTCCCCTTACATCCCTCTCCACTTACACCCATGTCCCCTCACATCCCTCTCCACTTACTCCCCTGTCCTCTCACACCCTTCCCTCCTTACACCCCTGTCCCCTCACTCCCCTCCCTCCTTACACCTCTGTCCCCGTACACCCCTCACGCCTCTCTGACGTCACATCCTCTTCTCTCGTAGGCATCCATAGAGTAGCCACATGAAATATAAATGTTATCATGGGATAACATGAAGCACTGCAGGACATTATAACGCTTCCATCACCGACTAAACACCAGCCAAGTGTACAAGATGAAGGCTGGGCAGGACTAAGACTGAAGACTGTCGACACCCGTAACTTCAGCAGTACAGTTTACCACTTACGAACCTGGAACACTGTCATTGTGAAGCGAAGGTGTAGCTACAGTTTCCGACACTCGTGCATCACAGTTAATTGGTCATTTCAGATAACATTTAACAAATCCGTTCATTCTTTTTAATGCAACCATCAAATATGTGAATGCCTCAGGGGTGTCAAATGTATCAAATGCCAGGCCTCTGCTCCACACTGATGCTGTCCCAAGTTTATGTGAATCCAACTGTATATAGTCTCACAAGCCATTGTTTCTGCTTACCCTTCACCCCTATTCCTGACTGAAAGGAAGTTGTTGCCAGGGTTTCAAAGTAAACAAGAATCTGTTGCTGAAAGTTCATTTTCTGTCAAGACTGGACGAGTGCAGTTTTGCTGCAAAATTTTTCTCTTGCAGTCTAGCAGTTTCGAAGTACAACTCGAATACAAGACAAGAGGTCTTTGTTCCGGGTGAAACCTTGACTGACCTTCCTTTAACCAAGGGAAGGATTACAGGGTAAGTAGAAACTGTGGTTCTAAAGTACAGGATCACCAAAGGAGCTCTTGAGATCTATAATCCATTCACTTTAAATTGGCGGATATTTTGCTCTTTTTCAGGCCATTTCCCGCTCTCAGTGGCCGAATAAAATAATTCTACAACTTTACATCCTTTCCAGATTTTTTTTTTCTTTGACCAGCACCATATTTCAATGTTAATCTCCATATTATAGGTCAGCATTCAAAATGGAGAGATCGGCACTTTATGCTTAGTTAGAATGAACTGAGTACTCGTATATGGCTCTAATTTTAGGATCTCCAAAAGAAATATCGAGACCTTTGTTCAGTGAATATTATGTGCCTTGAGCGACAGTTTTACCCTACCTCATGGTATGTGGCAGCTGTAAAGATTCAGAAAGATTCAAGTAGATGCAAAATTATTTTCATTGGCAGCATAACAAACTATAGTACACGATTAATAAAACATGACGTACGGTATGATATTGCAGAGTTCCTCGCCCCGTGGTACAAAATATGCAGCACTGTGGGAGTCTTGATCTTCCTGTGTCAACTGTAATTATTAACACATATACTACTGACTCACCCACAGATGAATAATATCGTCTGCCGTTAACTGGAATGAAGCACTATAGTTATCAGCCGAACAAAATAGTCTGACGTTAGCTGGGATAGAATAGCAGAGTTGTCCCGACGACGAGAGGGACATGAAGCAATGGAGAGCTTGATGAAGGATGTGGTGTGAAGGTGGGTGTCACGGGGGAAGGAAAATGAAATACTTTGAGGTGGTTTTGCCGACTCGACCAAATTGCTTGATTGAGTTTCGGAACCGCCTCTCCCCGACCTCCCTGACTGAGCGTACCTTCCCATTTGTCTGTCATTCCCCCCCTTCCCATCCTGCGCGCGCACACACACACACACACACACACACACACACACACACACACACACACACACACACACACACACACACACACACACACACACACACACACACACACACACACACACACACACACACACACACACACACACACACACACACACACACACACACACACACACACACACACACACACACACACACACACACACACACACACACACACACACACACACACACACACACACACACACACACACACACACACACACACACACACACACACACACACACACACACACACACACACACACACACACACACACACACACACACACACACACACACACACACACACACACACACACACCTCTTTGCCATGAACATATTGGGCGTGGATGAGGAGGAAGCACACTGAGTCCGTTGGCAAGTGAGGAAGTATATGTCTAAAGCACTGCTGGCATTCAATAACTTCGCCTTTCTTCTCTCCTTTTTAACACTTGTTCACCTCTCCTTCGCTTCCCTTGTTTTCCATCTGCCTTCCTCTCCCTTGTCTTCCTCCCTCTTCTTTTATCTCTCCCTCAACTCTTCTCCTTCCATCCCCTCCGCTCCCTCACCTTTCCTCCTTCCCTTCCTATCCCTTGTCTTCTTCCCTCTCCCTTTGCCTTTCCCTCAGCATTCCTCTTTCCATCCCCTCCCTCAATTTTTCCCCATCTCCTCTCTCCCTGTACTTTATCGGCGCCTGTACCTTTTTCCCTTCCTCAGCGTTCCCCTCTCCCTCCTCGCTCTTTGCATCTCGTCTCCTATCTAACTTTCTTCCACTCTGTCACCTTTCCCTTCTTCTTTTCTTCGTACCTCTTCCTTACCTCTACTCCTTCCTCATCAACCTCATCTCCCTCCCTCACCACCCCAACCCTTCATTTCACATGTCAGATTTTCTGTGCTATTCAGAAGTCTTTTTCGCTTTTTCTGGCCGGCTTTGGCTGAGGGACTGGTGGGTGGGGGGAGCGCTTCCTGCTGTACTCTCTTATGTCTTTGAGTAATGGAACTGTTTTTTATTTTCTACCCGCTAGCAAACAACATCAAAAGAGCCAATTGATCTGTTGCTATTTTGCTTTTCTTTTTATTCTCTTGCACCCTTTTTTCCTTCTCCTTTCTTCCTCACGATTCCTCGTTTTTATCTCTCACTTTATCTCTCTCTTACCCTTCCTTTTTTTCCTTTCTCTCCCTCATCATTCCGTTCTCTCCCTCCCACTTTTCCCTTCATCATTCTCCTTTCTCTTCTCCCCCACCTCTCCTCTTTTTTTCTCATTTTTTTCCTTCTTTGTTCTTTCTGTACCTCTCCCACAAGTATCCTTCCTTCTTTCCTTCCTTTACCCTCCCCTCTCTGCCATCCTTCCCATTCCCCTTTTTTCTTACCTTCCGCGACTTTGTCTTTCCTCTAATTCCACCTTACCTCCTACCTAGACCCAACCAACTTCTCCGTCCCTCCCTCTCTCTTCTCCTTCAGTTTCCTCTCCTTTCCCCTTCTGTTTCACTTTCCACAATCTCTCCAGCTTCCTCATTTCATCCTCTCTCACCCCAGTACCTCCTCCCTCCCCTCCAACCACCCGTGTATGTTATCCCCTCCTCCGATTTCCTTACCTTTTCCCCCTCATTCCCATTTCCACAGCACCCCAACCCCAACTCTCGCCCACTTCCTTCCCCAATAATTAAACAGTTCCCTTTCTCACATACAAACCCCTCCCTCCCCCTCTTCCTGTCCCCCCCTCCCCTTTTCCAAAGCTCCAAAACTCCAACTCCCTTCCCTCACAGTCTCTTCCCTTCCTTCCTCACAACTCCCCCCCCTTCTCTCTCTGTTGTCTGTCTGTCTTTCTGTCTGTCTGTCTCTCTGTCTTTCTGTCTGTCTGTCTGTCTGTCTGTCTGACTCTCTCTCTCTCTCTCTCTCTCTCTCGTCACAAAAAACCACCACGACGGATCCATTGACAACCGAATCGCCAATCGTCCCACCCAGGTCAACCCACTGTGTCTGACTCAATTTGCAACCCATCCCCACAACCCCCCTACCCTCCATCCCTCTCCCCACCCCCTCACCTTCCATCCATCACCCCCACTCCCCCACCCTCCAACGCTCTCTGCAGACCCCCACCCCCTCCCTATCCTCCTTAATCCCCCCTCCTTCCGAATTTACGAAGCTGTATAGCGTTTACCAAGGATGCTATCAAAAATCCAGGAAAAAGGAAAATCTCCATAACAGGCTTATTGTCAGTCTGTCTTGCTGTTCCTGTTGTTTCACTTTGGTACCATTTATTCTAATTTGGGTGAGAAGTATTTTAGTAACCTTGTGAGTGAAAACAAAAGAATAAAAACCCTATCTTATACACTGTTTCAACCCAAAATAATCTGTAAAAACTGAACCCCCTGTTTCCTCTTATCCATTTCTCCCTTCCCCACCCTCCTTCCCCTTTCCTCCCTCCCCACTCACCCTTCTTCCCTTCTTCTCTCTCCCCACACTCCTTCTCTCTCCCCCCTTCACACACCCCTTCCGGAATTCACGTAGGCGCCATTGTTTGTTTTGCGTGTGACGAGGATGTGGGTTGGGAGTATATTAGAACGTCACTTTCAATGGGTCGCCGTCAGCCAGCGTAACATTCCGCCGTTCGTTGTCTGCCAATCGGGGTGGAAGTGTAGGATGGGGAACACGGAGGGGTTGGGGTTGAGTTAGAGGAAAACAGGTTGAATTGGGGAGAGGTTGGGGCTGAACTGGGGAGAAGTAAGGGCTGAGTTTGTGGAGAGGATGGTGTTGAACTAGAGGAAAAGATGGGGAATAATAGGATGTCGCTTTTAGTACTTGAAGCGGTTAGAGATATACTGTAGGTTGGACTGGAGAGGTCTTGGGTCTGAAGTGGGAAGTGAATGGGGAAAGATGGGCTTGGGGATATTATGCTGTCTCTTTCATTAAGACTCTTGAAGAGTAGATCTCTGCCATAAATTCTGCTGGGTGGAAGAATGTGACGAATGGAAATGGGTTAGGCAGAAGCTGAGGTTAGATTAGGAAGTTCCTAAGGCTGGGCTGGGGAAAGCATGGGAAGCAGGGGTGAGTTTAGAGATATTAGGATGTCACATTCAGTAATTGGATAAAGGCCGGTGTCGGAAGATGAGGATAGGGAGATACCACTGCAGTGCACAGTCGTAATAATTAACATTTTTACGGTACATAGAACAGACGAGCAAATATTTAATCCAGTGACAATATCTCTGTCAACTTGGATGTAAGTGGTGTAAGTGGGACGTAACTGGTGACATCTACGGCTCTGTAGAAAAGCGACAAAAGCTTCGACCTTATATTCGGTCCGAGAAGGGAGCTCCTGCTATGATGATATCGCTCTGCTGATCGGACACGAGTAGGGGATATTTACACTGACCAGCTGATCGAACACGTGTGGAGTTTTGTTCACATTGCCCAGCTGCTCGATCACATGTATGTGGTTTGCTTACATAGCACAGCTGGTCGAACACATGAAGTTTTGTTTACATGGTTCAACTGGCCGAACACGTCTGGGATTTGTTTATACAGATCAACTGATCGAACACTTGTGGGGGCTGCTTAAACTAATCAGCTGATCGAACTCGTGTGGGGTAGGATATATCTGCCAACTGCCGACATATTCTTAAAAGAGATATGTATTAAAGGGCAATATGCGAGTGATATTAAACCCTTCAGTACGACGACGTCTAAGTACATTACTCTTGCTAACTCCGGATGATTTTATTGAGCTTATCTAGGATCTATGTAAATGAAGGGTTAACGATGACTTTATCTATCTGTCGACAGATAGATAGGTAGATAGATATAGAGGTAGATAGATTGACACACACACACACACACACACACACACACACACACACACACACACACACACACACACACACACACACACACACACACGTCATACCCCACATTATTCAAGGACATGTTTGATACGAGTGTTGCACGTAAGAGATGGCCAGAGTTGGTCAGTTTCAGCGCGGTGCCGCCAGCGGGATATTTACGAGATAACTTGTGTGACAGAGAGCCAACGGTGCTGACAGTACTGTACTGTACTTATTCCACGTTTGCATGGAGGGGGGACAGGAGGAGAGGAAAGGAGGAGGAGGAGAGGGAACTGATGTGAGGACGTATTCGAAGATCGCTTTATATACGAGTATACAGTAGGATGGTCTAGTGGATATAAAATCCTCCTAAAGAATGTAGCCCATAAGAGTTTAAGTCCAGGGCAGAGCTAGGGTCAGTACAGTAGATCACAGCGCCACTCAGGAGAGACTAACTTTCATCCTCTCCTTAAATGTCTGAACTGAACAGCCTTTCCGACAGAAGTGGATCATATAACCATGCAATTATCATTCA
>NC_137003.1:49845020-49940020 GCF_032717465.1 Coenobita brevimanus
GCAAGTCTCAGGCTGGGTTCCGTCAGTCATTTTACCCTCCATTATCTGGTCGTGTGTTGAGAGAGAGAGAGAGAGAGAGAGAGAGAGAGAGAGAGAGAGAGAATGATTGTCTGACCACAATAGACCACTTTAGCAAACGTCCTATGTGTATTCTAAGGACTGATAGCATTTGTGTGCGTGCGCGTGAGTGGTACTTTTGTGTGCTTGCGTGATTGCGTGCGCGTGTGTGTATTTGAGCTAATGTGTTGGCCGTGATTCATATGTGCTTATCAGTGTGTGTGTTTGTGAGGTTAATGTGTAGGGAGACTGTGTGTGGTTGTAAGTGTGTGTGTTTTTGGTTGATTCTGTGACTGTATGTTTGTGCTTGGGTGTGTCAGTGTTTTATGTGTGTATGTGTGATTGTGGATTTAAGAAAATGTGTGTGTGTGTGTGTGTAGGTATGTATTTTGTATATGCGTGTAAGTTTGTTTTTGACCACTGAAGTACAGTAACGGATTTGTGGGCGTTGTGTGTTCTGAGTGAAGGATAAAGTCAACGAGCGATGTTGCTGTTCGTGTTCTTCCGAAGACAAAAATTTATGAAATAGTGGTGGATTTTATATGCTTCACGAGTTCATTCTCAGTGGGGTGCTGGGAAAAAGAGAAAACATACACAAAGATGGTATTTTATCGGAGAACATTTTGAAACATTTGTCCGTTCGGTGCTTCAATAGATAAACCTGTATCTGTTCATCCAATCATCCATCAGTCAATAAATCTATGTCAACCAATCAATCTATATTAAATACACGTCTTCTGCTGAGTGCATTTGAAGTCTCCACTGCCATTACAACCACCGTAATCATCCCTGTCACAAACTCTTCTTTCTTCCCCAACACCGTCATGATATCTGTATGACATAACTGCGGTCACAGCCAATTAGCCATTAGTACTTGACTCTCTTCGGCTTTGCTAATCGTCACGTCCTTAAACCCTTTAAAATACGGTGATTCATAAAAAAAAAAAAGTTTATTCTTCCCATCTTTAGACAACTTCATTTAACACAGTGGAGACTTCTCAACTGGGAAATCATAGATGTATCCTTAATGAACCCCTTTTCTACTGCAGATATTTCCCAAGTTGCGGGAAATCGTCTGAAGATATTAAAAAAAAAAAAAAAAAAAAAATCCAGTAAAGCGCGTCACCCGATTGGATGTAGATTCGCAATATTGTCTTTTCTGTTAATGAGCTACATGAAATTGGCTACAAAAGGATGAAAAGCTGGGACCAGTTAGAATAGAAAAGAGTATACTTTAGTCTATATATAGCTATGTAGGGAGGACATTGAAGGTGAGATTAAAACGCATAACACTGACGCAAATGAAAGTGAAGTGAATGCGAATATATAACAGAATATACACCAACTACGGACGTGATTGTTAACGCCTTCCGCCCAGCGACGTACCGGTATTCCTTATTCTGTTCCTGCTTCTGTCGGACTATTATATAACTTACAAGACACTTTTCGAAATGGAAGTGTTACATATACGGTAACATTAATACGTTTTCCCTTTCCGAAAGAAAAATCTTTCTTAAATTCAATAAAATGTGTAGTTGCAACAAGAACAAAGCAAACTAATGCGTCATCGTAGTGAAGAGGTTGAGAGTTAGGAGTATGAACCAAATACATGCAGTGTACGTACAGTCAGGAACAAAAGTTAGCTAAATATGCCACTGCGTTTATTTTACACTTGGGGTATGTCCGTCACTTTCCTCCCCGAAGCATCGTATCAGAGAGAAAGAGAATCATCCATGGACAGAGAAACATATCAGCCCTTTCTCAGAGTAGGAATATTAGCCAGCAGAAGAATGTGGCAAGCAGGTTAGGGAATCTTTTGTCCCTGAACGTGCAGCCTGAATTTTAATCACCAGAAGTATTCTTTTACATTTATCTTTTGTCTCACCCTAACTCCACCCTCACTACCCTCTCCACCATCACCATCACTACCTTTACCTTCATCTTCTCCATCACCGCCACTATAATCATCCATGCCTCTCTCACCTACATCACATCACCATTACCACCTTCACGTTCAGAACCATCATCATTATCACCAACACCACTATCGCCCATCACTATTGTACATTCATCACCATCATCATCATCATCATCATCATCATCATCATCACTGCCCTCACCATCACATCATCGACCCAGCACACAATTATTTGACCTCCCACTCCCGCAGTCACCGCTAATCCCCGTGAAAATACCCCATCCATCACCACTCCACACTTGTCCCCACCTTACCCCTTCACTCCATTCACCCTCCCACCTCATCTCTCCCCATCTCACCTCTTTACTCCTTACTTTACCTCTCCCAATTTCACCCCACCTCACCCCCTCACCCATCTCACCATTCCTCTCCCCACTTCACCCCAACTCATCCTTTCACCCCATTGACCCCACATCACACCTCCTCACCCCATCTAATTCCACATCACTCCACTTTTCCCCACCTCACGCTCCTTACCCCGCCTCACCACACCTCTGTCCTATCACCACAGTTCACCCATCTCTCCCCACCTTATCCTACCTTCCCTCCATCTCGCTCCCCCTCACCTCCCCCTCCCTCACTACTCAAAGGCCGATAATTGCTCGTTGGGAGGGGACATTTCACACCTCCAGACACCACTCTTGACTGCCGTGGTTCGGGTGAAAAGGAAGGATTTATTGCCATGGCCATAAGTCGTCAATCAATGGCCCGGGATTTACCTTAGGATTATGCACGGGCGATTTACTTGCCGATATCGGGTGTGAGTTGTTAGGGGGAGGGGGAGGGGAAGAGGGAGGGGAGAGAGAAAGAGGGAGGGGAAAGTGTAGGGGAGAGGAGGGAAAGAGAGACTAGGGTGGGCACCGGTGGTGGTTTGAAGGGAGGGAATATTAAATAGGAAAGAGCGTTTAAGGAAAAGGACAAAAGAAAGAAGCAGAGATCAGAAAGAGGGTAGAAATTGTTGAAAGAGGGAGGGGGGGAGGGAAGAGAGAGGGAACAGGGATGGTTGGGGAGGGGACAGAATAAAGGATAGGAGTAAGTGTGAGAGTAAAGGGACGAAGGCAATAAACAGAAGACAGAAAAGAGAAGCTGAAACAGAAGATAGTGAGAGAATAGGAGCAAAAATAGTAGTGAAGGGAGATGAAAACGCTGGGAGAAGATATGAGAGGTAAGGGACGAAACCAGGGAACAGGGAAAGACAGGAAAGTATAACGGGCTGGCAGAGTATGGATTTAAAAATGACTGAATAGGAATAAGAATAGATGTTCCGAGGAAGAGAGAGGACGAGAGACAGGCAGGAAAGAGCAAAGGAAGATAAAAGAAGTGGGAAATGGTTGAGAGAGAAGAGGAATAGTTATGAGGGGAAAAGACTAAGGGTGAAAATGTGAGAAAAGGATGAGAAAATAAACCGTGGAAAGGAACAAGGGAAAAAATAGGGGAAAGGGAAAGAGACTGGGAAAGAGAGAGAATGGTTTGGGGGAGAAATGGGAAATTGGTAAAGGTAGGGGAGGAGGTGGTGAGGGAATAGACCAGTAAATTAGGACGGACACAGAAAAAGCAAGATACAGAGGAAGAGAGACTGAGTGGGACGGGGGGGGGGGAGGGGGACGTGAGTGTGTCGTGTGTTGTGGTGATGGTGATGAAGTACTCACACGGTTCAACCCTTTATGCCTCAGTTGTGTGCGTGCGTGCGTGCGCAAGTGTGTGTGTGTGTGTGTGTGTGTGTGTGTGTGTGTGTGTGTGTGTGTGTGTGTGTGTGTGTGTGTGTGTGTGTGTGTGTGTGTGTGTGTGTGTGTATAATTTGAGTAGGCTGCATGAATAAGTGTGGACGTGTGTATTGTGTGTTCCCTTTCATTTCGTGTCTTGGTTCTCGCGCACACGCTTGCATGTGTGTGTGTGTGTGTGTGTGTGTGTGTGTGTGTTTGTGTGTAATTTGAGTACATGAATATGTGTGGACGTGTGTATTGTGTGTTCCCTTTCATTTCGTGTCTTGGTTTTCGCGCACACGCTTGCATGTGTGTGTGTGTGTGTGTGTGTGTGTGTGTGTGTGTGTGTGTGTGTGTGTGTGTCCCTTAGACTAATTGGTGGGCGCTGGTTTTACACTCTCTCAGCGCTCCTCTTGTACTGTGGCATTCCATAATGAAGTTCACTGCAGGGCAGTACGTTCTCCATGAAGAAATAGTAATAGCCAGAATTAATGTTCTCCCATGCTGGTGAAACACCAGTGGTGAAGCGGTGTCTATAGTGAGAGCAGCGTGTGTTTTAAATAGTGTTGCATTTGTAATGTGTCTCAAATTTTGTACAATTAGCCTGTGTCATCACCATGAAACGACAGGGTCCGAACACATACAAGTATATGAAGGGACACAGAACAAACATCCTCTTTTATGTCAGCAAAGGCTTGGGTCTGGAACCCTTGACTCGGCGCAGGCGCTTCCAGAGACGAGCGTTGTAATATACTACTGGTCCGTCGCAGTACCGTGTGCATGCATAGTGTTTACCGGAATGTGATTATGTAAATCTTGTGCATGATCATAGATACATGCACGTATACTTGTAATGTGGCAGCGAGTAAAGATTTTTTTTTTCTTGAAAGTGGTTTAGAAATTGATCATCATCGTCATCATCATTATGAACATCATCACCATACCTCCATCCTACTTTTACAGACGAGTTGGACAGAGTCCAGAAACAAGAATAGAAATTAAGACAGCCAAAGCCATTACTGTACTTCCTTGTGGAACGGATCACACATTCGTTCACTCTGCATCCAGGCCATTGCAATTTCAGCTCCATGTTTTAGGTGGAATCACATATTAATACACTATCTACTACGATTAATCTCAGCAGTACAAAACCATGTGGTGTAATATGGCATGAGATGAAATATCATACTGATACAGTATCTACTACGATTTATCTCAGCAGTACAAAACCATTTGGTATAAGATGGCATGAGAATGTTTAAGATTCCCTTATTTAAATAAAATTGTTTGGTGTTAGCTGAGGTTAATGTCTAAGTTCATATACAGCAGCTCAAGGGTAACCATTATAACGTTGGTGTTTGGCCTTTTAACACTTCTGCACGTGAGAAATCTTAATCACATTAGGCGGTGAATTACTTTTCCACAATGTATGTGCTAGCCACGTACCATTTAATTCATCACAGGAAAGACTTGCGAACTGCTTGAGTTATACATAGACACTGACACCTTTAATTCTGGAGGACTCTCCATAAGCTGAATTATATAATCATGTGGCAGTAACAAGATTAAGCCTAAAAACCGTCCCCTGATTCGAGGGATTAACTATCTTATTCTTGCTACCGCAAACGATTTTATTCAACTTAAGAGAGGTCTCCTGTCTTCTCAGGCTTTAAAAAGTTTCCAGTGATTCTTTCATTACGTGAGAAACATTAAATGACATTCTTCCTACCGCCAGACGTTTTCAACCAGCTAATGAATGGCTCCTCGTCGTCTGTTGGTTACTTCCTCCGATTACCCTCAGCCGAAAGGAGTACAAAGAATATTTTAAAATATCTTATACTTTGTGACACTGCGGCCACTTCTTCAACTGCTATATGTCAGAATCACTACTACACAAGGCCACGAGTCGCTTAGTCATAAATCGTATATACAAACTCATGCCAACCCGTTTCTTTCACCGCAAGCAAAATATTAGCGTAACATCAATTTAAAATCAATATGGGAAGCGATATATCCATCCCCCTCGACATATATCGCTCCTTCTTCCCATGACAAAGCACGCAGTCACCAGGGTGTATCAGATGGCGGAAAGCGTTTAGCCGATAGAGTGAAAAATCATAATGGTCCCTGGTGAAGTGCTGACTGGTTACTTGAAGGTGTTGAGGAGAGCTGTTGGCTGGGTTGGGTTTACAAGAGTCAACAGTGATCATTCAGTCGGACTTTGATTTGTAAGATGACCCGAGGAAGGTTGAGTCAGGTGTTACCATATCTTCATGTACATTTTTATCTGTTTGTCTATCCATCTGTCTATCTGTCTATTTATGTATCTGTCTATCTACACGAGAAATTCGGTAAAGCACTGGCAAGTACTCGTACGTCCAGTTCACAACTGATAGGCCTACAACTTCGGATCGATTTTCGAGCTGGTCCCCCTCGTTCTTTTGCACCCAGCAGCATAACTGGGAACCTGTATGTAACATCGACTGTTGTGAGTTGGGTATGTGGGGAAGATTGATTCAGAGAAAAATGACTGTCTTCTTCAATGACCCTGGTGCAATGGAAAGTCATTAATTCTGAGCCTTTTTTTTTTTTCCGCTTACCCAATCCCCTTCAGTATGTTGACGAATCTTTTAAAACTTATTCTGGCTACCGCAAGTTCTTCTTCAGCTTGGGGGACATCCTTTGTAGTGAATGTGTTAGAAGCATCGCCCATCAATACAACAAGCAGCAGTAATTTAAGTGGTTTTGAAACCTTCCTAACATCTCTTCCATAACGATTTATTTTGCACATTACAACTCGGCATCCATTTGTATGTAATTGATGCAAAGTATGATAATAATAACATGATATAAATAACATACAAGACAATATTAAGGTGTATTAAATGAATCGCAACGGATGAAATGTTACGCAGCGTCCCGTGTCACCCACGATACTGTCCTATAGGTGTATCTAATATTGTTGTTTTATTGTCATCAAACGATATTCACACTTTCGGCAGATTCTCGCAGTGATTTTTCAGAACTTACATTTTATTCATTCATTTTCACCAGCGGAGATCATCTACCTATATGACAGGATATTTTCTGTGGCTCAATGGCAGAAAAAAACAGTACTACGGCCATATATCCTTTCCATTGCGCTTCTTCTTTACTAGCAGCATAGTCTAGGGTGAATCAATTGCTACAGCTCAGAAATCCACACACACACACACACACACACACACACACACACACACACACACACACACACACACACACACACACACACACACACACACACACACACACACACACACACACACACAGAGTAAGGGTAATTTTCCGCCTAGTTTAAGTGAAGAGAGTATAGCTGCCTCTTTAATAGATTTGCTATTAATGGGGCTTCGTCAGGTCATGTGAGTGTTGTTAAGGAAATATAAAAAAATACTTGATATGCTTTAAGAACAGATGAACAAGGCGCCGAAATCAAAGCAGACCTGTTAACTTCATTTAAATTATCATATAGTATTTGGTTAACACTTAATAAACTACTTTTTGACTGAGCTTTATTTCACTGGATTAGATTAACTCTGATTATGCTATAGTCACATTAGAGCTTAGAAGGAGAAGAGATGCTAGTGTAAGACAGAGTTGTATCTAAACCTAATTGCTGTCTAGGCATGCAGTCATTATCACATTCAAAATAAGCAGATAGATAAAGAGATAGAAATATTGGTATAGATAGATTAATAGGGATATGCACAGTAATAGATAAATCAGTCATTTTAATATTCATGGAAAAACGTATCTTGTATACTTGTTAGCTTGCACCTCATTTACAGTATATAGCCAAAAGTATACCCTAAGCTGGACCTGTATACTGGAGGTGGTAACACTGCAAGTCACACAGGAAGCTGGGGTCTGGCACTACTGCAAGCGTAACAGGAGGAGAGTGACAGCTAGTGAGAAATTCTACTTCATTTTTCACGCTATGTCTGTCACCGCTGCTGTTCCCTCGTTACTAATACCGTTACCAGCGTTACCATTACCTCTTTGTGATACCTTCCCAACGCCATCCATGTTGCCATTATCTTGCGTCATCACTATCATCACATATCACTATCACCATCATCACATTATCACCATTTTCTGAAATACTTAAATTCACCACATCTCACCATAAGCACTATCGTAACATTATCATCACAGTATCATCATTTTCTTACACCATCAGTCATCACATAAGTCAACTTCGCTATCATCATCCTATTACTCACTTCACGACATTATCACCATCATCACATCTCATAAGCCAGTATTGTCATCTGCTCACTGTCACCTCACATTCATTACTTCCATATATATTATCATATTTATTACAACACACACACACACACACACACACACACACACACACACACACACACACACACACACACACACACACACACACACACACACACACACACACACACACACAGTCCTTTAAATAAATGACCAAAATATTCTTAAAACTGCTGTAGCCCTGATCTAATTGATTTCTTTTTTTTGAGTAGTTCTCTTAATAAGGCTTCCTCATAAACATGGGATTTGCCACTTCTGTTACATTTTTTAGAAATATCAATTTTTAAGGAACTGTGTGCAACTGATTTTGTTTGATACCTGGCACCGCTGTCCCTGTAGGCAATGTGCGCGAATTAAAATTTTGGCGCGTCACAAATCATTTTTTTTTTTTTTTTCGGAAAGCAAGCAACTAAATGAAATTCACTCCAGCCAAAGCAAAAGATGAAATAACGGCAGAAAGTGGTTAACATGAAGAATATTTGTGCTTAACATCATTTTCAGTAAATGTTACTCGACTCGAACACATTCCTTGGAACACGTTCCACACCTTCGTATGGATACAGATTACCCTTTATTTTTAAATAGTTTTACTTGCAAATCAGACTTCACATTTCCTCATCTGACCCTTCAGCTTTGATCCCTGCGCTTCCACCGCACCAGGCAGCTCCAGACCAGCAAATCCCCAGTTCCCCAAATTGATAATATTGACCCCATAAATCCCACACCCCGCCCTGCAGTTGAGCCTTCTAATCCCCCGCAGTGATTTCTTTCCCATCTTAATCCTCCCCTGCCTTAATCCCCCTCCATCTTAACCCCGCCCCCCTCGTGTTCCGGCCGCATCTTGTTATTAGCCGCCTTGGTCTGTGATTTGCTCTCCACCAGGGATTTTTCTGGCCCTGGGGTGGAAGGGGAAGAAAGTTGTGTGATGAGCTCTTGTGTGTTCTGTAAGGTGGTAGGTAAAAAGAAAAAGAAAAAAAACTCGTCTGCAAATCACTTTTGTCATTATCTGGCATCGTCTCATCTTTTACAACGCATATTGCCAGATATGTAACTAACTTGTAATTTTCTTAGATTTTCGATCTATACCTTAATGCTCCTGTCCATATGAATACTCTGTGTAAGAGGTTGGCAACCTTATGCACTCGTGCCAGAGCTGGCATGCGAGGTGGTTCTGGGCACGGCAAGTGATTCACCAAAAACTGTGAAAAAAAAGTCTCCACTGCGCCCATGCCGTTGATCGAAATAAAACCAAAATATTATTAACGTGGTTGCCAGTTCTAGTTGCTTTTTCTAACAAGGTCTGACTCTCTGATTTAGTAGCTATGTCTAAAACGAACCTGTGTATGTTGTAGATATGTGATTAGGGGCTTCCCAGTTGACTGGATAGTTACGTGAAGAAGCTTGAGCAAAAGGTCCAACTTGATTTTCTTCTTGTCAAAGAAACATACCACCTGCCCTACAAGAGTACTGCTGCAGTTGATTTTTTTTAAATTTTCCTCCAAACAACCACCTTAGGCCCGGCGCCTAAGACCTCCTAAAGGCGAAGCCAAGACAAGTCATGACCTTAGTGCAAGAAAACCTCTTAGGGTCTTGACTTGATTTGGAAAATATTTCGCAACACTTTTTTTTTCCAGTTAATATGACTTCTAACTTCTGTGTATCATTAAATGACTCGGAAAGATTTGATTTGATTTTTGAAGAGAGACAGACCAGATCATTGTAGCAGACGCAGTGTGCATGTAAATACTGTAGCTGGTAATCAGAACAGTTAAAATATTAGGATTAGTAAACCTATACATTGGTTTCAGAGACTGCCGATGATTGCCCTGCATTATATTTTTGAGGATAAGATCAATAATTGTTGGTTTTAGTGGCTATTTTAAGAGTCTGATCCAAACAGACTCTTTATTTCCCACTCTTTTCCTTCTTATTCTTCCCTGTTTAACATCTTCCTTTCCTTCTCTCTTACATTTATATTACTTTCCATTCTTCAGTCTTTGCATTTCTTCCCCTCTTCACCCCTCTGTATTTTCTTGTTCTCTCTCTTTTTCCCCGTAACCCTTTCATTCCGATTTAAAATTTTCAGTTTAATTCTTTTTACAGACAGACGACTTTATTCAGCACACAATCTTCCTCTCGTGGTGAAGGGGGTTAAGGTAAATTGCTTATAATCCCATGTCTATCAAAAGACTTTACTAATCCTAAGCAAATATTCTGAAGGAAGTAAGAATGAATTATTGATAAATGTCATAGTAGCGGTTGATTCCTTCTTCTTTTTTTTTCTCCCCCTCTTCTTTCTTCTTCCTTCTTCCTCTCCCAGTTCTTCATTCTTTTCTGCGTTTCTCCCATTTTCATTTCTCATCTTTTTCTTCTCCCCATTTCATACCTTCTTTCCTCTCTGAATTCCATGTTTTCTTCCACTCTCTCTCTCTCTCTCTCTCTCTCTCTCTCTCTCTCTCTCTAATTGCTCTTCCTATTCCCTGTCTCACTTCATATACGTTTCTCTTCACTTTTCAGCATCTTTCTTACCTCTCACTTTTCTCCTCCAACCCTTCTCTTTTCCTCTCTGTCATTCTCCTATCGTCTCCCTTCCCCTCCCCCCCTCCCAAATGGCAGCCACCATCAAGGCCTCTAGACCTTGGCCACCACCATCTAAATCAACTTCCCCCCCCCACCACCGCCACACCAGCTGCTTTGGAATTGCTGAACATCTCCATCATTCCTTCATTACATCTTCCCTCTTCCTTCCTTTTTCCTTCCCTCTTCCTTCTTTTTTCCTTCCCTCTTCCTTCTTCCTCTCTTCCCACTCCTTTACCGTTTCTTCTTACTTTCCTCTCTTCCTCCCTCTTCTTTTCTCCTCTCTTCTCTCTATTCTTTTCACAGCTCCTCCCCTCTCCTCGTATCTTCTACCCCTTCCTTACTTTCTCTTTTTCTTCTTCCTTTTTGGCCTTTTCTCTATTGTCACCTTACTTTTCCCCCCTCCCCTTTTCGTTCCCTCTCCCACCATCCCTCTTTCTCTCATTCTGTCACTCTCTGTCTCTCGTCCATCACCTCCCCTGTCTTCTCTTTCATCCCTCTCCCTCTCACTCCTCTTCTTCCTCCTCCTCCTAATCATCATCATCATCATCATCATCATCATCACCATCATTCTCGTCGTCGTCGTCGTCGTCGTCGTCACCACCACCACCGTCTTCATTCTCATCTTCATCACCTAAATCACCCGCCAGCAAACCACATACCACTACATTGCATCACATCTCATCTACTTCCTTTTACCTCCCTTTTTTTCCTTTCTCTTCCCTTCCAACTTCTCTCACGTTCACTTCTTACTTTTTCCTCTCCTCTGTTCTCTTTACTCCTCGTCTTACCTAATTCTTCCTTGTTTTCCTTTCCCTTCTCCCTCTCTTCTCCTCTCTCTTCCCCTTACTTTACCCCCTTCACCATCTTCTTTCCATCTTCATCTCCCTCCGATTCTCCTCTCACTTCTCTCCTTTCTTCTCTATCCTCACTTCACTGATTCCCTTTCTCTCTCCCTTTTATCCTTCTTTCACCCCTTCAGTTCGATGACGTATTTTTCTACTGTGTTCATGCTGCTTACAGGCGATTTTATTCAGCTATGGGGACACTTCCACTTGGAGGAGTTAGGTGTAGCCTCAGTTACCTCTTTCACTACACGCACTCTCTCCTAAAGTGAATAAAGTCATCTGGAGGCAGCGTTAATAAAATGAAGGAACGAGTTATCGATATGAAGGGGCTTCAGTGGACCCGTAATGGTTTAAATCTTAGAAGTGGTTGGGGTAATTCTTCACATAATGCCACTCAGGGACGAAGGAGGCTGGTCACCCTCGTTTTAAACATCAGGACTGAACAGCCAAACCCCGGGCTCCTACATTCATGATTTAAAAAAAGAAAAAAAGAATCTTACTGATCTGGAAATCTTTCATTGTGGAGGAAGGTACTGGAGTTTATTTTTAACCCCTTTACAGCGTGAGGTTTCCCTAGATTTACGTAAAATTGTGTGCAAGTAGCAGGAATAAAGTAAAAAAAGAAAAGGCATCGTCGTGAACGGGTTAGATTCCTGTGTTCCTCCCAATACGAGCCAGAGCCAGGAGCAACCCCCCCCCTCCCCCACCTAGATTTACGTAAAATTGTGTGCAAGTGGCAGGAATAACGTACGGTAAAAAAAAAGAAAAAAGTCATCATCGTGAACGGGTTAGATTCCCTTGTTCCTCCCAAGACGAGCCAGAGCCAGGAGCAACCCCCCCCCCTCCCCCACCTAATTCACTGTCCCACCAAATTGATAAAGCCCACAATCGCATCTGTTAAGGCACCATCACTCATGCCACTCGTTCCACCACCCAATACTTTGCCAAACCACCCACCCTCAACCACCCACCCATCCACCCTCTCAAACACCCTTTACCGTCCACTCCTCCACTCACCCGCCCGCTCATTCTCGACCACCCTCCCATCCATCCACTTACCCACCCATCAGCTAACCCCCAAGCTCCATCCCTCCCAGCCACTTACCAACTCGTCCAATCCTACACCGTCCTGACCTGCCCCGCCAAATCTACCCCGCCCCATTCTATCCCGTCCAAACCTACCCCGCCCAAACCTACCCCGCCCAAATCTACCTCGCCCAAACATATGCCTCCCAATCATATCCCGTCCAAAACTATCTCACCCAAACCTACTCTGGCCAAACCTATTCCGGCCAAACCTACACCGCCCAAATCTACTCCGCCCAAACCTACTCCCCCAAACCTACCCTGGCCAAACCTACCCAACCCAAACCAACCCCGAAAACCTACCACACCAGACACATACACAAACATACAAATTTTCAGTTACCTAATTACCTTTGACACACATATACCCATGTAATTATTGACACATTCATTTCCCCACATATCTTTAACACACACATATGAGCAAATGACATGTGTGCTTATTTTAATGAGTGCGCATGTAGGAAAGAGGCATGAAGAAAGAGGAAAGAGGACTATTATAAGCAACTCTAGATGTACCATAACCACAACCCTAACGACCATAACTAGGTGATTACACTTTCACAATTACCAATAACACATAATAACCATGCCTCCCGGACCCCCTACACAGGAGAGGGCGACAGTTGTGGCGGGATGTAGTGGCTGTGGATTAGCCTGGGTAATTGTGTAGGGAAAATATGATACCGGTTATTAAGGCAGTCGGGGGTCGGCAGGTAGACGCGGAACAACGAGAAGGTGTGAGGATTCTTAGCATTCTCATTCTCTATTCATTTTTTAGGAGAGAGAAGGATGTATATAGTGATTCTTTAATTTTCGATTTATTCTGAGGATAGACAAGAATGCATAGGCAATTCTTTACGTGTTCAATTTCGATTTATTCTGGGGATTACATTTTCAGTCACAAGTAATTTTGGATAGACTTGGAACAGTGAGAAAGTATGGAGGCTCTTAACATTTTCATTTTCGATTAATTTTGTAAGAGAGAATGATGCATAAACCGATTCCCTACATTTTCATTTTTGATTTATGCAGGATAGATAAGGACATAAAGACACGAATTATACATACCGGTACTCTTTGTTACCCTCCCCACTATGGTACTGAAAACAAGAACATAACCTCATTCACTCGCATTCAGACAAGTGTTGTATGTAGTGGTCGACTCGATTGCAGTTTTAAACCATCCATATCTAGGCACCACTGACTAACGGCTTACATCAGTCACTCCATTTTATATTGCAATATGTCTTTAACAAATAGGTCACTAGCCAACAAGCCACTTCCTTCCAATAAACTCTAATTGCCACACACGCCATTCACCCTTCTGGATGCTAAGATCTCTTGCTTCAGAACCTCTTTCACGCTGTCCTTCAACCTTCTCCTAAGACTTCCTTTTCCTCTCACCCATTCCACTTCAGATCCCCACGTTTTCATCACACATCCTATCCGTATGACCAGTCCACTTTGACACACCCTGGTCTGATCTTACCATAATACTGCATCATCCTCACAAACGCAACGAAAGTGGTTCAGTGGCACTGCTTTTGCCTCGACTTGTGCTTGTCCTCAAATCTAGTGCTCAGAACTCATGCAGCTGCTCAAATTTAAGCTGGATACTACTGTACACACTTTTTACTATTACTTGGTCTAGATTATTATCCTTTTCAGTTTATTTCTCGCAGCTCCGTGGCAAAAAAAGACAGGACTCTGACTATATGTTTTTTCCAAATATTTCTTTGTGACTAATACCATCATTTACAGATGGTAAATTTAGGCCCAGGTAGAGTAAAAAGAGTATTGTAATATATTCATTCAAATACTTGCCCATGTTCACACCCGGCTGCTTCATAACGATGACATATAGACTGATACACATAAAACAGCCATTTTAATACTTCCTCTTTCACATGCATTACTATCACGACAGACACCCCTTCCTAAAGAGTACCTTTCCAACATGGACAGAGGGAAATTCTAGCTTTCACTCTCCCTCCGAAGTACAGGTTCGTTCCTGCAGTGAATATCATGTAGCCTTATATATATATATATATATATATATATATATATATATATATATATATATATATATACACACACACAAACACACACACACACACACACACAAACACACACACACACACACACAAACACACACACACACACACACACACACACACACACACACACACACAGAAAGAGAGAGAGAGAGTAAAGTAGAAATAGATATTTTGAGACAGAAATACCTTAATTAAGGTACCGGTATGTGTTTGGAGAGACAGTTACACTAAGAGAGATTCACAGGACACCAAGGCAGTGTAATATTAAAAACAATAAAGTAAGGTATGTCGTCTAATTAACCCATTGGTCAGAGCGTGAAGGTCTTTTACCACAACACAGGTCATCTTCCCGCCTGCCACTGCTTATTTCCCATCCTTCCATCGTTAATTAAGCGATTCGGTCTAGCGGGGGACGAATGTTACCTGGGCCGAAATGGGACAGTCGTGATCACTTACTTTTTTATCCCGGCTCCGTGGTGGTCGTTTCGGTGCGACGTGTTCATTTCGGCTCTAGTAGGATATTTCGGTTTCAGCCCCTTTAAACCGATGACTTTTTTTTTTTTTTTTATTTTGGGCAACTTCAGATGATATTTATATTGCTAAGGGGAGCCTTTTTCATCTTGAGGGGTTAAATGTAACTTTCATTCATCCGTTCAGTTCAAGAGGTCCTTCCTGAGCCGAATAAAATCATCTGGAGGTAGCAACAACGAACTAACAATAAAGGTACATCATCGGAGTGAAGGGAATCGTTGTACATCTTGGTATGGGGCACTGTACCTAATATTACTGTTCTTCGCCTTTAGTTGATCACAGAGTTTGGTGTGACGTATCTACTTCCGTTTTAATTGGCCATTTTGGTTCTGCCGTACATTTTAGTTCAATTCGTACATTTCATTGTCATGTGTATATTTCGACTTGGTTTAGCTTTTTCATTTCCATCCATCCATTTTGGGTCTAAGGTGCATGTTTCACACTCAGCTGTCCATTTTCACCATCCCCCTTGTCCATTTCGACCACACCTGCCATTTCGACCACACCTGTCCATTTCGACCACACCTTCCATTTCGACCACACCCATTTATTTCGACCACACCTGTCCATTTCTACCACACCCTTTCATTTCGACCACACCCATCCATTTCGACCACTCCTGTCCATTTCGACTATTGTCCATTTATACCACACCTGTCCATTTCGGCCACACCCGTCCATTTCGACCACACTTGTCCATTTCTGCCACACCTGTCCTCTTCGATCACACCTGACATTTCGACCAAACCTGTCCATTTCTGCCACACCTGTCCACTCTGATCACACCTGCCATCTCGACCACACCTGTCCATTTCAACCGCACCCGTCCATTATGACCGCTCCTGTTCATTTTGGCCCATAACACCGAACACCAAGAACGAAATGACGCGATCACGAACATGCCAACATTGTTCAACTATTTTCTTGTTATTAACCCTTTCAATTTTAAAACTGTAATTTGATGGCATAGAATCAACATCAGAATGACAGGAATTGTATGTAATTTATTTTGATTCTGAATGCTCTTGATGTGGGTGCTTAAAGTTAGGTAATGGGTAGAAGATGGTAGAGAGAGAGAGAGAGAGAGAGAGAGAGAGAGAGAGAGAATCATAGCCATACCCACTGCCAAATCCACTGCCAGGCCCAAATCTAACCTAACCCAACCAAATTATATCTAATCTAATCTATAGCTAACCTACCCTACGCTAACCCACTTCTACACTCCACCACCATACCTACAACTACACTCACCATTACCACCAAGCTTGATCTAACCAAACCTACCCCACCTGCCTTTCCCTACCATACCCAACCCTACCATACCTTACCCTAACCTGCTACCACACCTGCCATACCACTCCACCACCACCACCACATTCACCACACCCCTTCAACGTCTCTATCCAGCTGCAGTGAGTAAGTGCGGTACAATGACAGAGATGCCTTGTAATTAGCCCACAGAAGGACTCAAATTGCTCGTCTGGTTGCACGCTGTTGACGAGTTATTGAGGTTATTGATGTTGCGGCCTGGGTGATTGATGTTGAGTGTGGTTACTGATGTTACGGGGGTCATTGTTGACGTGGGGGATATTTTTTGAGAGAATAGTGTTGTATTCTTGCCTATTTGTGTGATGCAGGCTTCTGTATGTGTCATTGTCTCCCCTCTCATTTCTCTCTCTCTCTCTCTCTCTCTCTCTCTCTCTCTCTCTCTCTTCTGTGTGTGTGTGTGTATGTGTGTGTGTGTGTGTGTGTGTGTGTGTGTGTGTGTGTGTGTGTGTGTGTGTGTGTGTGTGTGTGTGTGTGGTGGCTGTCTCCTGGACCACACTGGTCGCAAATAAGAGGGGGAGGAGAGATTGGGGAGAGGGGATAGGGTTTGGGGAGAGAGGAGGGGGGACTGAGGGGAGGGAAGGAGAGAGAGGGGAAGGGGAGGATGGGGAGAGGGAGGGAGAGGGGAAGGGGAGAACAGGGAAAGGGAGGGAGAGGAGAGAGTGGTGGAGGGAATGGGGAGAAGAGAGAGGGTGTGAAGGGAGGAGTGAGGGGGGATTGAGTGAGTTGGCAGAAGGAGAGAGAGAGAGAGAGAGAGAGAGAGAGAGAGAGAGTGTGTGTGTGTGTGTGTGTGTGTGTGTGTGTGTGTGTGTGGAATGCATGAGGGGAGTTTGGAATGTCGATGGGTGGAGGATGAACTGTGAGTAGGTGGGGAAGAGGCCAGAGAGACTGGAGGTATAAAGAGGGATGTAGAAGGGAGAGGATAAGGGGAGAGGGAGAGGAGAGGTGTGACAGCGAGAGAGGAGAAAGAGGGACGAGAGGAGGGAGAGGGAAGAAGAAGCAATGGGACGAGGGAAGGGGTAGAGTTAAGTTGCTAGGAGGAGAGGAAATAATGGAGAAGAAGGGAGGATGGGGAGATAATGGTAGAAATGGGAAGGATGAGTAACGACAGAGATGGGAGGGGGAAAGGGTGAGGAGGTAAGTAGGAAGGAGGTGGAAGGGGTGTGAAAGCTAGTAGGAAGGAGGGGGAAAAAGGGTGAGGTGGAAGAGTGGCGGAAAAGGGTAAGGAAGATAAGTTGAGAGGAGGAGGGAATGGAAGAGGGGGAGGAAGAAGGGGGGTGAGGGGGAAACAAGTGGGAAAATGGGGAGGGACTGAGAAAGAAGCGAGGGAGAAAGGTGGGTGAGTTGGGTAGCTAGGCCTAAGTGAAAAAGAAGATGGGAAGAGGAAGGGATGAGAAGGATAAGTAGGATAGGGAAAAGAAAAGACCGGGAGGGGAGAGGGAAGAGGGGAAAGGGAGAGGCTGAGAAGGATAAGTTAAAAAGGAAGAGGGAAGACAAGAGAGACAGAGGGAATGAGTAAGAAGGGTAAGTAGGAAAAAGGAGGGAAAGAGGGGGAGAAGAGAGAGGGGAGGCAGTGATAAAGAAAATTATTGGGGGGATAGGAAATACTGAGTAAAAGGAAAGAGGCCAACGAGAGAATGGTAAGAGAATGAAAAGAGACCTACTGTTATTCAATAATGAAATTGCCATATGCACTGGATGAGTCCACTCCACGTTACTGAAGGGAGGAAAACAGCAGTGGCATCACTCATTTGGTACGTGATGATTTACATTTCATTTTGTTTAAAGATCATTTATTTACCTCCGCCAGGTTGTAGATGTTTTACCCAGCGTTTGTTTGTTTGTCTGTCTGTCTGTTTGTCTGTTTGTTAGCAGGATTGCTCAAAAAGTTATGAACGGATTTTCATGAGAGTTTTAGGAAGAGTAGGGTATAGCCCAATGAACAATCGATTAAATTTTGGTTGTAATCCGGAATTATTTGATTGTTTGTTCACACCATCTCTCCAAAAATTCTTAATGATTTCAATGAAATTTTGTGGAAGGGTGGGCCATGGGCGGATCAGGATTCTGCATTGGCGGTGTGCCCTCACTGAGTGCTGCTCTAGTTATTTAAAGTAAAGGACCGTTTCCCAACGTATGGCACACGTTTTATGGGACACCTCGTAAATATATGGTATAGGCTATATATAAATGAGACATAATTACACATTTTTATTGCATAATTTAATGTCACCTTTTTTTTTCCACCACATTCCGCTGCTTAATGTGGTGGACGATTATATACTAAGTTGAGCGATAGTGATGATTCTCAAAAATTTTATTAACGTCAGTGCAATGAAGAGAATGGAATAGAAGTAATGGGTATCAGGAAATGGGTTTACCTTGATGGTTAATTTCGCGTCCTCGCGGTGAGAGTTGACGGGCCATTAAGCTTGCTGTACGCCCGATTTTGTGCAGAGATCAACCTGCTACACCCCCCCCCCAACCATTCTCTCTCTCTCTCTCTCTATCTATCTATCTATCTATCTATCTATCTATCTATCAATCTATCTGTCTCTCTACCATAACCTTCCTCCTTTCCCCCCCCTCACCTTTAGTGTCTCGTGTTCCCCTCTCCCCCCACTTCACCTCCAACTCCACTCTTTGCTGGTTCCCTTCACCCTTCGCCTCATCACCACTCACACCGTATCCTCTCCCTTTCCTTGGACCCCTCACCCACACCCATCTCACCACCCCTCACCCACACCCATCTCACCACCCCTCACCCACACCCATCTCACCACCCCTCACCCACACCCATCTCACCACCCCTCACCCACACCCATCTCACCACCCCACCCCCACACCCATCTCACCACCACTCACCCACACCCATCTCACCACCCCTCACCCACACCCATCTCACCACCACTCACCCACACCCATCTCACCACCCCTCGCCCACACCCATCTCACCACCACTCACCCACACCCATCTCACCACCCCTCACCCACACCCATCTCACCAGGCCCACAACCCATCCTTTCAGCACATCTGTATGCATACATTACTGCTCATACGCACCCACATACACCCTCCAACACCATCCATACACACACACACACACACACACACACACACACACACACACACACACACACACACACACACAGACCAATTCCCCCCTTCACCAGCCTCACCCATCTGTGTCCACTAATAGCCCATTGTTACCCACTTTCCCATTAACGGTAAAAACAGAGAATAGAAAAGAAAAGCTCATTGGAGGCGAGGGTGTTTTTTTTTTCGCATTTAAGGTTGCGGTTGCAAGAGTTTTTTTTTTTAATGTTTGCTCTTGTGTCTTTGTTATTTTAGGCTATGAGCTGCTGTGTATGATGAGATTTTGAGAAAATTGTATATTATTATTATTATTATTATTACTATTATTATTATTAGGGGTATGCAATAATGGGTAGGATCCAGAAAAAAGAATAAAGAAATCAAGGAAAAGCCGCTTTGGATTGAAGAAGTCAACCAAGATTTTTAACTTTAAAATACTAGAAGCAAACTTAGATTTATGCCTATCAACTACACGTTCATCATTAAGGCAATCAATTTTAGCAAAGTCTCAGTCCCCCCCGTCAGACACACTCCACAGTAGTATGTTACATCCAGGTCCCCAGTTGCACTGCTAAGTGAAGAGGGAAAATGGGGGAAACAATATGAGCCCACCAGTCTGACCGGCACTAGAATCAGACTTGGGTTCTTCTAGTGGTGAGTTGCCAGCTTTAACCACTACAACACCAAGGGCCTCAGCTAAAAGTAATGAATGGAATGCAAATTAGTATCAAAGCCTTACTGATGTCCCACGCCTAAATTATACCGTTTTTGAGAGCACTTTTCCCCTTGACTTTTACCTCCATCATTAATTAAGACGCGTTACTTACTAGATCAACCTTGTGGAGAGACTTAGCCGAATTATTAGTGTCGTTAAAGTTATATGTAGTTACAGAGGGACTGGTAGTACCGGGGGGAGGTTGCCGTATCTATTTTTTTTTTTTTTCGTCTCACACACCCTCTCTCTGCATTTATGCATATATACGAGTATATACATACATACAGACATTCCTTAGCAAACAACCTCGTGAGAATCAGTCGGTCTCGTGCTGTTTTTTTTTTCCCTCATTATTTCTTACCTTTTTTTAAATGACGTTTATTTGCCTACCAACTTCGCTTATTTCCTTTTGGAATTTCGGCCCTACAAGGTAATATATATTTTTTTTTTCGGGTTAAATGTGGAATGTAGAAAGCTTGGGGAATAAGCCTTCATGTACATTCTTTTTATATGTATCAGGCTACAGTGACTCACTCTTAGCTAAATAAAAACGTCTGATGTCAGCTGGAGTAGAATATTAGAGTTTACCTGACCATGATGGGGCTGGTAGTTACAGTATCAACTCTCAGACGCCTGTGACACACTCTCAGCTGAATACAAACGCTTGGTGGTGGCTGGAATAGCAGAATTTTTCCGTTCATAAGAGGGATAATGCTGACAGTGTTAATTATTTTCTCTTGCTCCTATGATTCACTCCCAGCATAATTCAGTCGCATACTCATTGATGGGATAGAATGGTAGAGCTGTCCTGTCCATTAGAGGACTAATATTTATGATAGGCAATACACAGCGGACGGACAGCCGTCTCGTGGACTGAAATGGAGAATTTCAAGGGGGAAATGCTTGTTGTTGTGGCCTCAGCCTAATTTGAAGTGTGAACTTGGTGGACTGCAGGCTTAAGTTGCCCTTCTGCAGTTCTTTATCCTTCTTTTGGAGAATAGGCAGGTAGTGTAGGATCGTTTGTGTAGTCATGCAGTCAAGCCGTCGGATTATATTGGTGCTACCATTCGTTACAGTATCATTAAATGCATCCTATGCATGGCTGATTCCTTTTTCTTGTGTATGGATATTGTCAGCAAATACATACAATGCGAAGAACTAGGATGGATGATGTTGATGATGATGATGATGACGACGATAATGATGGTGCCTTGGGAGTAATATTTTGTCTTATATATAGTAAACCCTTAATTATGAGTGGTGTCTCCAGTGCTGAGTAAGATCGTCTGGCGGTGGCAAGACTAAGCTACAGAAGACGCTATCACAGTGAAGAGGCTGAAGGGGATCATTCTTACCTTCTTCACAATGAGCCGTCTTCCTTGAGTAAAAAAAAAAATCATCAGAGTGCCAAGAAAAAATAAAAAAGAGAAAAAAAGTCGTCATCGTACTGAAAAGGGTTGCTATTAAGGCTGGACCACCTGGCTGCGACCCCTCGTTCTGTGTGGTCTGTGTATCCGTGTAAGTCTCGTGAAAGCCTCCTCTCTCTTCATTCCCTCACCCCAATTACCTCACCCTTACCTCCCAATTACAGAAGCCACCCATGATATATGCACCTCAATGACACCTCCCGTACCTCTCTCTCTCTCTCTCTCTCTCTCTCTCTCTCTCTCTCTCTCTCTCTCTCTCTCTCTCTCTTCCACCAGACTTCACACCTCACAATCACATCTCATAGCTCTTTTATGTCCTCCCTTCGCTTACCTCAATTCCTCACTTCTTGCCTCACATCTCCCTTTTCATCCCTCTCTCTCTACACCTCACACCTCACTCCTTCACTTCACAATCACACCTCACAACGTCCTCTCACGTTTCACAGTCACACCTCACAACTCGCTTCTATCGCCTCATTATCACATCTCACACCTACCTCTTTCATCTCTTCCCCACGACACCTACACCTCACGTCCTCACCTCACAATCACAACTCACACATAAATCTTTCACTTCTCCCTAACCACACCTCACACCTCACTCCCTTACTTTATAATCACACCTCAAATCTCCCTTCTTTTAACCCTCCCTCACCACTCACCCCCCACCACACCTCACACCTCACCCCCTCACCTCACAATCACAGGAGCCCCATGAAAATTTACGAGCCTTGAATGACACGTGGTAGCCTCCTGCCTTCCTCTCCCGCCTCACTCAGCCCACCCCTACCCACACTTACGGCGTTAAAGCCTATGAGAGAATTACCGCCAGCAGAAAGAGATGTGCGAGGGGAGACGGAAATAGGGGTTATGGGGATGGGGCACTGTGAAGAAATGGGAGGTGAGATTCGGGAGGAGATGGGAATAATGGGGATGGGGTGCTGTGAGGAGATGGATGGGAGGGATGGTATGGAAATGGAGGGATAGGAGGCATGGGGAGATAGAGGAGGGGGAGATGGTGAGAGGAAATATGGGTGATGGGAGGAATGGAGTACTGTAGGATGATAGAGGGGGGACAAGATGGTGAGAGGAAATGGGAGTGATGGGAGGGGTGGGGTTCTGTGGGGAGGTAGCAAAGGGTAGGGGAAGGCAAATGGGAGGATGGAAGGGATGGGGGATGGGATACTGTGGAGTGTGTGGGGTAGGAGAACATAAAAACTTAGGCACCGTGGATACCTGCAGAATGCCGCATGACCCGTTTACTGTATTAGGCAGATATTGACGAAGCAATCCTGTTACCATGATTTAATATTTCCTATCCAGTTAAACCCTAAACTAGTCATTATATCTTAGTTCATTTCTAGTAGTGTGTAAGTGTGGGATTGTAAGTGTGATCTGTGTGATCTGCCATTTTCTGTACCGCTCAGCAGGCATCAGTTTCAAAAGTTGCTTACTTAGGTCTGGGCGACCCGGCTCCTCTCCGGGCTTTACAGTCAGTTCTGAGGTAGGTCTGATAGGGACGGTGTCTGTGTGCAAGTAGTTAGAATAAACACCTGTTAATTTGCATCGGACTTTGGATTGACCTGAGTGGACCTGAAGGAGGTACTTTCTAGCACGTTTTTCTTGGTGATCTCTGTTGCATAATGTAGCTTTTGGATATTAACATGTACTACGTAAATAACAAAGTATTAACTTGTCATGTGTGGATATAAACAGGGTAGGAAGAGGTCTTAGAAAGGCTATACTGCCCTATATTATGAGATCGTAGGAATAATTCAAGAAGAATAAACGGTATCGAAAATCTGGCATGGATATTCATAGCAGTTTGATAAGTGGAAAACATGTACCGTACTACGTACCGTAACCTGAAAAATGTAATAATATAAGTTTTGTATTGCATATTTTAGTGACAGGAATATTTCTTACATGTTTACTGTATATGCAGCCCGTTACGACATATGTTTGTCTACTTTTCCAAGTCTCTGTCAAGGTGGCAACAATCACATCCCAAGATAACTTGTTCTGTTCTTTCACCCCAGTATTCCCAAAGCAGTTTCTTCCTATTTCGCTACGGAAAAAGAAACTCTTCTCATTTCCTCTGTCTTGGCTTTCCGAGTTTGATTACTTGGGTCGCATTTTGGCATACTTGGGAGCCTGACTGGCACTTCTTCCTTAGTGAACATCACGTCACAGTATTTTCTTGTTTGTTATTTAATTCTTCCTAATACTGACATACTTTGCATAAATGATGGAAGATAGAGTATTAAGACCTTCTATACGATGACATAATTAGTATCTGATTGCTGATAACAGATGACTTTATTAACCTAAGAGTATACGTCTGGCAATGAATGGGTTAGACAAACTCATTGAAGCTCTGTGCTGTGAGAAGTGTCCCCAATAGCTGGATATACGAGTAATTGTCCAGCTAGAGCAGGAAGTGACCTCCTCAAGACGGTGACGTATTTTTTGCTTTGTTATTATTGTCTTTTTTTTTTCTTTTTTTTTCGGTGTAAGCCCCTCTCGTAGTGATGGCATTTAAACTAACTTTTAACCTCTTCACTACTAGGGATTTCTAGTTAAAAAGTATTGTTTGTCGTCAGCAAGAATAAAATGGAAAAAATAAACAATCGGACTGAAGGTGTTAAACAGAAAATAGGCGTCATCGCGTGGAAGGGGTTAACGTGCCATAAGGAAAAATAAACCAGAATGGGGTAGGTGCTGGATGGGGCCTCCTAACGTTAAGCCAAGGTCACTGTGATTCTTGGAGCCCTTTGTCAGCTGTGGGTTTCCATGCGCTAAATAAAACAATCGTCGGACGCTGGAATAATATATGTACAGTTATTTATTCTCGGCCAGAACGTTAAGCGTAATAGTTTTAAATATTTTTGCCGTTCTAGGTTTTTCATGAAGAGGTAAAATCGTCTAACGTTAACCGGAATCAAGCTGGACCTTGTGATTCCAGTACCATTCAACTCATCTTGCTTTGCTCATAGGGCCGAATTCTAAGTGCGTAGGAGGCTTCGTAATACATCTTCCTTAGCTTTGTTTTTTCAGTTGTTTATTTTTAAATATTACAACTTAGCATCCCCTTGTTTGGCACTGATACTGTTTTATTATCGAAACAAGTTAGCGTCAGTAACACACCGGAGAATACTGAGGTGTAATGTGTAGAATGAATCGCTAAGGACGGAGAGTTACGAAATTTCTAAAGCCACACCGAGTAAGACACACAGGTGATTCCTGTCGCTGAACAATTTTACTCAGCTTTGGATAACGCTGTAGTAGTGGATCAGTTTATAATTACATTGATTAACCTTTTCACTATTACAGGTCTTTGCAGAGTTGAATAAAGTCGTTTGGTGGTAGCAATAATAAGCTAAAAAAGGGACGTCCTCAGACTGAAGGGTTAAGACAACACAGCAAAACAGCCACAGTCATAGGGGTTTAGAGGGAGGGTGGGACACATGCAGGACACAAACACTGAAACAGAAGTTAGTGGTTGCAGACATTTTTTTTTTTCCCCTCAGATACTACATAATCTCGGTGACAGCCAGTGTGGTTCTAACCCTTCATTCTTATGAATTTACGTAGATTGAGAGGCCAGCACCAAATCGACCGACCCATCTAGTCGGCCAAGGCTGCCAGAAGAGCCACCACACCCACATCCCCCCGTTGGCATCACCTGGCACTGTGTTGTCACAGGTGCCAGTGCCGGGTGCCAACAGGGCCTGGCGTCTTCAGCACGTCTGCTCCTCTACTTCTCTGTTTTTTTAGCACTTCATCCTTAGAAATTTGTTTTAAATACTACAAATTGCGATTCACCTGTGTGATACTTGCGTCATTAATGTAAATGCAATATGACAGTTTGAAATATACCACCAGGTCGATTAAGAACCTCTAAGAGCGAGGCCTCGTAGCCACCTCGCCGCTGCGGGTCTGAAAGTTGTAAGGGCATCACATTACGTGATGTTTCCTTTCGGATTCCCACACCCCGACCCATTGCAGTGAAGGGAGCCAGTAAATTTAATTTAATGCGGCCACGATGGTTGACAAATAAATGCAGAATGACAGTTTGAAATATGCCATCAGGTCGATTAAACACCTCCGAATCCGAAAGAAAACACCACGTAGTGTGATCCTCTCACATCTTTTAGACCCGCAGCGGCGAGGTGGCTACGAGGCCTCGCTCTTGAAAGTGGGGAGCCTTTTTAACCGACGAGGATGCGGCCTACATGCTTTATCTCTTCTGCCATCTCCTCTTATGTAATTTTGCCCTGTGTGTGTGTGTGTGTGTGTGTGTGTGTGTGTGTGTGTGTGTGTGTGTGTGTGTGTGTGTGTGTGGCTCTTTTTCCCTCTGTTTTTCTCGTTGTATATCCTTGATTCTCTAGGTCATCCAGGCTTTTTCTCTGCCTCCCTGTCTCTCTTTGTCTGTCTGTCTGTCTCTGTCTCTGTCTGTCTGTCTGTCTGTCTGTCTGTCTCTCTCTCTCTCTCTCTCTCTCTCTCTCTCTCTCTCTCCCTACCACTCCCCACGTCCCTTCCAGCCTCCTTTCTCATCCCTCTCTGTGCCATCCTTTTTCACCCATTCTGTCACCGTCTCTTGCTGCTTTCTTCTCAGTCCCGTCGTCAGTAGCTTTTCCTCCTCCCCTCAGTGCCTTCTTCCTTTTAAGTTCTTTTTCTGTTCCCTATCCCTTCCTCTCCTGTTAGCCTTTTTCCTTCTGTCTTTCTTCTTTCTATCTGTATCCACTACCTTCCCCCTCCTTTCCTCAATGCCTCCTTTCTTCTATCTCTCTTTCTATCTATTTTTCCCTCTTTCTATCATCCCTCCTTACCCTCTTCTCTTAACTTTTTTTTTTTTTTCTTTCCGCGTCAAGGATCTACGACAAGAACTCCTTCCCCCTTCCACACTGATCATTATACCTTTCCTCCACCCCGGAAGCTTCCTCTCCCTTTCCTCCCTCTATTACCCCTTCTCTCACCCCTTTTCCCACCCCTCCATCACCCCTCCTCGAACCCAGGGCATTAGATTACACACCCAGACTCCCAGGCCACCGCACCGTGAACCCCGAGAGCACCGGAAAACAACCAGCTTCGGGTCTACAAATTGAATATGCAAAACTGATGATCATTGCCCCTACGGACTAAAAGGCAGAATTGGGTGCATAAAAAAAGGGATTCAGGGATTCGATCCGCGGTGTATCTTTACCTGCTCACAGCTAGAAGTTTTATTTTTATTTTTTTATTTTCTACCCTGACCGTGTGCCGCAATGGTGGATCTCGCTGGTTACGGGATATAGCGAGAATGGCTGTGCGCCCCTTCCCCCCTCCCTCCTCCCACTTGGGCCCGCTAGCTAACATGGCCACCAACACTGCTTATGGATTTTTCACGGCTTTTTTCACCCCTGTCGCTAAATTATACACGATCCTTGCCCTCCCCGTCCCTTGCCCCACCCACTCTTGTACCGTACCGACCAAATTCAGGCAAGATGAGTCGGTAATTGATTCAGAATGGGTATTTTTCCCTTCCTTTCGTTTTAGAGCCACGGCAGTACTATTATAAAGTTCTCGTTTTCTGTTTGATGGGTACCTGCGCTATTTTCCCTATTATTTTTTTTCCCCCTACTATTCCTTCAGTTGGCAGGATGTACACTTGGATATTCTAATGGTGAGTGATGGACCTTGAAAGCCTTATGGAAAGAAAGGTTTCGTGGCGGATGTGTGTGTGTGTGCGTGTGTCTATATGTGACGTGTGTGTATGCATTAATTTTTGTGTTAGTGCGTGATTGTGTGCGTGTGTGGTCCAGAGTCTAATTGAATTTTTGTGTCGAGAGAGAGAGAGAGAGAGAGAGAGAGAGAGAGAGACAGACAGACAGACAGACAGACAGACAAACAGAGAATGAGAGAGAGTGTCAGCGGGTATTTCATGTATGGTATATATATATGTATAATTGTGTGTGTGTGTGTGTGTGTGTGTGTGTGTGTGTGTGTGTGTGTGTGTGTGTGTGTGTGTGTGTGCACTTCACCATCCTCGCGTGTGTCCGTGTGTCATAGCGTGTGTGCGTTTCTTTTTCACCCCAGCATGCATGTGTGTGGTTGGGCTGCCTGCTGGGATAAATGTAAATGATTTATGAGAGTCTTTTTGTTATTCACTCTGTTTCCTTCACCATTTATGAATAACTGAGAGCATTTTGAAAGCCTGAATGATGAAGTGAATGATGACGTGAATGAAGTGTTGGGTGAAGGGATAAATGAAAAAATATGAGTGGATTTTTTTCATTCAATACGTCGTATATGAATAACTGAGCTGAATAAAATGGTCTTGTGGCAGAAATAAAGACTCAAAAGGATGTCATCGAAATGAATGGGTTAAACATTTCCATCCGAGTATGTATTATTTCGAAATTGTTGTTTTCCAGTTTCTCGTATTTATGGATGTACAGTAAGTCTGCGTTGACCTTTTCTTTCTTTCTTTTTTTATTTTTATTTTCTTTTGCTTCACATTTTCTGGCTCCTACAACTCAGTCTGACCTGAACAAAACCGTCTGTCGGTCGCTGGAAGAGAATACGAGAGTTGTCCCTACCTGAGAGAGTTAATTATCACAGTATCAACGCTATTAGCTTCTGTATTTCCTCTGAACTGAACGAAATCATCTGGCGTTAGCTGAAATGAAGAGTTTCCCCTACCAGGAGAGGGTTATTCCACATTAAACTGCAGAAACATTGCATATTAAAATACTGCTGCTGATTTGCCCCAAAACTATGTGGATCTAAAACAAGTAAGTGAACAGAAATAAAAATGAAAGGATAAAAAAAAAAACTAGGTAAATGTGCAGTTGCTGACAACAATATCTCTCCACTTTTCAAATGAACCGTTTTAAAACTAATCTGTTTCTCTGAAAAGTTTGGTGGTGGGGTCTAGGGATTGTATCACCGAGTTTCGAAAGTCATTGTGCACTGTCTTGTTACATATCGCAGTGATGTGAAACAGCATTTACGTCTGCACTATTACATATGTTTTCCCTAGCATGGGTCATAAATGCATGAGGCTTACCTGTAATAGTAGTAGTAGTGGTGGTCGTGGTGGTGGAGGTGGTATTACTATTACGGTAAAACCACGTTTTAACGTACCTCGATAGACCGGATATCAGATTTAACGGATACTGCAAAGCCACCTTTCGTCTGCTTGCTGTAATGAACAGTTTCCATTAAATACGGGACAATGGATCACAATACATGTTTCATGAAATGCAATGACAAGGATGTGAAATAATCGGCATCAGGCCGAAATTACGGTCCAGGCTAGTGTAAAATAGGTATAATTTTCATATTTAGTACTAGAATATGTTGCTGAGCTCATTTATTATCAAACAAGTGCTTGAAATTCCACCTCTAGCAAGACCGCTGGATGTAACGAATTTTCGGCTATGTCGGATCAGACTTCCCTCAAAGAGTTCGTTATATAGGGAGGTTTTACTGTTATTATTATTATTACGATTATTTATTATTATTACTATCATCATCATTATTATTATTAGTAGTAGTAGTAATAGTAGTAACAGCAGAAGCAGCAGCAACAACAACAGTAGCAGCAGCAACAAAAACACCAGCAGGAGTCCCAGGTTCATCCGTAACCAGAACCTAGTGGACTGCACCTGATTGTGCCCGTCTCCAACCATCCACCATCCTCCTTTCGGGAGGTAGAGGAGTAGGTGGAGGATGTTTGTTAACCAGACATAATAGCCGACCAGTTATATCGGTGCCACCACACGAAGGCCTCCCACTCCAGCACCAGGCTTAACAGTTGGAGGAGGTTCTAGGGAGCCTCCTTAGCTGCCGAGAATACGGTCTTTGAATAATCTTAGTAAAAATGAGTCATATAATTAAGAAGGAGAATTCCACACATGTCACTACTGCATAACTTCAGAAATCTTAGTCTTTTTTCCATTCTCCATTTGAAAAAAAAAAAAATGTAGAATATAGCAATATAGACTGTAGAACTTTAATTTCCGTTGGTAATGAGAGAGAGAGAGAGAGAGAGAGAGAGAGAGAGTTACGTAAATGCGTATTCCACTGAGATTTGGCTGGTACTTCGGTGTTAATAGAAACTTTTACTCTTATTACTAAAACTCAGGTCACTAAGCAATCCTTTCTGTTATTTTTTTGCTCTTACTCACTCTCTCTCTCTCTCTCTCTCTCTCTCTCTCTCTCTCTCTCTCTCTCTCTCTCACCTCGACAACCATAGCGAACTTTCGTAAACATCGGATTGGTTCGCCTGTTTTTCGTAACCCGGCCACTAAAGCCGAATCGGTCAGTGGAAAGATTGGATTTGAACGGCGATTGGTTCTTTGGAGGACCGTAACTCACTCATTGTCTGTCTGTCTGTTAGTCTTTGTATCTGCTTGTCTATCTATCAGTCTACCGGTCTATCTATCAATCATTCTGTAGGTGTAACTATGGTATGTATTTCTCTCATTCGCTCTTATTCTTTCTTTGCTCTCAGTCTTATCGTTATATTCATTTCTGTCTAACATTTATTTCCATCTCTCTCTCTCTCTCTCTCTCTCTCTCTCTCTCTCTCTCTCTCTCTCTCTCTCTCTCTCTCATTATGCTAATTGACACTGGCACAGGTGACAGCAGCGATTAATTATGAGTTACACGGAATTACACCATCCCCCACCCCTTCACTTTTCCTCCAGTCTCCCCACCTTCTTCCCCTCCCTCTCCTCTCCCCACCTTCTTCCGCTCCCTCTCCTCTCCCCACCTTCTTCCCCTCCCTCTCCTTCTCCTCCTCCTTCCCCCTCACCATTTCCCCTTCCCCGTCCCGTATAATGCTGTCTCTCTGAATATGTGCATCTAAATCTAATTCTTAATCTCTGTTTCCCTCCCACAGCCATTCTGTTAATCTTCCTCCCCCCCTCCTCTCTCTCCCCTCGTGCCTATCTCCCTCTTCTTCCCCCCCTCTTTGTACCCTTTCCTTCTTTACTTTGTCCCCTTCTCCCTCCCTCTACCCGTTTAACTTCATCTCATTCTTATCGAGGCTCTGTCTGTCTCTATCTCTGTCTATCTGTCTGTCTGTCTGTCTGCATCTCTGTCTATCTATCTGTCTGTCTGTCTGTCTGTCTGTCTGTCTCTGTCTGTCTGTCTGTCTGTCTGCATCTCTGTCTATCTATCTGTCTGTCTGTCTGTCTGTCTGTCTCTGTCTGTCTGTCTGTCTGTCTCTCTCTCTCTCTCTCTCTCTCTCTCTCCACCTTTATTTATATACGTAGGCGTTTCTAATTTCCTTGGCTTAGTCACCTTTCACTCGGTCACTCCTTTAACCTTCAGAGTCGGATAACCTATTTTATTGTTTTATTGGTTTATTCAAGATTCTTCCAGACGATTTTATTCAACCTAGCGTACACCTCGTACTTAAGGGGTTAATTAAGGCTATATTCAACCCGTCTCATTTGAAAGGCTCTCCGTTGATTATTTAAATACAAAAGACGTCGTCGTAATGAAGTAATTAATCCTTTTCTGCGTGAATTTTTGCACGTGGGCGTTTATAGGCTTGGTAACTTCCTGAGCGTACTGTCCTTCTCCTACTTGCTCACAGTCTCAAAGTTCATAGGTTCAGATGTTAGTGTTCCCCTTCATTAACTTTTTAAAACACCCCGTACGGTACACAGTTCCACCACTAGGGGGTGATGGGCTCTGTAACATCCCACTAAATGCAAACTGAGTTAATTCCTATATTTTATATGTAGCATTTCAAACAATCAGCCGTATGCTTAACATGAAAATCGCGAAGGGCAAGGTAAACCTCCATTCTTTTTACAATAATACTGGAAGCACCTTTGGAAGAACGTCTTACCTTTCTGTGTCGTTACTCACCGCCCTCTGTAATGCGGGAGGCAGACTGATCCGATCAAATATTCATCAGCCCTCTACAGATGTCCATCAAAAATCAAGGACGTCATTCGCATTTCGCGAATTAATCCTTCAGTCCGATGACGTATTTGCTCTTTATTCTTGCAATCTCCTGACGATTTTGCTTAGCTTAGGCTTTCTGAGCTGGAAGGGTTAGATGCAGCCTTCATTAGCCCCTTCACTACGAGACATCTTCTTTAACCAGAATAAAACCATCAGATGGTGGCCTAATTAAAGTGAAAATTATGTCATCGGACTGAAAGGGTTGTTTTAAACATGGTCTTATACATCGATACTCATACCATATCTTACCATTTTCTTTTCCCCTTCATCGCATATGTATGTAAGTACGTATGTATGTGTGGATTTATGTATTTATTTAGCTAACGCCAGATGATGTTATCTACCTGAAGGGTTTTGATATGATTTCCATGAAAGTTCCCTTCTTTTCTCTGCACCAACTCTATCGTCGTCCCCCCTAAGAACCCTCTCCATTTCATCCTAACCACAAACAAGAAATACTGCCAGCACCACAAACAGCGCAAAATCAGGCACCTCAATTTCCCCTTGTCATCTGTGCCCCTCGAAGCGTCCAGCCACGCCATAACGCACCATACCTCATCGCTTCGCTCCATCACCAGTTTTATTTATTTTTCATTTTTGGTACTAGATACTTTTATTCAGTTAAGAAGAGCCTCCTGGTTGACAAGAAGCTAATGAAGCCTATGAATGACCCCTCCTAAACTCATAACAGAGCGCCTGCGTCTCTTATAAATGAACTGTAAAAGACATCATGCGCTTGAAGGACTTACTCAGGAACCTCCACCAGCACCACCACAAACAACAACAAAAACAAGCATCTAAACTCCCCCTTGTAATCCATGGCCGTCCAAGCGTCCAGCCACGCCACAACGCACCATACCTCACCGCCTCACTCCCTCACCAATTCGGATTACCCGCTCAATTCCCGCCTCAAAATCCGATTGGTCCGCTGGATTTGACGCGCCTCACGCTCCCATTGGCTGAAAAATAAAGTTGCCATGTTGTGTGTGTTGGTGTAGAGATTTTTATTTCCATGCTGCCAACACTTTCATACGATTTTTAAGAATCTTTACAAAATATTAATCACTTTTGTTTTGTCTTAGAGATCCCAGGATTAATGATCGTAATATCTCTTGAGAGCAGGTTTACTGACCTCTGTGACACTGGGCTGAAATTCATCAAGAAACTGGTGAACGTTTCTCTGTCCTAAGTTTTTCTTCGCAGGAAGGATGAGGAAGGAAGAATGCAGAATCTCTCCGCCTCCCTTGTTCTGCCTGCAAAAACAACTCTGAACTGAGAAAGAGGTAGCCGTAAAGTTAATGAATCCGTTCCCAGTTTTTGGCAACTCTACCCAAAAAAGCGCGCGCAGGGGGACCAAGGGGAGACGCGGGGGCCTCCTATTGGCTGACACGGTTTGTTGACATGTGACGTGGCCCGTATTCTCGTCGGCTTAGTAGACTTTCTCATCTTCCATATCATTTTATTTCTCCATATTGTGTGTTACTATTGCAAAATACATGAGTATTACTAGTAACATAAGGTAAAAAAGAATACCAAGGTGTAAGTGGAAAATATATCACCAGGAAAGACATGCCAGAAGTCTCCCAAGCTAACGAGACTACAACCCGTGTCCGTGTTGGAGTGACAGCTGTATGTGTTCACTTCTGCCCACGCTGCATTAGACTATGGTTGGCGTGTATCATTTTCGCTTTCACGGCTCCCACGGTAGAGCTCATGGTTCGTTTTAAACGCCCAACAACGCCATCATCCACAGACTACTCTTTGCACGTGTTTTTGTGGAGGTCTTCCGCCTTTTCCTCCTCCACTTGCTGTTCCCCCCCCCCCTTTTTTTTCCCACATCCTCTTCTTCCTCAGTACTCTTCTTTTTTTCTTTATTTTTGTCGGGGTGGCTTTGGTGCAATCAGAAGTAGCCTATACTGTGTTCCATCCACATCCGAGAAATCCCGATTCGCGCCTAGACACCTGATATGGGGGCCTGAAATGTAAAGCTTCTTCCCTCTACCTTTTTCCATTTCCTCTTCTCCCTCTCACCATTTTCCTCTCCCTCCCTCCATTTACCCTCCTCCTCCATCCATTTTTACCTTCCCCTCCCACCAATCCCTCCCCTCCATCATCTCACGTAATCACTTCCACCCTTCCCTGCTTCCCCTTCCATCACCAAAATTCTAGGGGTGTCGGCCAGTGTTTCCTCTTTGTGCGTTTGTCTTGTAATCTCTGTCTGTCTGTCTGTCTGCCTCTGTCTCTGTCTGTCTGTCTGTCTGTCTCTCTCTCTCTCTCTCTCTCTCTCTCTCTCTCTCTCTCTCTCTCTCTCTCTCTCTCTCTCTCGTTTGATTGCCATTCCCACTTCCTTTTTCTTGTTTATTTTTTTTTTCCCAATCCTTCTTCGTCTGTAATCTTTCCTTCACTTTTCCCTCGTCCCTCCTCTTCTTATTTTTTTTTCCGCATCATCCCCGATTCTTTCATTTTTCTTTTCATTTTGCTTTTACTTTTAATCTTGACACTCAGATTCTTAGGACACACACTCAGATGAATAATATCGTTTTTTGTCAGCTTGAACGGCATACTGTACTAGAGTTATGTTGACCATGGGAAGGTTAATTGTATCTGTATTAACCCTCACAGGCTCTTATAACCCATTAGGCTGAATAAAATCGTTTGGCGTTATATTAAAACACTAGCGTTGGAAAGATCATGAAAAGACTAATTCTCATTGGCCCCTCTTCTCATTCTCTCTCCCTTTTTCTAATGTTCTCCTTTTTTCCTCTTCCTTTTCTCTTCTCTCCCATACTTCTTGTCCATCTTTCTCCTCTGTCTCTTGCGCTTCTCTTCCCTCCTCTTCACTTTTCCACTGCTCTCTCTTTTCTTCACAATAGATCGGGCAATAACACCAGAGGTAATTGCTGTTATTCCTTGAGTCTTGTTTAGTTTTATATTGTTTCTTCTTGCTGTACGATATAATCAGGTAGAGACGCTTTGTCTTGAGGGGGTTAGTAAGTGCTGACTCTAATTCCTCAGATTAGGCAAGTCTCTCATAAACTTAATTCCCCCTCCCCAAAAAAAAAAAAAAAAAAAAATTGTCTAAAAAATCGCAAGAAAATCATCACCGTGGCAAAGCGGACATCCGCACTGCTAAACGTTTTCAGTCAAATAAAATATATTGTTCACAAGACTAAAGGTCGCTTCTGTAGCCGCTTCTGTAGATGCTGACCACCAAAACCTTCACTTCTGTGTTTCATCTACCTCATTCCCCTTTAGCTGTGATGCTGGCAAGCGCAGGAAACATTAACATGAACATAATTGGAATGATTACCATGACATCCTTAGTAAGCCCCATACATTACCAGTGAATCCTATTGTGTTGAGAAATGTTTTTGCTGAATTGCAATCAAATCCTCTTTGGAAGTGACCGTAAACACATGAAACAAACTGCCTTGCTGTTTGCTACACTGTAATACAGTACTAATTTTGAAGTCCGTGGGATAAAAGTGTACCATTTACTGTAATCCCCAGTTAAGCTCGTTTTTGTTGAAATACTACTACTACCGTTTGAAATATAAGGTTTATTTATTCAATACAGGCACAACGATAAGGGAAGATAGTGAAGCAGTCAGTGTTAATTTGATATTACTTTCTCTTACTGGTTACGGACATACAGAGTGCTTCATATAGTGTGCACCACTTATCACTCAGCTGGGAAATTTCGTGTATTATGGGGACGGCTCAACCAACGTTACTTATATCTACCCAGTTGGATATTATACTTCTCATAATCCATTTCATGGACCATATTCTACTTCTCATAGCCTTTTTCATGCGTTATGATGATTTTTTTTTTTTTACGTTCGTTGAAAGCATAGGTGATTACTACTTTCTTGACGCAGCCAAAACGTCTTCCCTCCTCTCACAGCTTCTTGAATCGTCCCCACAGCACACCAGATACCGCCAAGTTACTGTCAGAAGGAGCGCAGTATATTGACTACGACACCCTGTATATTGCAGTCATTCTTTGTTTTGAGTTTCACTGCCAGTTCATTTTTAACTCTCTCTCTCTCTCTCTCTCTCTCTCTCTCTCCCCTCCCCCGAGCGGAAAAGAAATAATCCAGAATGCCAGAATAATCTCAGGTGTGCATCAGGTTAATTGAATCACGACAGGTAAATCAGAGGTGAGCAGGCCAGGACCTTTAATAATCTCACCTGGGCTACGAGGGATGGTCAGCTCTGGCACGAAGGTAGGCAGCCAGGCAGTCAGGTGTGGTGGTGTTGGGGAAAGGTACGTAGACAGGCAGATAGTCAGGTATGGTGGTGGTGGTGGTAGGGGAAGGCAGGCAAAGAGGTAGGTGTGGTTGTGGTTGTGGGATAGTTTGGTGGTGGTGGTGTGGTGGTGGAGAAAGGTAGGTAGGCAGGCAGAGAGGCAGGTGTGGTGGTGGTGGCGAAGGTAGGCAGGCGAACAGGCAGGTGTGGGAGTGGTGAGACTGGTGTGGCAAAGGCTTACGTTGAATTAGTAGATGTGACGAAGAGAGGTGTGATGGTATTGATATGGTAGACGAGGTGTGGTAAAAGTAAGTAAGAAGGGGTTGGAGGTAAGTGTGGTGGAGGAAGATGTGGTAGAAAATAATATGACAGGAGCTGATGTGAAGGAAGGTATAGTCAGACAATGCAGTAAGAGTGTGTGTGGTGATTTACAGGTGTGGTGGAGGGAGTAGCTCTGGGGGGGACGTAAGGTAAAATTAATCACTCGGAGTATTTTACCAGTTTATTTTTGCTGTTACGAGACGACTTCTCTCAGCTTAGGTGAAAACGCTTGTAATAAAGGGGCACACGAAGGCTACGAGTATATCTATTCCATGCTGTTCAAACAGTTTGTGCTGAGCTAAGTATAAGCGTCTGGAGGTAGCAAGGTTGTGGAGGTGCCAAGTGTAGTTAGATCAGGTGTAGTTAGGTGTGGTAGGAGTAGGTATAAGACCGTAGAAAGGTTAGGTATAAAAAAGATAAATGCGTGGGATGGGAGTGATGGTGAATTTTGATTGAAAAAATAAAAAAAAAGAGATATCTTTATGACTGGTATGTCAAGAACATTCTCGTACTCATGATTAATAAGACATTACTGACACGTGTGGTGAAGACAGGTGTGGATCAGCAGGTGTGTTCGAGGGTAGACATTGTGGAGACAGGTGCGATGGGGTTAAAAGAACAGATGTGTAATTTTGGCAGATATTGACGAGAATGGATGCAGTGGAACGGCAGGTGTATAATGAGAGTCAGGAATGTAATGAGACAGGTATGTAGATGTAGGAGGCAGGGTGTCAGGCAGGTGTGTGAGACAGGTGTGTGATATATGTGTCAGTTAGGTGTGATGAAGAGTGTGGGTCAGCTGCATGAGGGAAATATGATAGGCAGGTGTGTGTGGGCCAGTTGTGTAGGGCAGCTGTGTGGTGCAGGTGTGTAGTGCAGGTGTGTCGTGTAGGTGACTGAGGAAGTTGTGTGGGACAGGTGTGTGAGACAAATGTATAGGGTAGATGTGTGAGGCAGGTGTGTGAGGAAGTTGTGTGGGGCAGGTGTGACGTGAGAGAAGCAGGTAAAGTCAAGCATATTTTTAGTTCTTAATTAGGTAGAAGCAGAGGGAGGGAAGACTGAAGACCAGGAGATAGGTAGGGAAGGAGGGAAGCTGTAAGGTAGGAGGGTAGGCAGGTAAATAGGTGGGTATGTAAACAGGCAGGCAGGTAGCTAGACAGGTAGGTATATCTTTTAAAGGGTGTATCTAGGCATCTGGAAATGAACGAACCTTGAATTTGGTTCTTTGTTATTTTGTTTTAATTTTTCTTGAAGGGAAGAATTTTGTGGGCCTTTGGTTCCTTCTTCCTTGCATAAGAATAATAGATAGATAAATAGGTAGGTAGGTAATATGCAGATGGATAGATAAATAGGTACGCAGGAAGTTACGTGAAGGGGGTAGGTACTGTACGTAAGTAGGCTAAGGAAACATGTGGATAGGTAAAAGAGAAGTAGATAAAACGGTAGGCACGGAGATAGATAGACAATTAGGTAGGTAAGAAAATAGTTAGCTAGTTAAGAGGGTAGGAAGGAAGGTAGGTAGGAAGAAAAAGGAGGAAGTCAGGTAGATAAAAAAGTAAGGAGATAGATACGTAGTTAGGTAGATAAGTAAGTAAGTAGGCAGATCGGTGGAGGCATGTACATAGGTAAAGGAGGTAGTTAGGTAGACAAGAAGGTAGGTAGAGTGATAATAGGTAGATAAGCAGGTAGGTAAGTAAGTAGGTAAAAAGGCATGTAGATAGATAAAGAAGGCAGTCAGGTAGATAAAAAGGTAGGATGGGAGAAAGAGTTTTAGTTAGAAATAGGGGTAAGTAGGGAGGTACTGTACAGTAGGCAGTCGTGTAGAAATGTAGGTAAGTAAAAGAGGTAGGTAGGGAGGTAGGTATGTAGGCAGGGAGGTAAAGTAGATAGGTGGGTAGGTAGGTAGGACGATAGGTAGGCAGGTAGGTGGGCAGACAATAGGTATCTGATTTAGTAGGTAGGGTTCTTCTGTAATCAACCTCTCTAGACGACTACTTACATTATAGGGGTTAATGAGGATTGCGTCAAACCCCTTCAGTACTTAAGGACCACAAAGAATAAATAAAATGGTCCCGTGGTAGCCAGAAGAAAATAAAGCGTCTCCATGGGTTAACTTATTCAAATCCCAGTTACGTCTTTTTTTATTCTTACCATTCTGAGATGATTTTTATTCAGCCCATTAAAACCCCATGATAGTATAGGGGTTAATGGAATGTATAATTCAACGCCTGCAGTTCAGATATATTCCTCCCAGTCAGAATAAAATTACTTGGGAATAGCAAAATTGAAATATATGCTATCGTTGTGCCGGAAGGGTTAAGCGAGAGAACAGTTTACGTCCAGCTTATTTTCTGTCTTTACTCCTTTTTTCCCTTTAATCTCTTCACTACGGGGACGTATTTTAAATCCCATCTTAGTCACCATCAATCGTCTTGCTTGTGCTTTGAAGATACCTGTCGCACTGCTCTCATTAACCTTTTCACAACCAAATGTATCCCATAGTAGTAGTAGTTGTAGTAGTAGTATAGATCGCAGGCTGATGTTTCCCTTCTGCAATCCACCATCCTCCTGTCAGGGGATAGGAAAGACGAGGGACGTTTGTATGATCAGGCAGTGGAGGCCATCAGGTTATACTGGTACCGCAGTGGGAAGGCGTCCCTCTCCAGTACCATTTGTAGCCCCTAATCTAAAACACTCGCCTGTATGTGGCTGTAATAAAACAAGAGTACGTCATCAGGCTGCAAAGGGTAAGGATCGATCATCAAACCCATCCATTGCGAGGATTCTTTAGTAAGCAGGGGCGAAAAAATGCGTTGTGGGCAGCATGACTGAAATAATTATCTAGTTGCCGAATTGTCGAAAGGCTTATGCAGGTTCGCTTTAGCCCTTTCACTGCGATAACGTGTTAGGTACATTCTTCCTACCATCAGACAAACTTACTTTGCTAAGGAGGTACTTTGCAAACTGGAAAGGTTAGCTATTTGCCTCTATCCATTTCATCTTAAAATCTTATCCGTAAGCTGAGTTAAATAGTTTAGAAGCAAAGAGTATATACAAAAAGACGTTTTGGTGCTGAATAGGTTAACCTCTTCACCACGTGAGGTCTCCCCAGTGCTCAGTAAAATGACCCTATCCATCTTTACAGGCTATGGAACTCTGGCGGCAGCGAATTCACCCCTCGGAAGACTGTGTGGGCATGACGGAGAGGTAAGTGTGATGTGTTAGTATGTGGTGGGGGTAGGAGCAGGTATGGGTGACGTGGTATGTGGTGGAGGTATGGAGGCATGTGCTGGGAGGTGTGGTGATTTTTGTTGTGGATAGATTTAGTGGTGGTATATGAGACGGGGACAGGATGGTGAGGTAGGTGTAATGCGGTGGACACTGTGGGGCAGGTGTGGTGGGGGTCGGTTTATGTGAAGAAGACAGGTGTGGTGATGAGAAATGTGCTGGTGTGTAATGGGACATGTGAAGTATGTGATGTGAATGATGTGGTGATAGAAATTAACATCGGTTGATATGGTGATGGTAGGTGTGGTGGTGGTAATGTGGTAATGGCTTATCTTCATGTATATATCCCGGCGATGCTCTTAGTAGACGGACAGGTAAGGTTTCTTTTTGAAGTTCTTATCATTGGGAACCACAATATTATAGTTCTCTGTGTGTGTGTGTGTGTGTGTGTGTGTGTGTGTGTGTGTGTGTGTGTGTGTGTGTGTGTGCGCGCGCGCGCCCTTTCTTATTCATGCCCATGTCTGTAATTCATGTCTATTCTGTATGTCTGAGCACTTAATCTATTCGAAGCTTATATGTTACCACTGAGAAACAGATAACTCACAAAAGTCGTAGGTTTAGTTGGATTGCCCTTGTGCCCCTCTTAAGAGCTTGTCGTCGTGAGGGTCAAAGGGCAAGTTGAAACATAGGTGTCCGTAACCTCTGAGTGTAGCGTCCTGTAATTAAACTGGCCATGGACAAAACAGCATGACCATTGCGGCACCTACAAAGCCTTCCCATACACCTATACAGCCACACAGAAGCACCCACTGACATATACCCCCACCGCCACACTCACAATTACGGATTTCAGCGTGGTGGTGCGAGACGGCCGCGTAGCGTGAAGGTACCGTACTGTATGGGAAACTTGTAGGCAGGGACAGAGTGTGGGTAGGTAGGTATTATCGGTCTTTCATGTACAGTTGGGGTTGAAAGTTGTGTTGGTGAGTCAGTGGTGCTGGATGTACCACACATACACTTACTCTGTTGCCACGGACTCTTGTGACACGACTTTTGACTTCAGCTGTACCTCCGTCTGACAAATGAGACACCAAATCTACCTTCATCTGACGCTTATTGACACAACTGTACTTCCATGTGACATCTTTTTAACTCGACTGTATATAAGGAGCAAGAATTTTAAATGATCTTTATTATATTGTCTTTATCTCATCCAGCAAAGGATGTCGCAGGTTACTGGTAATATCAGACTATCACCTGACTGATGAATAACATAGTTTTCTGGGATTTTTTGTTTTTGTTTTTGCATAAAGGAAAGAAATTAACAATGACTAAGGGAGACTGCCAGTGTCCTATCCAACGAAAGGAACAAAATGTGTGATAATATTTACACTCATCCTCATTTCTCATCTGACTATAATAAACATTTTATCCTTTTCCCCCCTTCCTACCTCCACCTTCCAGTACCCTATCTTAACTTACTCGTCGTTGTTTCATACACCTAATCCTCACACCGTTTTCCATCCTTCCATGCAGCTCTTCACCTCCTCTCCTCACCCAGACTCCCCATCCTTCCCCCACCCGCACACCCCATCCTATCCCCACCCACAGTCCTGCTACACATCATTTCCACAGCTCCCTATCCTCTTTGACACCCCATGCAACCCTTCCTTCCCATTTTTCACCATTGTACTGTACCACAACTCTACTTTCATTCTCCAACCCTAACTCATTCCCACCCCTCACTTCCCCACCCTTTCATTCCTCCCACCGCATCATCACTCCCTCATTGCCACCCTCTCCATCTCCACTCCCCCCCATCCCAACCCTACCTCATACTCCTCCACTCCCCTCCCCCTCCCTCATTCACTTCCTGCCCCTGCTATTCTCCTCTCACTCCCCCACCATCCATCCCAACTCCCTCAACCTTACCCTTACCCCTCATTCCCACCTTCACTTCTCCCACCTCTTCCCCCCCTCCACCTAACACAAACACGTCCTCAATTAACTGGAAATCCATACATCCAGTCGGCCAGATTCCAGCCCCTCCGTCTGACACTCTATTTTGCCCTTAATTACTCAGTTGTATCGATGTCTGCAAATTGATGGCAACATTTTTTTTTCTGTGAGTTTTCTGCTTTTTCTAGGGTTTGATCTTGTTTTGTGTGTGTGTGTGTGTGTGTGTGTGTGTGTGTGTGTGTGTGTGTGTGTGTGTGCGCGCAAAGTGCTTTAGTGTGTGTGAGTGGAGATGAAGTATGTCTCCTACTTTCTTTTTCTTTCTTGCTTTTCTCTTTCCCTCATCTTAACTTCGTTCTCTCCTCTTTCCTCCCTCCTCTTCTAGTCTTCCGCCTTCATTTCTTTCTCTTCCCTTATTTTCCCTTTCCCTCTTCCCTTCTTTAGTCGTTTTTTTCCTCTTCCTGCTCATCCTTCCTCTCCCTTCTTCCTGCTTCCTCTCTACTTTCCTTCCCTTCTTCTCCCGCCTGTTCCTCTTCTCCCCTTCCTTCTTCTTTCTTTTGAAGAGTTTACTGTGAAAGGCTAAATCATGTCTGCTGTACTGCATGTACTGCAGCACTTGTGTAATATAAATGACTAAACAAACATTTCAGTAATTATATCTCTTCCTTCCTTCCCATATTTTTCCCCCTTTCATCTCCTTCCCCTTCCCCTTTCCTCCTCCATCCTCTTATTTCTTCTTCCCCTTTCCTCGCCCTTCCTTTCCTTCCTCTTCCCCCTCCCTCTTCCTTCCCCTCCTCCTGCCAATCACTGACAGTCTCTCTCCCTGGCCACAACAGCTCGATGGCTAACGAGTGGTAATTACTTCAGCTTTAATGGATCTTTTAGCCAAACGTGCAGGGTCGATGATTAATGAGAGGGTGGAGAGAAGGAGGGAAGGAGGAGGGAAGGTGGATGAGAGAGAGGGAAGGAGGGAGTGGGGAAAAGGAAAGGAGAGGGAGAGGGGAAGGAGTGGAGAGAGGAGAGTGTGAGGGAAAGAGAGGAGAGAGGAGAAAATGGGGGAGAGAAAGGACAAGGTGAGAGGGAAGGGGAAAGAACAGAGAGAGAGAGAGAGAGAGAGAGAGAGAGAGAGAGAGGCAGACAGACAGACAGACAGACAGACGGACAGGGAGAGAGAGAGACAGAGACAGACAGACAGACAGACAGACGGACGGACGGACGGACGGACAAAGAGAGAGAGAGAGAGAGAGAGAGAGAGAGAGAGAGAGAGAGAGAGAGGGAGGGAGAGAGGGGTAAGGAGTGGGAGAAAAGAGAATGAAAGTAAGGACGAGAGAAGGGAGAGGGAAGGAGAGGAGAGACTGAGGGGGAGAGAAAGGAGTGGGGGAGGCTAAGGAGAGGAGCGAGTGAATGGTGGAGGTGGAGAGGGAGGAGAGAATGAGGGAAGAGTGTGAGAGAGACGAGAGTGAGGGAGAAAGGTTAGGGAGAGGAACGAGTGGGGGGTGGAGGGAGAGGAGCGAGTGAGGGGGGAAGGTTAGGGAGAGGAACGAGTTGGGAAGGTGGAGGGAAAGGAGCGAGTGAGGAGGGAAGGTTAGGAAGAGGAACGAGTGGGGGAATGGAGGGAGAGGAGCGAGTGAGGGGAAAGTGGAGGGAGAGGAGCGAGTGAGGGGGAGGTGGAAAGAGGGGAGAGGTGGAGGGAGAGGAGCGAGTGAGGGGGAGGTGGAGGGAGAGGAGCGAGTAAGGAGGAGGCGGAGGGAGAGCAGCAAGTGAGGGGGGAGATGATGAGAGCCTACATATAAAATACATAAACACGAAAACGATTGTCCTGTCGAAAAAGAAGAAAAAAAGGAAGGAAGAGGAGCCGGTTTTGCATGGGCAGCACGTCTAGATCCCAGCTGGAAGAACCCGGCCTCGATTCTTTTGCCGGTCAGAGTTTTAGACAATTATTTATTTCCCCTTGACCCTGTATCCGTTGCTGTAGGTGGGGACGTCCATCATCCACTCACCTGATGTTGTGCTTCCTTCAGATATTCTACACTGAGTATCTTGTAACCCGTAGAACATTTTACTAAGTTGAAAGGTAACTACATAACAAAATGAGGGTCTGATGGTGTGGTGGATTAATGTGGTCCAGCTGGATGTGACTCATAAGGACTTACATCCTAGGGGTGCTTGTGTTTCATTGCTCACAGTGCTACTTAGGGAACAGACTGGTCACTCTTGTCTTTAATGTGTGGACAAAGCAGCTAAACCCTTCCTTTGTTCCTGGTAGGAGCAGTAAAGGACTGGATGATAGGTACATAGGCCCAGTTCCTCCAGCAGTATAATTGGGAACCTGAATATAACATCAACCTTGCAAGTCGTATACTAGAGAAAGACCGAGACAGCAAAAATTGATTGTCTGCCTTAGTGGCGCTCGTGTAGACGGCAGGGAGTACTCTAGGCCTATGATATTTTTCTGTAAAGTGATCATCTTGTGAAATAAACAAGTTACTTTAACAATCTATCCTAAGCCTGAAAGAAAAGAGTAGAAAATAGGAAGTCTGTCCCCAGTCCATGAGTCCCATCGATAAAGTAGCTGTCTGTCATTTTAGATTCATCATTTCTTTCACCAATACACCTGTCTATATCCTGTATTCATCCACTATTCCATCCAGTCATTCATCCATTAATCTTGTCATATCTTATCCACACGGCATGTTTCTTATTCATACAGCCATCCATATCCGTCCATCCATCCATTCATGAATCCACTTACCTGTTTTATCCGTAAATCTACCCATCCGTCTATCTACTAATCCATCTATCCACACATTTATCCATCCTTTCCATCCATTAATTTTTCCCAACTAAGGCGTCATGTTCCCTCCCCGCTATCCACTTATCTATCTGTCTCTTCCTCCCCCACCCCCACACACACATCCATCCATCAGGCCACCTCTGCACACCTCTGGTAACTAAGGTGACCTACCCTGTGTACCATTATCCCTCATGTAACCTTTGACCCCTGTGCTTCCCACGGGGTCACCACAGTAGGGGAAGGGTCATACAGAAGAGGGCGAGGGGATGGTAAAGGAGAGAGAGTAACTCAAACTTGAATAGATACTCAGACTACCCAGCCATTAAGGTCTTTACTATGTGTTCGGACCTTAATAGTAACAGCATGAATTGGTCTGTTAATGAAGAATTCTAATGGAGATTGTACCTAACATCCTGATCGCAAGGTGCCACTCCTAGGCAGAAAAAATCGTCTGATGTCAACCAGAATAAGTAAAGAACTACGGTAAGTTCTTGAGCTAAAAGGGGTTAAGAAAAGGTCAGACCTGGCAGTCAATTGTAAATGGAAAATATTCACTCAATTGCCGTATGCATTAAGAAAGTACAGTAGTTTGGGCCTCTTTCAACAACAGCAACTTCCCTATGTGAGGGTAACTCTTCATTCTCAACAAAATACGTCGGTGTGAGATCAGAGCAAATCAAAGGTAATCGTAATATGCTATAGGATGATAGTTAATCCTCTCATTCCCAGAATAATTCAAATAATCTATTTAAGATAACGCCAAACAACTATATTAAGCCGAGATGTGGCGCAGAAATCGTTGCTTCACAGTGTGGACGAGGCTAAAAGGTGGCGTTGAAGGAATACTTGATTTCTAGCGCCAGGTATCAAAGATCATATGACACTAAGTTAAAGCAAAGATATATAACAACGAAAGGAAGAGAAGCGGGAGAGGAGACTTTGAAGTGTTTTTCGGTATAAAAGTGTTTTTGGCGTAGAAGTGGTTTTGGCATCGAAGTGGTTTGACAGTGAAACAGTTCGTGGATGAGGTGTCTTGATTAGTCAGTTGGTGGAAAGGCTTGACCCAGGAATGGATGAAGGGTCAATGTTAGTGGGAGGTCAAAGGTAAAGGCTGCAGGGCAAGCTCAAAATTGTCCCTGCCCTGTGACCTTCACACACACACACACACACACACACACACACACACACACACACACACACACACACACACACACACACACACACACACACACACACACACACACATTCTCTCCACCTCTGAGATGCCTTTTCCTCCCTCGCCCTATTTTAGCGCCACCTGTTAATGGCGTCAGGTATCAGGGCGATGTCTCATTTCTTTTAAAAGTTCACCCACTATTCCTCCGCGTATGCTTCACACTTTGGCATGTCCGTCACTTTCCACTGTGACGCATCATATCAGAGATCATTTATGGGCAGAGAAACACACCAGACCTCCCTTAGCTTAGGATTATTAGCCTGCTTAGGAAGGTGACAAGTACAACAAGTAAGATGTTACGTAAACTTCTGCCGCCGACTGTATTACAAAAACTTTCATCAGTGTCTAGTGTTAGCCACTTTCCTTCAGAGGGTCTCTCCCATTCTAAATAGAATCGCTAGAAAGATGCAAGAATGCAATAGAATATTCGTCGTTGTGCTGAAGGGATAAAGCTTTTGATAATAATGACGAACCACTATATATATATATATATATATATATATATATATATATATGGAGAGAGAGAGAGAGAGAGAGAGAGAAGAAGAAGAAAAAAAAGAAATGGAATTAAAGTAAGAAAAACGAGAAACTGGAATATTGTTGGGAAACAGTTGTGTTACACAGTAAAGGAAGAGAGATCATTATCATCATCATCATCATCAGATCCACCATATCATGATCATTTTTTGCCATCGTGATCATCATCATTTCCACCATATCTTCATTTCTTGTATCATCATCAGTTTCATGATCATCGTCATCATCGTCTTCCCTGTAAGTATTGCAGTCACTCTCAACTCACTGTTATCACCACTCATTATCTTTACAACCCCCATTATCATCATCACTATGTTTACCTCGCCATCATCATCATTCATAATAATCAACACTTTCAGTCAACCATCTCTTCATCACCACTCGTACCCTCCTCCTCATCATCATTAATCACTACTACTTCTCGTCATCATCATCAAACATCATCACTCTCACAGCTACCACCCTCACCCAGTAAACTCCACCACTATTATTGTCCTCGCCTACTCTTCATCATCATCATCATCATCATCATCATCATCATCATTATTATTTTCTTCGTCGTCGTCACCTCTCACCATCGTCATTATTCATAGATACAGCTCATCATTACCACTTATCATTACCTTCATCATCACCTCATCATCCCATTATTTGCAGCTCATCATCATCTTCGTCGTCATCATCATCCCATTATCTACAGCTCATCATCATCATCATCACTAGCACTCTCAATTCAGCTTCCCTCACACAATCGCCAGAAGCAACAAAAGAACAAATCACGATGCACTGTGAATCACTCTATTATGGATCTCTAATTGTCTGAGAGAGAGAGAGAGAGAGAGAGAGAGAGAGAAAGAAAGGTGAGGGAGGGAGATAGGTAGGTCGGCTTACACAATATATTATAAACTCGGTAATCGAACACTGACCACCCAAGACCATCATCATAAATTTTTTCCTCATATATTTTTTTTTTTTCCCTTTTCTCTCTCTCTTCCCACTAGGGCGGTTCTCTCACATCTGGCGCGGTAATTTCCTGCTAAGACGGTAGCCGCCCGAGACAATGGCTGTTTAGATTAGGCCGCCATTTTGCTACGTCACTTCCTGTTCCCGCCGGCCCCGCTGCGCTCTCTAGGTGGTATAGAGATCCAGGTTGGGCTCTTGAGGTCTTCTGAAAATAAACCCAGATTTCAAGTGATTTTGATGTACAGGGACTTTTTCGAAGATTCAGAAGAGCAAATAATGCTTTATCCTTTTATTTCAGTAGAGTGCGTTGCTGAGAATATTTAAAAAAAAAAAAAAAAGTGATGGGGAAATGAGGAAAAAAACACACGATTATTCGAGGTAGCCAGATATGGAGATCTTTTGGAAAAGTCGAAATTTCGCACATTTTCGGTTGTTGCTACCTTTTTTCCACAACTCAGAAACAAGAGGCGTATTTTTACTTTGATTCCAGCACCTGTAGATGCTGGATATGAGGAGCAATGGAGAAGAAATGAGAAGAGAAAAGGCGGGATCGTGGTAGGCACCCCACGGCGGGAGACTGACCATCCATTTGCCTTATGAATCAGCGTAAATGAAGTTGACGGAATGGCGGGATCAGAGGAGGAGGAGGAGGAGGAAGTGATGTGGAAAAGATAAGAATAGGGTACAAAAGGAAGATGATGATGATGATGATGATGATGAGAAGGAGGGGGAGGAGACATCTTTGATTCTCTCTCTCTCTCTCTCTCTCTCTCTCTCTCGAAAATAAAAAAGATTTCTTAAGTGGATGCTTAGCTGACTGGAATGAACAGGTGGATTGGATGGCTGGATGGTTGAAGTGGATGGACAGATGGTTGAAAGGGTTGGATGGATGGTTGGAAAGTATAGTTGAATTACTAGACTGGATGGTTGGAATGGATTATTAGATGTTTGGAAAGGATGGTTGAAATAGACTGTAATTAATGACTGGATGGGTGGAGTGGATGGTTGGATAGATGGAATGAATAGCTGGGATGGATAGGTGGATGGGATAGATGTCTGGAAGGTTGGAATGAACTGGAATTATTGGCTGGATGGTTGGCATGAATGGTGGATGATTGAAATGGATGGTCGGAATGGATGGTTAGAGTGGATGATTGTATGGTTGAAATGGATGGTTAGAATGGATGGTTGTATGGTTAGAATCGGTGGCTGAATGACTGGATGAATATATAAAGCTTTACTCAAGATCATGGTGAAAGTGAGGATGAAAGTGATAAAATGGAAATTAGTGATAATGAAAGATTTTGATGTCTATGGTGAAAGTGATGATGAAAGTGATTTGTTATGGGGAACTGAAGGTTAAAGTGACAGTGAAAGTGATTTTGATGATTGTGGTGAAAGTGATGAAAGTGAGGGGCGGAGCAGTATCAACCAGTCAGCACCATTGTGAAAGTGATGGTGAAAGTGATGGTAAGGGTAAGGGTGAAAGTTATGGTGAAAATGAGATGAAAGTGATGATGACCTTGAAAGTGATGGAAATAGTGAAAGTAATGGTGAAAGTAACAGTGAGGGGAAGGGTGAAGGTGATGGTGAGGATGATGATGGTAATAATGATGATGGTGATGATGGTGAAGGTGATAGTGATAATAGTGAAGGTGATGGTGATGATGGTGAAGGTGATGATGATGATGATGGTGATGGTGATGATATTGAAGGTGATGGTGATGATGGTGAAGATGGTGATGATGATGATGGTGATGGGGGTGATGGTGAAGGTGATGGGGATGATGGTGAAGGTGATAGTGATGATGGTGAAGGTGAGGTGATGATGTGAAGGTGATGGGGGTGGTGGTGAAGGTGATGAGGGTGGGGGTCGGGTCAGTAATCAGTAGCCAGCACCATTAATGAGCTATTAAGAACTAATGACCCTCACCTCTGACTCAGCTTCAGTGACTTTCCTCTCTCTCTCTCTCTCTCTCTCTCCTTTACTTCATGTTTTTCTTCCTCCTTCCTTCATGTCCTCCATTCTCACGCATGCATATTTCCTTCTTTCTTAATCTTTTCTCTTTTCCTTCCCTTCCTTCTTTCTTTTCCTCCATATTGTCCCTTCTTCTCTTTTTTCCTTCTTTTCCTTCCCTTCCTTTTTGCTTTCCCGACCTCCCTTCCTTTCTGCTTTCCATTTTTTTTCCTTGCCTTACATCTTTCTCTCTTTCCTTCCTTTCAGCCTGCTTTCTCTCTCCTTCCTTTCTTCCTTCTTTCTCTCTCTTTCCTTCTTTCTTCCTTCTTTCTCTCTCTTTCTTCCTTTCTTCCTACCTCCTTTTTCTTTATCTTTCCTTCATTCATTCTCTCCTACCCTTTCATCCCTTTTCATTACTTTCTCCCTTCCTTTCTTCCTTTCATTTTCTTTCCCATCCTTTCTCACTCCCTTCCTCTGTCTCTATTTCTTTTTCCATTTTTCACCCTCATTCACTTCCTTTCTTCCTTCTCTCTTTTCTCTCTCTCTCCCTCTCTCCATTTCCTACTCTCTCCATATCCTTTTCTTTCTTCCTTCCATCCCTCCCTCTCTTCCCTCCTCCTATCTCTTACTTTCCCCCTCTCCCATTTTCTCTCTCTTTATTCCTTTACTATTTCTCTGTCTTTCTTCTTTCCTTATCTCCCAGTGTCCCTTCCCTCTCCTACTCCTCCTTTTCCTCCGTCTTTCTTCCTTCCGTCTGTCTCTTCATCTTTTCTCTTCCGTCTTCCATTCCTCGTGCTCTCTCTTCTCAACCCCTTCAGTTAACCTCAAATTTTCTTCTCTATTTTTTTCATTCCCTCCTTCATCCGGTTTCTTTCTTCTTATAACTTTTTCTTGTTTTCGTCATTCTGTATTCCTTCCTTCCTTACGTGCTCTCACTTTTTTCCTTCCTTCCTTCCTTCCTTGCTTGTTTCTTTCCTTCCTTCCTTCCTTCCTTTCGTTTTCCTCTTCATCTTTCCTTCCTTCCCTTTCTTCTTTTTTTTCATTTATTGATTAAATTATTTCTTTTCATTTGATTCTTCATTCTTTTATTTTCTTTCGTATTATATTTTACCTCCTTCCTCCTTTCCGTTAACACACACACACACACACACACACACACACACAGGTAGCGACCACCCTTCAGTAATTGATTGTTAGGTGCTAAACATAAGGGGCAGGGAGGGTGGGGGGGGGTAGAAGAGAGGGAGTAGGAGAAGGGAAGGAGGGAGGAAGGGAAGGGAGGAGAAAATGGAAAGGAGGAAGGGAAAGGAGGAGAGAAGGGGGGGGGAGGAAAGGAGAGGAAAGGAAATGGGAAGAGAGGGCGGGGAAGACAAAGAGGAAGGGGTGTGTGAGAAGGAAGAAGAGAAATGAAGAGACGGTAAAAGAAGAAGAATAGAGAGGGGAGGAGGAGGGAGAATTGGGGGAGAGGGAGAGGGAGGGAGGGAAAGAGGGAGGAGGAGGAGGTTAAACAGAGGAGGAAGGAGAAGGAGGGAAAGGCAAGGGAGGGAGTAGGATGTGAGGAAAGAAGGGGAGGGGAGGGGAGGGAGAGGGGAGGGGATCAAGGTTGGGGAGGATTGGGGAAGAAGGGTAAGTGATGGAAGAAAGAGACGTAGAGAAAAGGATGGTATGGGAGGGGGGAGGGGAAGAGAGACAGGAGGGAACGGGAGAGGTAGGGAAGAATGAGAGGAGACGGGAGGGGAGGGAGGGGTGGAGGTGTGAGGTGGTTGGAAGCGCAAATAAGAAGTTAATTAAAGAGACTAAGGTGGTAATGGTGAGGGTAATGGTAGTGGTAATGATGGTAATGGTGATAATGGTCATTGTAATGGTGATGGTAATGATGGTGGCAGGAGTGATGATGATGATGATGATGGTGGTGGTGATAGTGGACATGACAAAAATAAAGTAAGAAATAAAGCTACGTCAAGGGTGTAAAGGTGTGAAGGCCACAAAAATTACACGTAATTGCCCATTAACCCCTTCACTACGAGGCCGTTATATTTTCATTTTCTATGTCGCGATATCAACTGACGATTATAATCAGATTAGGGAACGCTTTTTGAGCTGGAGGGGGCTAATATTTTCTCTCTCTCTCTCTCTCTGGCACTTCTAAGCAAAATCATATCCTCTGGGGTAATAATAAAGACGTCATCGTACTGAAGGGGAAAGTTCCATTACCCCTTGTAAGGCTATTTATCAGTTTTCCCAAAAATATTATACGGTGCCAACTGTCAAAAAATCTGAATCACTTTTGAACTATTTTTTTTTTCTACTCCAAAATTCCCTTCAGCTCGAGAACATAAATTTTCGTATATTCTTGGGCTTGCATACTCGTCAGTTAAGGAAGCTCCCAAACACATTATCCTTAGCGATTGATTTTGTTTATTTCACCTTACTGTCCTCCTGTGTGTTACGTAAATCGTTCCAATATCGCCATACTCTACATAAATAACGTATAAAAGGATATTACCACCCATATCCAAAGCTAAATCGCTAAGGAAGAGGTGTTAGGGAGCTTCCAGAACGAGAATACCACCTCTTGATGTTTCATATTGATTTTATGCATCTTAGGGGAGACGTGGTGTAGTGAAGGGCTCAATAAGGGTTAATAACAGACGCAAGATCTGTCTCCCCCCAAACTTCAACCTACAGCTGTTCAAGTCTAACTATTACAGATTTTTTTTTTATGAATGGAGGACACCTGTAATCTGGTGTATGAATTATTTTCTTTATTAATTTGTTTTTCTTTCCTCTCTTCTCTCAAAAAAAAAAAAAAAAAAAAAAGTCGTTGGCCTAAATAAATCGTCTGGAGGTAGTAAGGATTGTGTGTGTGTGTGTGTGTGTGTGTGTGTGTGTGTGTGTGTGTGTGTGTGTGTGTGTGTGTGTGTACCTGCGTCAGGAAGAGGGAGAAAGATGGAGAGGAGATGCAGTACAATGGAAGGAAAAACTGAAGGAAGAAGGAAAGAAAAGACAGTGGGAATGAAGGGAAATAAAGGGAGAGATGTGGAGGAAGGAAAGGAAGGAAGGATGGCAGGAGAAATTGGTAATATAAACAAAAACTGAAGGAAGAGAAGAAAAAGAGATGAAGAGAAAAGATGGGAAAGCAAAGTACCCAGTTTAGGTAAGGAGAGGAGTGGAGAAAAAAACAGCAAGGAGAAAGAAGAGGAAGAAATAGAGGTGAAATGAGAGAGAGAGAGAGAGAGAGAGAGAGATGGGAAGGAGGAACTCGACTACTTAGGCCACCCCTTCCTAATTTCCTCCCTTCCCTCCCTCTTCCTCTTCCTTTTCTTCCTTTCCTCTTTCCCCTTCTCCCATTTTCTCCCCTCCTCTTTCCTCCTGCATTCTCTCCTCCTGCATTCTCTCCTCCTTCCTTTAGTGCTTCATTCACTTTCCATTCCTCCTCCTACTTTATTTCCTTCCATTATCCTCCTTGTCTTCTCTTCTGTTCTAATCTCTTCTTTTCCCTCATGTATTCTTTTCCTCTTTCTTACGTTTATTCCTTGACTATCCTTCTTCCCCCTTCTTCCCTCTATCTCTCCCTTCTTGGAAAATTCTGCTTTCTCTCCTTCTTCCCTTCCTTCCCCTGTCTTGCTTCCTTATCTCATCTCTCTCTTGCTTTTCCTTCGTATTATACTTCCTTCTTTATTTTCTTCTTTCCCTCTCTCTTCTTTATGTTCCTCCCTTCTTTCCTCCAGCTCTCCTTCTCTCCTTCCCTCCCTCCTCCCAGTTTTTCCTTCTCTCCCTCCCTACTTCCCTCCGCATCCCTCTATATCATCAATCCTTCTTTCCCTCCCTCTATCTTCCCCTTCCCCCCTTCCTTCCTCCTCCTTCTCCTCCTTATCTTCCTTCATGATTATTCTCTTCTATCCATTGTATATTCATTCACTGATATATATATATATATATATATATATATATATATATATATATATGTGTGTGTGTGTGTGTGTGTGTGTGTGTGGAGGGAGAGAGAGAGAGAGAGAGGCGTACGCACATATTATCCAACTGTCGGCAACTTCAAACACACACACACACACACACACACACACACACACACACACACACACACACACACACACACACACACACACACACACACACACACACACACACACACACACATCGTCAGTGATATATAAGGCCTGCAAAAAAACAGCGTAATCAATACCCTTGTGATCGCTAATCGAATTTCGTAATAGATTAGCCTCTCTCACGTCACCGATGAACGGCTTAGTTACGTACACATGCTTACACACACTTACACACACATACACATAATGGCTCGTATTCTCTCTCTCTCTCTCTCTCTCTCTCTCTCTCTCTATGTATATATAAATCTGTCTATCTATATCAATCTATTTATCTGTCTATCTATCTATCTGTATATATATATATATATATATATATATATATATATATATATATATATATATATATGTGTGTGTGTGTGTGTGTGGTTACCTATGTCTGTGTTTGTCTCTGTCTCTGTCTATCTGTTTGTATCTGTCTATCTGTCTATCTGACTATTTATCTGTCTCACACATATGAACACACAAATATGTGAATGTGTGACGTAAATGCATATAGTCTTGATTCATGTTTATATACGACAGGCGAGTACATGAGGGAGTTTGATCTGTTCTGGGATAAGGGTTCGTTAATGAGCAGGGAGGCTCTATCGGCAACGGAAGTCAGCCGACAGTGCCCTGCAAGCTCTGTGCCCTGCTTTGTATATTCTCATTCCGCCCCGACCATCAGAAAATATCCTTCCCTTAATTGCATTAGTGTTTTGTGCTTCTTATTACCATTCTATAAAAATTTTCACGTAATATCTTCCACTACCACTGCCTTCAGGACAATATCTGCGAACTTTTGATTTTGGAGGGAGAGTGGTGTGTCGTGGGAGGAGAGGTCGATACTGAGGAGAGAGATTTAAGGTGTGAGAGTACGTGAGGGAGATAATGCGTTGTGTCGTGAGGGGAGGGTTCGTTAGTTAGTAAGGATATCCTTCTGTGGTGATCATTTCCAGGACGTGATTTAGAACTACTGCTCATGAACTCTAATCGGTAGGTGGCCTCCATCATCCACTCTCTTCATGTATTGCTGCCTACTTCTTCCTTTACCATTCTCCTTCTTTTACTGTGTCTGTTCGCCTCTCGTCTTATTTCTCCCATCGTTTCTCTCTCTCTCTCTTTTTTTTTTTCACTCTTCTTTCCACTTCATGTGGCTTTGCACTGGGTGACAAGCCTAATGGTTTCTTGTAACCCAGAAATCCATCTGCAGCGCTGGATGGTAACCATATAACCAAAAACCGAGGTGATGGGGAGGTTATTAGGGTGTCGCGATAGGTGGAGGGAGCAAATGTGGCGTCCAACCGGGAACCGAACCTTAACATTCTTCCTCGCAGTTCGCTGTGTCGAGGCGCTGTCTGTCGCAGGGAAACATCGATTCACTGCACGGGACGATACTGCAGAGGCGGTTGTTTGCTGCGGTTGATGGGTCTGCTCGGTCAGACAGGTCGGAGTAACTCAGTAATAACTTATGAACTCTCTTGGGCTTAATACTTTCAGTCCAGTGACGCATATTCCCTTTAAATTAGCTTTCTTCAGATGATTTCATGCATTTTTGGATACCCCTTTCGAAGTGACGGGTTAGATACAGCCCTTAGTGTGCCCTTCACTACGAGAACTTTTTCATGAGTTGAATAAAATTATCTGGAGGTAGTAGGACAGTCATCGTTGTGAAGTGGTTCACACACACACACACACACACACACACACACACACACACACACACACACACACACACACACACACACACACACACACACGTTTAATAGCCAATGTGGGTTAATGGGTAGGGTTAATAGGGGTTAATATTTTACATAGCGGGGTGGAGAGTGTGGGTGGGAGTAGGCGTAAGAGTGTGAATTTGGGTGTGGGTGGGGGTAAGAGTGTGAATGTGGATGTGGATGTAGGAGTGTAGATGTGGACGTGGATGGATGTAAGAGTGTGAATGTGGGTGTGGATGAGCATAAGAGTGTAGGTATGGTTTTGGATATGTGTAAGAGGGTGGCTTTGGGTAGGTGTAAGACTGTGGATGTGGGTGTGGATGGGTGTAAGAGTATGAATGTGGGTGTGGGTTGGTGTAAGAGTTATGATGTCGGTGTGGAGTGAATGTGGGTATGAGTGGGTGGAAGAGTGTGGATGTGGGTGTTGATGGGTGTAAGAGAGTGGCTGTGGGTGTGGATGGGTGTAAGAGTATGGGTATGGGTGGGTGTAGGAGTGTGGATGTGGGAGTGGGTTGGTGTAACAGTGGGGATGTGGGTATGTTAGAGTGGTAGGAATGGATGTTGGAATGCACGTGGGGATTGGATGAGAAGTTATGTTTGTGGTAAGTGGGGATGGAAGGTGGAGGGGAAGTGTGAATAAATAAATGTGACTAAAAGGTTAGGGTGCATGCTAGAGTGTTTGTGGATATGTACTGTATATGTGAGAGGTCTAAATATAAGGTGGGTGAGGGTGTGAAGAATGGGAGGACATGGAAGCCAGTACTAATGGATGGGTTTGAGGGTGTGGGAGGATAGTGTGGATGTGGTTAAGAGTGTGGGAGGGGGTGGACTGGGTGTGGGTATGTGTGGGAAAAAAGGTAATGACGTATCTAGGATTTATGAGGGTGAATCGAATCTAAACAGCAGTCCAAAATGTTGAGTTTTGATGGAGGGAGGGGGATGGGAAAACAAAAGTCAACAGCAAGAGGACAAGTGTTTTTTTTTTTTTTTTCTTTGGGTATGCCCCTGAAGGATTTTTTTGATCTAATACCCACGATCTGCTGAACTGAATATGTGGTTTTATTGCACCAAAGAAAACCGTTTTAAAACCCAGCATTTTTTTTTTTTAACATATGTAATGCAGTGCCTTGGAATGCCCTTTTAGTTGCTCGGAATCTCAGGAGAGTATACGAATTACTAGTATTGGCAAGGTCAGCACACTGCCTAGTCTACTTTGGTATACTAGAAAATACTCGTATCTGTTAGCATTGGGGTTGAAATGATGATGACGATGATGATGTTTTATTTACAAATTTAAGTAGACGTGCGTGTATGTAGAATGAACGAAGTGTGTGTGTGTGTGTGTGTGTGTGTACCAAGAGTGAACCAGGTGATTGTGGGTGAACCAGGTATGTATCTATGTGTGTTTGTGTGTGTGTGTGTGTGTGTGTGTGTGAGAGAGAGAGAGAGAGAGAGAGAGAGAGAGAGAGAGAGAGAGAGAGAGAGAGAGAGAACCAGGTGTGTGGTTTTGGAGGTGTCAGTGAACCAGGTAACCATATCCGCCCGCAGGTAAACGAATGAGGCCCATTATCGTTAATATTATCTGTCCGCTTGTTATAGGGTGTTGGATGGCTGTGGAGGGTGTGAGGGAGGCTGTGAAGGTGAGGGGTAGGTGTCAGGGTGTGTGGAGGAGGGTGTGGGAGTCAGAGTGTGTGGAGGGTGTTGGTAGGGTATGGTGGGTTTAGGGTTGGGGGAGGATGTAGAGATGTGGGTGAGGATGCAATGATGTGTGGTGGAGGGTATGGGAGTAAGGGTGTGGTGAGGGTGCTGATAGGGTGTAGTGGGTGTGGGGGTGGGGGGAGGATGTAGTGGTGTGGGGAAGGGTGTAAAAGTGTGGGGTGTGGGAGTATGGTGTAGGGTACGTGAGTGAGGTTATAGGGGGATATTGTTCGGGTTTGGCGTAGGATGTGAGGGATTGTTGGTGAGGAGTCTGGTGGGGTTGTAGGATGTGATTGCGAGAATGTGGGAGAAGGGTGTAATGAGGGTTTGGGGGAAGGTGTAGAGGTATCAGGGAGGGTGTGAGGGTGAGAGCTGGATATCTAGGGGATGTAGGGTGTGCCATGGGAGTGTGTAGAGGTGTGGAGGAGGGTGTGATGATGAGCGATGGATGTGTTTGGGTTGGAGTACAGTATGTGGTTGTGAGGGTGTAGCAGGAAGGGTGTGGGTAGGGCGTGATGATGATGATGCAAAGGTGTGGGGATGTGTGGCTGTGGGAAAGGGTGTTAGGCTGAAGATGTCCAGTGTTGTGGGAAGGATAATAGCGAAGGTGTGAAGGAAGGGTGTGGTGAGGATCTAGGGAAGGTGTCGTGATGAAGGTGTGAATACGGTGTTGCAAGGGCGTGGAAGGATGTAGTGGTAAGAAGGGGAGAAGGTGTAGCAATGATATTATTGTTGGCACAGTGTGGGCAGATTGTGAGTAGTGTGTACTGGTATAATGTGGAGGAAGCTGTACGGTATATTGATAGGGATAGGGTGTGGGTAGAGTACTGGTAGAGTGTATTGCTAAGATGTGGGGAGAGGGTGTGGGTAGGGTATAGATAGGGTGTGGAGGGAGGGTGCGACTATGGTGTATCGATGGTGAGCAAGTACAGAGTAAGGTGTAGGGTGAGGGGTGTTAGTAAGGGTGTGTTGTGTCCAGGTGTTGCGCGGTGTGTAGGCTTATAGGGCTTAATTATAGGGTGTTGGGCAGCTTAAGTGAACGAGTATAGGCTGGGAGAAGATTTGTGGGTGGGGGTGCAAGGTCTGGGAGGGTGGAAGAAGGGTTGTTATGGGTAGGGTGTAAGACTGGAGAAGTGTGTGGGTGTTTAAGCGTAAGGGTGAAGTGTGTGAATGTGAATGTGTATGTTATAGGATAGGGGGAGTCTGGGTAAGGATGTGTGTGTGGTGGGGTGGGGGAAGTGTGGGTGTGGATATGAATGGGATTGTATGGTTGAAAGAGTGTGGTTGTGGGTGGGAATGTAAGAATGGGGGAGTGTTGCGATGCGTGGCGGTGGAACTGAGGGTGGCGAAAGTGGGGTGTAGGTCTGGGTGGAAGTGGAATTAAGGGTGGGAAATGTATGGGTGTAGGTGTGGTTGGGGGTTAACGATGGAAGGAATGTAAGCGTGAATAGGGGATGTAGTGGGGTGGAGGAGTGTGAAATGTGTGTGGATAGGAGTACAAGGGTTGGGAACTATGGATGTGGGTGAGGGTAGGGGTTAGGGGTGGGGCAAGTGTGGGTGTAGGTGTTGGTGAGGGGGTGATATAAAGTATGGTCTCAGAGCGGAACTGTGAGTGTAGACATTGGAGTGACAGGATTGTAGAGGTATGAGTTAGGGTGTGTCTAGGTGTTAGTGAAGGTGCAGATGATAACAGGGAAGTTGTTGAAGAAAGTGTGGGTGTAGGTGTAAGAAAAATTTTAACAAGCTGACGTCAAGGTGGGTACGTGGAAATATTTTGCCTATTAATTTTCTCACTAGTCCATTTCTTTCATATTTCTCCCTTCCTCACGCTTCTCGTTTATCATCCACTCACTGTTCTATTTATCTCTGTCTGTAATATCTTTTCATTTTTTTTTAAATGTTATATATAAAATTTTGTCTCCTCCCACATCATCTTCTGCCTTCTGTCACCTTCCTTCTCTTCTCTTTTACTATCTCTTTTTTCCTTTTCTGTCATTTTCTCTTCTCTTCGCTTCTCCCGTCTCCATCGTTTCTCCACCTCTTCTTTCTTTTATTTTATACAGTTTCGTTCCTTCTCTTTTCGTGTTTGTCTCTCCATCTCCTCCTTCTTCATCTTTCTTTCCCTTCTGTTCTCCTGTCTCTTTCCTTCTGTTTTCTTCTCCTGTCTCTTATTTTCTTCTCCTCTCCTGTCTTTCTCTTCCTTCTCTCTCTCTCTCTCTCTCTCTCTCTCTCTCTCTCTCTCTCTCTCATCTTTTCACTGTTTAATTAATCATTTTTATTCACTCCCTTCTTCCATCTGGTCCATCTTCCTACTCCTTTCCGCCCTCTTCACCTTCCTTGATTTCCTTCCCTCCTGTCTAACCCACTCGTCCCACTCCCCAGCTCTCCCCCTTCCTGTACCCCTCCTCCTTCCCCCCTCTCCTTTCCTCCCGTCTTCCACTCCCTTTACCCCTCCCTCTTCCAACGTCATCAATATTCCCTTCTCCTACACTTCCTCCCCTTCAGCCTCCCCACTCTTCCCTCTCCTCTACACTTTCTTCCTCCTTCCCCAATTCCTCCTCCACCCCCTTCCGCTCTCATTTCCATCAACCTTCCCATCTCTCTTCCACCCCTTCCTTCCTCCCTCCACTCCCTCAATCTCCTTTAACCTCCTCCCTCTATCCCCTCCTCATATCCCCCTTTTCACCTTGCATCCCTTCCTTCTCCCGATCCACTTCCTCCACTAGCTTTTCTTCCTATTCATCCTTCCAGTCCTTGCTTACCCCTCCTCCACTCTCCTCTTCCTTTTCTTCCCTCCTTCACCTTCCCCATTCGTTTTCCCCTCCCTCTTTTCCTTCTCCGTCCCCCTCCACCTTTCCCCTTCCTTTTCGCCTTCCCCTTCTCCCCCCCTCTCATCCTCTCCGCATCTCAGGTAACGCTCAGGTAAGCCAATCAATCACTTAATCACTTACCCTGACAATTACACCTTTTCGGAAGACCCATAATTATAGGTGTCGGAAACAGGGGGAGGGACGAAGAGAGAGAGAGAGAGAGAGAGAGAGAATGAATTACGTATACTCGTATTTGCAGATCACGCAGACCTTATGGTTCTCTATGGGTGGCCGGACCTTAGAATTAACAGAAAGAATTAGTATTTAATTACAGAGGCTGAAGAACTATAGGAATTTAAGAACAGGAAGGAAGGAAGGAAGAGGGAAAGAAAGGTCGAAGGAAAGTTAAATATGAATTTCCACCCTGTAGCCCACGGACGTCAAAAAAGAAAAAAAAAGAAGGAAAGAAAAGAAAAACACTTCCACCTAAACCCTCCTGATTAATTTCTTCCGTATCTCTGGCAGCGGTCTCTCCCCCCTCCCCACTTCCCCCGACACGCTCAACCCCAGACCCCCCCCTACACCTACACCCACCTATCTCCCGCACACTCCTCTCTAACTCTTCTCCTTCCTGGTGTGGTAAACGGGCTGTCTCGGTGGCAGAATGGTGATGGGGTAAATGGTGAAAGAAGTGGTATGGTATTAGGAGAGGGTCATGGTATTTTCCGGGTCCTTGCGGCAAGATGTTTACTGAATACCTCTTGTTTGGAAGACACTGTATCCTTGTATTAAATTGTGATTATTATGGAGATATTAAAATCCACCTCCTCTGAAGCTTTGTTTATTTATCTTCTTGCTACGTGTATAAACTTTTATTAGCTTCTAATTTAGCGTAACGGGACTCATATTTTCCGGGAAATTTGTCTGTATGGGAACTTTTGCTGCTTATTTTTGGTCTGAGGTCTAGGCTTGTGTTTTACTTCAGTTGTTTGAGATTCAGGCCTGAGTTTCAGGCTTGAGTTTCCGGGCATGAGTTTTAAGCTTGAATGTTTAGACTTGATCTATGGGCGACACATTTTGTTTTATTATTATTATTAATAAATTTTTTTCATCAGTTTTTAGACATGCTCTTAGCCTAAGATTTATGCTGGAGTTTTAGGGGCCTTTAGGCTTGAGTTTTAAGAAACTTATATTCATCAGATTTCGCTTTCTTGTTTCTTGTATAAGATTGAGTTTCTTCTTATTACTGTCATGTATTCTTTAAAGAAGTAGTGGAAGTGCTGAGCAGATAATGAGAGAGATTTAACCTCGTCATTCCGGACACGTATATATAGTTGTGTACTCGTGCTACAATCAGGCGATTTTTTTTTTTCGGCTTTGGAGAGCTCCCTAGTGGTGAAGGGGTTAATGAAGGCTAAATCTATTCCTTCCAATTTAAAGTTTCTCGCAAAATGATTGTAACTGTCTGGTAGTTGAGATAATATAATGAAAAATTCAAGCCCTGGCGAAAGCATGAAATAAGTTATTGACGTAGAGAAGTAGGTTTCTGTGTGTGTGTGTGTGTGTGTGTGTGTGTGTGTGTGTGTGTGTGTGTGTGTGTGCGCGCGCGCTTGCGTGCGTGCGTGCGTGCGTGCGTGTGTGTGTGTGTGTGTGTGTGTGTGTGTGTGTGTGTGTGTGGAGACAAAAGTGAGAAGGAGGAAGGGAAGATGTATGGTAATGCAGAAGACAATGTGCATCAGGAGAAATTTAGGTGAAAATGAAAAAATGCAAAGTATGTTGAGGAAGGCGAATAAGAGAGGCTGAAATGAGGGAAGAGAAATAAGAAAGTGGGGGAGATGATGGAATGGAAGAGAAGATAATGAAAAGTAGGGAAGGAAGAATGGAAAAATGAGGAGGAAGGGAAGCTGAATGGCAGTAGGGAAAGGGAAGATGACAGGAGATAATGAGGAGGAAAAGGAAAGGAATGAGAGGAAAGGGGAAATGATGAAGGGGGAGAACAAGAGGACAAGTGAGGGGGAAAGAATGAAAATATGAGAATGAAGAAAGGGAGCTAAATCAAAGAGGGGATGAGGAGGATATGAAGTAGATGATGAAGAAAAAGGAGAGAAGGTGAAAAGGTGATGGAAAGTTGGAAGGAAGGGTTGATAGAATGAGGAGGAGGGAAGCAAGGTAAAGGGAAGTAAAGAGGTAAGAAAAGGTAAGAGAACGAGAAAAATGGCTTGATGGATGGGACATGTGAAATTAATAAAGATGTGAGTATGGTATGGTATGGGTGTTGAAAGAGTTGGGTGCGTGGTGTGAGAATGTGGTGTGTGAGTGTGGTGTGAGATTGCGGTGTGAGTGGTGTGAGGTGGTGTGTGTGTTTGGGGGGGGGTAGGGTGATGTTAATGGTGTGATGGTGTAGCGCGCGTGGTATGTGTGGTAAGGATGGTGTGAGTATGATGTGAGTGGTTTGAATGCGTTGTACAGTATAAGATGTGGCTGGAGGGAGTATTGTGTGGATTATGTGGGCGTGGTGTGGGTGATGTGAGTGTGGTGTTGGTGGTATATGGATGGTGATGTGAAGGTGTGATGTGGGGAGTGTTGGTGGTGTGAGTGAGCGCAAGTGGTGAGTGTGGTGAGAGTAATGAATTCGAGTGGTGAGTATGAGTGGTGAGGATAGTGGTGTCGAATAAAACCTAGGACATCCCCATGACGTGACACTGCCCTATTCCACTTCCCCCCATGACTAACGATCCCCTGCCACGCTAACCATCCAAACATCCCACTCCACCACCACCACAAAACACTCATCAACACTAACAACATAGCGAACCAACCTAACTTACTGTCTTCACGCGTGAGACTTTTCAAATTATGTGAGATAGATGTAGTTTTCATGTAAACGCTTCAATGCTACGTGAAGACAATCGCCTGAGAGGAGCAAGGAGGGAGTAATCCAAGTTGAACTGGTGTGTGCGTCAACCATTTCTCTTGACCTAGGTTCAGACCTGCTTGGAGGGAAGCCATTTCAGAGGATGTGGTAACACATCTTTTTACGTTTGTACCCTTTTGATGTTCCCCCGATGATAATTACATACTCTTACATTAACAAACACAGGCATCAAAACAGTTTCCTTATGTGTGCGTTTCAAATGTCTTCCAGACCTATACCAGTGCATGAAGCATTCCTCAGCAACAGAATGTTTCTTGGTCCTACGGATCTGTTACTCCTCAGGGCCTTTAACAGGACTTTAAGGTGCATGGAAGAGCTGGCCACCGATATCAGGCGTGTGCGTGATGGTGGTGGTTGTTACAATATACATACAGTACATGCATATCATTCATACACCGTCAGCTAAGCAGCCAGGATAACAATTGAAACGAAACGAAACAGTGTAGCACCAAAAAACAGATATGAAGCCAAACAAACCGAAACGAAACAAAACAGACGTAATCACTAAACGCCAAGCGAAACAAAAGCAAAAAGACAAAGACGTTGAATAAACCCCACGCGAAACGAAACAAAGCATAAGATAAAATAAAACACGTAAACAGACGAAACATACTTAGAAATAACTGACGCGGTTAAAACAACGGAGACACCAAACAGACGAACAAAATCATAATGCAGACGTAAACTGACAAAACAGACGCAAGTACCAAACCCTAGTCGAACCGAAACCAAATATAAATAAACGTAAGACACCAAATCCAAAGCGAAATAACACACACACACACACACACACACACACACACACACACACACACACACACACACACACAAAACGCTAAGGAACAACAGAGCCCAAGCAGCACCTCCTTTCAGCGATGCACACTCCCATAATGACCGTGAAATCGACCAACCAAGTTCATATACGGAAACGCCAGGCCCCGCCTCCACCCATTGCGTGGGCCAATGGGGGACGCGGTAAGAAGCCCAGGGAGTTTGTGTTCTCGCCTACCATTAGCTAGTGGTCGAGGAGGCTTTGAGAGGCTAACGAAGCGTGTAAGAGCGGATTAAAGCGTGTCCTCATTGGTGAATTTGTTTGGACTATTGATGGCGATTGGTCACGGTGAAGATGTGTATGTTTGTGGGTGTGTTTGTGGGTGTGAGGATCAATGTGAGACTCCGCCACACTCACTCCCAGCACCAACAATGGCGTCTATGATATATATATATATATATATATATATATATATATATATATATATATATATATATATATATATATATATTACACACGTTAACCATTTAAATCCGATGACATTCCATTCTTGCTTCCTTTAAACATTTGGAATTTGTCACAGCGTAGGAGTTAACACTAACTCATAACATAGCAATGTTGTCTGTCGTGCTTTGATGAAGTGACATCAGTATTTTACATTGGTAACTTTTGTCCATGTGGAACTCTTTAAGGCTTCAGTGATGTGTTCATGTGTGCTGATTTCGTACTGCCGTGAGATGTTGTTAGGATTCCAGGATCATGTGAATGTGAACCCGATGGGCTGCAGGCAGAAGCTACCCCTTTCCTGCAGTCCACCTAAGGTTCCTGCTCTTTAGGATAGGGAAGGAGTTAGGAACGTTTGTCGGTATCTCCATGCGAAGAGGTGCTGGAGAGGGACACCTTCTTGTGGTCGCATTGATATAACTCTGCAGTTCCTCTGTTCGGTTATACAAACATTCCCCAGCTCCCTTTCTGTCTCCTGGATGGAGGATGGTGGACTGTAGACGTGCAACTTCAGTATGCAGTCCACCGGTTTATGTACAGATGAGCCTGAGGCCACAACAACAGCAGCCATATGAAGGCGTCCCACTTCAGCAGGGCAGTTCCTTGAATATTTTGCATTAAAAAAAAAAAAAAAATGCTGAAACTGTCTTAACTGAAAAGGTAAGTTTCGACACGATTTCTATTTTCGTCAGACATCTTAACAATTCATGAAAGAAAATAAAATCTTCTGTGTATAGATGACTGCGTTGCCCACTTCACCGGGCGCGTTGCGTTATTGTCGAGTGTCTTATTTTTAGGCTTTCTTTTTCCTTGTTCGTGGATGCTGCCTTACCCGTCTCTTGGTGGGATTAAGGGTCAGGATGATGATGATGATGGTGGTGATCGTGATGAAACAATAGCGTGGTGCAGTGACATTTATGTTTTTTTTTTGTTTTTTTTTTTTTTCATTAGCAACCTCAACTTTTATATTTTCAGTGGTTTTTCTTCCGTTTCACACCGTTGGATAAAAAGTAAACGTCAACATAGGAAAGTACTATTTGTTCATTCTTTTGCACTTTCAGGCTGCTACAACTCACCTTCACCGTACTAAAACTGCCTGGCGTTGTCTGGAATAGAATACTAGAATTATTTCGATCATTAGAGGGTTAATGGTAACGGTATTAACACTCTCACCAGACTCCTATGACTCACTCTTCTGACTTTAACCTTCTGGCGTTGGTTGGAAGAAAATGCTGTAGACTCGACCGGTGACAGGATCAATGAAATACTGGACACCACCTTGAACGATAAATGTCAATAATAGTGTACTTTAACTTAGCACCTTTCATTTCTTTTTTCTTTCCTTTAGTCTCTCCTTTTCGTATTTCTTCTCCCTTCCTGTCTGTTCTTCCATTCTTCCTTTTCTTTTCTTCTTTTCTCTTTTTTTCCTACATTCTTTTCTTTCCTTCTTCTTTTCCCTCCTTTTTTTTTTTTTTTTTGTATTTTCTTCTTTCTCTGCCTCTACTCACATCTTCCCCCATTTCCTTCTTTGCTATTTTGCCTACCTCATTTCTCATTCTCGTCTCTTTTCCCTTCTCTCTTTTCTTTCGTCCCTTCTTTCTTCACTGTCTATTCTCCTCTTCCTTTTTCCTTCACATCTTTCCCCCTTTCCTTTCTCATCTCTTTCTAATATTCTTCTTTTCAGTCTTTGCTTTACTCCCTACTCTCTGATCACTATCCTCTCTTTTTCTGTCCCATACTATCATCATTTCTTCCTTCCTTCCTTCCTCCAGTCCTTCATTCTTTCTTTCCTTCCTTTCTTCCTTCTTCCTATCCTTCCTTACCTTCCTCCCTTCACCTCCTCCCCTCCGTGGTGTGGTATGTTGGTGTGAGGGACGCTAAGTGCTTTATCACACGCCTCAATACTCACACACACTAGACCGATTTATGAGAGAGAGAGAGAGAGAGAGAGAGAGAGAGAGAGAGAGAGAGAATTATGCAAATTTCAATATATACATATACTGTAAAATATATATGTATATATATATATATATATATATATATATATATATGTAATATAATATAATATATATATATATATATATAATATAATATATATATATATATATATATATAATATATATATATATATATATATATATATATATATATATATATATATATATATATATATATATATATATATATATATATATATATATATATATATATATATATATATATATATATATATATATATAATATAATATATATATATATATATATATATATATATATATATATATATATATATATATATATATATATGTGTGTGTGTGTGTGTGTGTGTGTGTGTGTGTGTACTGTAATACGGTCTCTCTCTCTCTCTCTCTCTCTCTCTCTCTCTCTCCTTCCTTCCTTTGACCACGCATGTCAGCATCATCATCATCATCATCATCAGGGGAGGTGTAGCCGAGTGGTCACAGAGTTAAGCTGGTAAATTCTGATATCACAGAATGATATCCTCCATAAGCCAGGGAGTTATAACCGGGGTTCAGTTTGTTTTGCAATCATGGCGCGTATTTTTAAAAACCCATTTAGCTTCGTTAATGGTTTACTGTAGTCAGACTGGAGAATGTGTTTGACTAATAACAAAGGACACTCGTTCTACCGCATAATTAAGGCCTATCAAACGTCATGCAACCATCACATAATTTTGAAGTTGAGGGAGTGGCTAATTTCGTCAGGAAAATACAAACCAACCATGGTTTGAATACTTTTCCATACCCACCAATATAATGATAAATTATTCCTTCGTTGTATCAGTTTACGGCACGGTATGAGATTCCTCTATTTTAAGAATTTGGTGGGCCAGAGTTACCCGAACTGGCCAAGGCCTATTAGAGGTGACGGGCCAAGCAGTTCTATCTGTTTAGCCTACATTCGATGGAAACGAGGCTTTCTGGGACTCAGGGAACCGACTGATCAAACTAGTTCAAGTCGGATGTTAAGATGCTGACAAATATGAAATATATAACCTACTATTATACTGCAACACATTCTAATCCAATTTTGATCTAACTCCATGACTTTGACCTTTGGCGAATTGTCTTCAGAAAGGACTATCTTCATCCCTGACTTACCCTAAACCATACCACTAAGTTTGGTCTAAGTCGGTTGAAACCCGTTTAAATTTAGGGTGACCATGTCATGATACCCTCACTTCTAACCTTGTCCTCAAAAACTATAGGTCAACCTCTTTGGATGACCTTCAACATTTCCATTACGTTTGTTCTAAATCAGATAAAAAACCATTATAATTTATTTTGGTCGCTCACACAGACAAACGCGGGTGGAACTTTGACTCGTCCTGTAACCTTGATTTTTGTCAGATTTGTTCCAAGTCGACTTCCTTCTTTCTAGCTTTACCTTCAACCCTTCCACCATAGTTGTTCTAAATCGGATCTAAACTGTTTACATTGATCTGTTCGTCTGACCTTGACCTTTCATATTTTATTCTAAAAAACAAGATGCCAACCCCTTTGGTGACCTTTAACACTGTCAGTAAGTTTGGTTAGAATCTAATCAAAACCATATGAGATTACGAGTACTATAAAAAGTACTCTGTCCTTTTCATTACTTGCAAGTCAGAGATAGAGGAAGATGTTGTGATGTTTGTACCATCTAAAAATTCTTAATTCTGTTTTCTAATATTAATCTACATGTGATTAGAGTGGTATTCTTCAGCACCAATGATTAATTAAAAAAAAAAAAATTCGGCCCAGAGGCCAAGAAGAGGAACAAGAATTGTACGGTATGAAAAACTATCATCAGAGTGTCCAGCTAATGCAATGGACCACATATCCATCCACCCAATATTCACCATTAGTGTCCACTATCATCATCACCATCATCACCACAGCACAACTACAACAGAAATCACTATTGCTACAACCACCACCACCAGCATCACAATCCCAACCACACTACAACCCAAACCACCATTACTGCTACCACCACCACCACTCCCATCACCATCACAAATGTCACCATCACCACAACATTACCCAAAGCATCGCCACCACCACCATCACAGCTACAACCATCACCACAAATACTATCAACATTGCCACCAACCTGTTTCACCACTACCAATGCCACAACAACCAAAACCACAACCACAACAAACACCCACAGCCACAACCACCACCTCAAACCATCCCACTCCATACCAAACGTCACATACCGGTACCAACCCCACCATATCCTTCCCTCTCTCCTGGCTAATCTAATCCCTTAATGAACTCACTGTGATCTCCTAATGACCTCTAACTAATCCCCTTCCCATAACCACGCTAATTAGGTCGTATTTGCTCTCACGAAAAAAAGGAGAGCGAAAGTTAAAAAAAAAAAAAAAAAAGACGGGTTGGTTTCGGCGGCGTCTTTTGCGTTTCAGATTGCTTCGTTTAGTCGGATGTTTCGTTCGTGACTTACAGGAGGGTCTTAGTTCTTCGTTCACGTCAGGAATTTCGTAACACCTCTTCCTTCAGCGATTTAGTTTGCCTTGAATAACCTCATGTCTTCGTTCATGTTGATTCTACCGCTATATATTAAACTTGAAATAGTTGATAGGGTTTAGTGTTTTAATCCAAGTAGAGACAGACGATTTTATTCAGCTGCGTGAGTAAAAGAGGCTTAGTGTTTATTGTTATTATTATTATTATTATTATTAGTAGTAGTAGTAGTAGTAGTAGTAGTAGTAGTAGTAGTAGTATCATTATTATTAACAGCAACATTTTTTGTTGTATTATTTTTTCTTGTGTGTGTGTGTGTGTGTGTGTGTGTGAGATTTGCAAGGATGATTAGCTAGTTTAACCACACAAGGATCTAATTATTGTCATTACTTATGCTTACTCTTCTCACCATTATTATACTGAAGGAGAGAGAGAGAGAGAGAGAGAGAGAGAGAGAGATTAACGAGAAGTGTATGACAGCAAAGGAGATGGGAGGAGAAGGAGAGGAAGACTGAGAAAAAGATTGAGGGAGAAGGTGTGGGAGTATCTAAGGGGGACGTCGAAGGAATGGGGAGTCGTCACTGAGTAGGGACAGAAATGCATGGAGGTTCTTTTAATAGACAGATAAATAGATATAGATAGATAAATATACTGATAGATATGGTATAGATAGATGGTCAGTCATTGGTATACAGTATCTCCATCTGTCTGTATATCCCACTGCCTATGATCTCCAGTCTTTCAAACGCAGTGTGTCCAGGCATCTCGAAATGGACGGATCTTGATTTTGGCTTTCTGTTATCTTGTTTCTGTTATTTCTTGGAGGGAACAGTCTTGTGGGATCCTGGCCTTTGGTTCCTTTTTCTTACATAAAAACAAAGTGTGTTGATAGATAGAAAGATTGGTAGATAGATAGATAGGTAAACAGATAGATAGATAATAGATAGACAAGCAGATTGATAGGTGGATAAATAGACAGATAGATAAATGGATAAATAGACAGATGACTAGACAGAAAGGTAGGTATAAAGATCGGTAGGTGGATAGACAGATAACTAGATAGACAGGTGGGTAGACAGACAGGTAGACAGACAAATAGCTAAATATGTTAGGCAGATCGACAGATAGATAGACAGATGAATAGACAGATACGTGGTGAAATATTATCAAAACTCGATCCCCATTTAATAAACATGAAACGAGAAGGATGAGTATGTCGGGTGAACGATGAAGTGTGGAAAGTGAGCAGTTTCTCAGAGGAGCACTTGTGTGTGTTAGCGGTCCCGGTGATGAGCTGAGGTTGGGTTACAGGCAGAGAGAGAGAGAGAGAGAGAGAGAAACAGAGAGAGAGAGAGAGAGAGAGAGAGAGAGAGAGAGTGTGTGTGATTAGATATATTAGTTATTTAAGTATTCATATTTCTCTACCTCGTCCGCTCTCTTCCGCCCTTCCCCTTGCCCCTTCACTTCCCACCCTCCTAGTTACCACTCCTCTCTCTCTCTCTCTCTCTCTCTCTCCCTTCTCCATCTACCCACTCCTCCCCTCTTTCTTCCCTCCCTTCTTTTCATCCCTCTCCCTCATATATCCCTTCCTTTACCCACCGACGACCCACTCTCCATGCCCCTCTCGTTTGCCCTCTCATCACCCGTTTTCACCCAGCTATGTCCTCCTTTCTCCCTATCACCACGTCGTCTCACAGTCTCCTCCTCCTCTCTTTCTTCTTCCCGACGACTACAGGAGGGGGTCGTCAACAGTAGGACCACCACAGTGAGAGCAAAGCGGCTGCCTCTCTCTCTCTTTTTGCACCCACACCACACCACATTCTTGATTTATGAGCTGGGTGCTGGGGGTGGGAGGAGGGTATGATGGATGATGGTTGGAATGGGTGGGTGGGAGAATGGGTGGGAGGAGTGGTTGGGTGGGAGAGCTGGGTGGGTGGGCTAAGGTTAGTAAGAGGATGGTATAGTGTGTGGGTGAGGGTTGGGTGGTTAGGTTGGAAGGTTGGGTTGTGGGACGGGTGTAGTGAGATGGGATACTGTGAGTGGAATTATGAAAGGAAGACAGTTGGGTGGGTGAGTGGTATGGTTGGGTGTGTGAGACTGGGTTTGGTTTGGTGGGTGGGTGGGATGGTTGAATGAGTAGAGTGGGCAGGTGGATAGTTGGGTGGATGGGATGGCTGGGTGAGTGGATTGGATGAAATGGAGTAAATGGGAGAATAGTATTGTTGGTGGGTGGGTACGAGGAGGAGTGTGGAGAACTGGAGGTATGTGGCACGTGGACACATAACGGAGGGTGATAGTGTCAGTGGAGAAATATGAATGAAGGGAGAGAAGTCTTATACTAAGTGGTCCTTATTCCCTTCAGTACGGTGGCGTCTTCATTCTTGTATTATTTCTATAACTTAGGAAAGGCCTATCTTACTGGTGTGTCAATGAAGGCTACAACTAACATCTCCAGTTCGGAATGTTTGTCCTAAGCTAAATAAAATCGTCATGAAACAGCGAAAATAAATTAAACTTATACGTTTTCACAGCGTATAAAGCTACTGTCTTTTTGTTGGAGGCATGGGTGACGTGTGTAAGGACGAGTGCTAGAAAATATATTGTGAATAATAATTACTAGACTAATACTGAGTCTAGCTTAGCGTCAAATAAAACATAGCAGCAACAGCCTCCTCCCCCTCACCCACTGAATATTCCTCACATTAAAACCCAAACTCAGCAACAATAGCAGCAGCAACAGCAACAACGTTAATATTATAATCAACATAAATAACTCCGCATCATCATAATCAAGAATAACAAAATGAACAGCATCCTAATCAAGAACAAAACACATTTAAATCAACACCAACCAACCACCACCACCACCACCCTCCTTCCCCTCACTCACCCACTAAACAACCCTTACATTAAAACGTAACACGAAACCTTACAAGACAACCACGTTTTCGCCACCGCTCGTAAATTCGGCTCGTGTGGAGGATTCGTCGCGTCCTGGGCCGAAATTGTAAGTTAGGACAAAGTTACGACAAGGTGGGGAACAAATAGGTCTTTTATTTTTATTTTAGTTGGTTCTTGGACCGGTCAGACTGGTGGATTCAGACTGTTTGCCCTCTTGTTCCTGTTCACTCAGCTGTATAAGGATGTAAACCGACTACTGGTGGTCGTAATCAAGGGGAAAATTGTGCCTTGGCAAAAATTGACTCTGCCTTAATAAATACCCCCGTTTAGTCGATAGCAAGAATTTTATGTCATCTTCGTCATCGATTTGTTCTCGTCTTTTGTTCCATGTACGTAATAATTTAACTGTGGACGATATTACTTTTTTTCATAAATTTTGTCTGTGTGTTCTCTCGCTTTTTTGGTGGCCGAAAATACAATTTATTTAAGGATTTATTTTCTTTTTCTTTGTACATGGACGAAATAGTGGCTTATATTTTTGCAATTTTGCTCAGTTTGTTCTAATTTTCCATGATTTTTGTGAATTTATGCTGATCTCTTTTAACCCAGAGAACTTTCAACCACTTCAATCCGATAACGTAACGCCAAAGTTTATTCATACAATCCCCAGACGGTTTTATTCAGCTCTGAAATATACAGTATGTAGCAGTGAAGGGGTTGCTTGAGGCTGATGCAACCCCTTTTGTTTGAAAAGCCTCCTCTAAGTGAAAGAAAATTTATATCATAATGATCCGATTTCTATATGATTGTTGGTTTCTTAGTCACCGTAATACACCAAAAACGGCGCAACGTAGCGCAATTTTTGTTAGAGCAAGGTACCGTTAAAATGCTCAAACTTGAAGAACAAAACAATTTCCAGTCCAATAGGTCTACCGGATCCCTAGTTATGACTCATTTCTGGCTTTTTGACATCGAGCGGAGGCCGTCGAAGGCGGCCTTTAAGTGAGTCGTCTGTTGAAAGAGGAAATAAGATATAGCACGTACGCGGGCTGAAAGGATTAGGGTTGTTAGAGGAAGGGAAAAGATAGGAGAGAAGGAGGAAAGAATAAATAGAGATGGAGGAAGAAGATATGGAAAGTGAATGAGAGATAGAAGAAATGGTGAGAGAGACAAGAAATGGAGAGAGAAGGAGAGACAGAGATGGAGAGAGAAAGAGATGGAAGAGAAGGGAAAGATGGGAGAAGAGAGGGTAAAGATGGAGAGAGAAGGAAAGAGAGAAAGGAGAGGAGAAATAGAGGAAGATAGAAGAGGTGGAGAGGAGAGGTAGAAATCATGAAGAAAGGGAGAGGAGTGATACGTAAAGAAGGCATAGAGAAAATGGAGAGATGAAGAGAGACAGGAGAGAAAAAGGGGGTGGATGAGGAGAGAAGAGGTATAGTAACTGAAAGTGACAGGAAGGAGATATGGAGCAAAATAGATGACATGAGAGAGAAAGAGAGAGAGAGAGAGAGAGAGAGAGAGAGAGAGAGATGCTGGAAGAGAGAAAAATAGAGTTGGAAGGATCCACGGAGAAGGCACGAATTATAAAAGAGAGGAGAGACATAAAAAGGAGAGATGGAGAGGAGTGGAGAGATGGAAGACAAGAGAAGAGAGATGGAGCGAGAAAGAGAAACAGACGGACACAAAGAACGGAGATGTTTTGCACTACATCTTATTAATTAAACAAGAATCGGATCAAATTTTTATCTGATTCTTTTCCTTCCGGTTCCCTGACGTTCAAATCATATATTATTTTTAATTTCTTTATTCTTGAGGGTTAATTTGGTAGTACGACTCTCTCTCTCTCTCTCTCTCTCTCTCGTTAAAGGGAACACTTCTCATCAGTTATAAACCTTGACTTCTGAATTAAGGGCGTTTCAAACTTCCTCCCACCTCTGCATTTTCCTCCCTTCTCTCCATCTTATTACATATTTTCTTCCTTTCTATCCTCCCTCGCTTTCTTCTAATATTTCTCCTCCCCCTTTCATTATCTTTTTCATTCTTTCCTTCCTATCCGTTTTCCCTTCCATCATCCTGTTCCTCTCCCATTCTTTCATCCTTCCTTTCTCCCCCTCCTGCTTTCCTTCTACCTCCTTTTTTTCTTAGTTTTCTCCTCCTTTTTTTCCTCCTCCACTTCCTTCTCTCCCTCTGCATCTCTCTTCCATCCTTCGCTTCCTTCCCTCTCCTCCGCTTCCTTCACTTCCCTTTTTTCCTACTTTCCTCTCACCATGTTTTCATCACCTTCTCGCTTTTTATTATTCTTTTATTTTTTCTTCCTTTCTCTCATCCTTCCCCCTTCCCCCCTCTCTTCCTTGCTACTTCTCATTCCTCCCTCCGGTTCTTTCCTCCTTACCATCCCATATCCCTTTACTTTTAACTTTTCCTTTTCTCTCACTTTCTTTCCCCCTTCACTCCCTTCTGCCTCTCTTTCTGTCCTCCCCACCTCTCTTCTAACGTTCCTTCCCCTCTCCTCCTTTTCCCCTCCCTAATACCCTTTCCCCCTTCCATATATATTTACTCAATGTATCTCCTTACTCTCTATCATCTTTCCAACTTCCCTCTTCCTCTTTTCGTTTTCTCCTTCCCCAATTTACTGCTGCTCCCCTATCTCTGTCTCTCTCCCACTCTCTTCCTTCACTTGTTCACTTATTTCTGCCTCTTTCCTCTTTTACGCTCCCGTCCTCTCTTCTTCTCTCTCAGTGTTCCGCAATCCGTCTTCCCCTCTCCTTCTCCTCCCTCTCAGTTCTTACTCCTCCCATTCTCTAACTTCTCAGCCCACTCCTTCCCTCACACTCCCCTTTCTCTTCCATTTTTCTCTTTTTATTTCTCCTATATGCTTTTTAATTTCCCCTTTTCTCTCTCTTCCTCTCTCCACTTCATACTCACGCTCTTTCCTCCCTCACTCATTCCTCCCTTCCCCTCAACCCCTCTACTCGATGCTCCCCCCCCCCTTCTCTCTCACTCGCTCGTAAACCATGGTTAGATCTTAAGAGAGCCACAACGTCTTCATTCTCTCTCTCTCTCTCTCTCTCTCTCCTTCCGAGCCAAACAATATATCTTCATTCTCATTCCTCAACCGCTCATTTCCTCTTCGTTTTTTTCTCCTCTCTTTCTCCTTTGGCATTCATCCCCCCCTCTCTTGCGTTGTTGCCTTTTTTTATACTCTTCATGGTTGTCTGTTTGTTTTGCTTTGTGTTGTTTGTGGCGTTGGGGTGTGTGTGTTTTGTGGCAACAGCTGGGTTTATATGTCTCGGGCTGTTGAAGATCCTAGTGAGGCTGAGTGCGCCCTGACTTAGTTCCTGGTTAGGCTGGGTACGGATCAAAACAAAGAGTATCTAAGTATGTTTATTTGTTGAAGCTCGTTATAAATAGCGACATACTTGATCAAACTGCTGAACATATATCTGAATAATATTATGTAAGCTTGTATGTACTTTCAGTGTGCTAAATATGTACTGTAAGGGATGGTATTACATTTTGTGGTGGGTGGGTGGGAGAGAGGCTGGTGGAATATGGCGGGTGGCGGCTGAGGGTGACGGGGTGTGAATCCTGTGGCTGGGTGGCTGCTGTGTCTGTCTCACTAAGACACACACACACACACACACACACACACACACACACACACACACACACACACACACACACACACACACACACACACACACACACACACCAGTGCCACCCAGAGGGCCACACACATATACAAATACGCTTCACCTCACCTCAATAGAGCCGACCTCACCTCACTGACCTCCACAAACCCTCGTCTCACCTCACTGACCCCCTTTTCTCGGTGTAGGCCTCTCATCAATTGAGTCGTATCCTCGTAGACTTGGGAGGCTTCTTGGCACCTCCTCCTCAGCGATTTAGTTTGCTCATCAGAATCTTAACCCCGGGATTGCCAACCTGAATGAAAGCGTCTGAAGGGAGCAAAAATAACCAGAGAAACGGCATCGCACTGAAAAAGTTAACTACAGTACTTCGCTCCCATGACGTCTCAGTTGTGGTACACTTGGATTTTGCTGGTGGTACGCGGTGAGTTGAAACTATTATCAATATCTGAGCGTCAGGACGGAATATGAACATTAATCAGTATTCTTCCAGCGGCATGTCAAGTATTCTGATATTTCCCTGGCAAACGGTAAGATATTATAATGCTCATTTAGGATTTTTGCTTACTCATGCCTTCAGCTTATATTTATCCATGGATGTAAAATAATGTAAAATCAAAATCGACTGTCCGTTAGTTATTTTTGAACTCGACATTTTCCAATCGTATGAAAAAAAAGATACCAGTCAGTTTATGGGTATAGTCATTACACTTTCATTTGCATTTAGGTAACTGTGGGCATAGTGTACCACATCTTTTCAAGAAAATCTCATATGGTAGAAAAAAAAAAAAAGGTGGTTTACTCAGATTCTCGCGAAACCTCTTCCATATGACGACTTTTTATTACGGCTCACTGAAAATTATTTAATTCAGTTTGGGAGAACCCTCCTATATTGGAACAGAAAATGGAAGCTATACCTTAGATGAACAAAGTCTTCCGGCATTGGCAAGCAAAGTAAAAACAGACCTCACTTCTTATAACACTACCTTTCATAACCCTGCCTCACCACTCATAACCCTGCCTCACCTCCCATAACCCTGCCTCACCTCACCTTTCATATCATTGCCCATCATAACCCTGCATTACCTCACCACTCATAACCCTACTCACTTCACCACTCAAAATCCTTCCTCACTTTACCACTCATAACCCTGCTACATTTCACCATTCATAACCCTGCCTCACTTCACCTTTTATAACCCTGCTTCGCTTCCCCCCTCATAAGCCTGTCCCACTTCTTACTTCTCCCCTCCCCTCACCTCTCATTTCCTCTCCTCCATTCATCCTCTCTGTTCACTCCTCTTTCTTCATCTTTCACCCCACTTCTCCTCACATCTTCCTTCATTTCACCCCCCCTCTCCTCACATCCCCCCCTCATCTCACCCCCTTCTCCTCACATCCCCCCCTCCACCCCTCACCCGTCACCCGGCTCACCTCACTCCAGCTGTCAGAGTGGAACCGGCCGTAACTCATGTCAAATTAGCTTTATACGCCACCCTCCCCCCCCCCCCCGCATCCCCTGACAGCCTGATCCTTGACAGCCCGACTAGATCTTGGATAGTTCGTCCCCTTGGCAGCACCATCACTTAACTCCGGTACCCCTGACTGTCTCATTCCTCGAAAATTTTCCAAGATAGTTGTACCCCTTTGGCAGCCTTATCCTTTAACAGCCTTATTCCCTGACAGCCTCATCTCTTGACAATTCCACCCCTTGAGAGCCGTACTTTTCAACAGTCGTACACCTTACCATCAATACTCTTGATAGTCGTACCTCTAGACAGTTCCACCCTTAACAGCACCACTCTGTGATGTCACCACCCCTTGACAGCACCACCCACTGACACCCATACCCGTTGACGATATCACCCCTTGACGACCGTACCCATGACAGCCCACTCTCTTGACATCCCGATTCCTTGACAGCATAATTTCTTGACAGTCTCTCCTTTTGACAACCCGAATCTACCTCTGATAGCCCGAATTCTCTCTCTCTCTCTCTCTCTCTCTCTCTCTCTCTTTATATATATATATATATATATACACAGTATATAAAATGTGTGTGTGTATGTACATATTTATATACTGCGTATGTATAGATGGATAGATATAGATGTATAGATAGATAGACAGATATATATAGATAGATAAATATATAGATAGATAAGATAGATAACAGATAGGTAGGTAGCAAATAGACTGATATAAATAGATAGATAGATACATACATACTATACATATATTTACCTCAGTGACAAACAGACATGACACAGTACCCCACCATGCCCCCTTTTCACGAGTGCGGGTCTAATATTCCCCGCCTTGATGCATAAGTGCGTATTAAAGTCTCATTCATCATCATACTCATTACCCACAACCATTCACGCAAGTTCATTTATAGATGGCTATGTCTGCTACTCCAATTTTCTCTTTTTACGTTGTTATTATATATATATATATATATATATATATATATATATATATATATATACACAGTATATATATCACACACACACACACACACACATAAATCCTTATGTATCGTCTTCTGTACTATTTAGTATTCTTCCATGCCTCATACGATTTTACTCGTCATACGGGTTACCTTTCGTTGTGAAGGAACTTAAAACATTCCTCCAACAGCTATTTGAAATGATGACCAATATTTGTTCATAATTTCTTTTTCCATACCGCCAGGTGATTTTTGTTAGCCCAAAAGAGACACAATGGTGAAAGGGGCAAGAAACAATCTCACTTTCTATTCATCACTTCCCCTATCTTATTTATTTCCTCATTTTCCTCCCATTTAGCTACCATTCCGTCCTCATCTCCCCCTTCATCTCCCCCATTTATCGCCACCTACTCTACAACCTCTGGGGAAACCGGTGGTGCATTGACTACCACACTCAACTTGCAATGAAAGGACCCAAGTTTGATTCCTGGGCCGATCAGACTGTTGGATAACTATGTTTTCCCATTAACCCTGTTCGCCCATTTGTAAAGCTGGGAAACTGGATGTAAATTCGAATGTTCCAGGTTGTGTTCTCAGGGAAGGTTGGTTCTTGGCAAAAGCAATTGAATATATATGTAAATAAATAAATAAATAAATCGTCTCTACAGTGTGGTGTTTTTATTTTTTATAATTTATTCTCGCTGTGTCTAGACGATGTTATCAAGCTTTGGGGAGACTTCAAACTGAACGGATTAAGTACAGCATTCGACTCCCGATCCCGACCGGGCAAGAAAGTGCCTACAGTTTTCATGACAAATTATATAATTAAATTTTCCATGGCTCAGTTAGGCGGAAAGCATCATAGAGATTGCACTTAGAGGATCAGGCAGGGAACGCAGCTTCCATCCTTGACCCCATGCAGATAATAGCCACAGTTTTTAAGATAAAGGAATAAGATTTCGAATGTATAGGGGGAGGGTGCACAGCTTACGTCATCGGCCCCCAAAGGAGATATCCACAGTTTCTGAAGGAAAGTAGGTGTACTAGTGGGTGTTATATAAGTGGATGTATGGACTGGGTGCTGGAATGGTGTAGTGAGTGGATGAACATGGACAAAACATCATAGTTGGTGCATCGTCTAGCCCAACAAATCACTTAACCGGGGTAGATTTAGCAGTCAGATTGTGCAAACCACGCAAAACAAAGTGAAACCGAGGACAAGTTCTGCTGGGTGGGCCGTGGAGTGTTGTCCATGGTGTTGTGGTTGCAGCAATTGTCCGTAACATGACCAACTCCAGCAGCACCACCAACCACAGCTGCCATACTACAAATGACGTCCTCGGGTTCATAGGTTCAAGTCAGCGGGCAGCCCAATTAGCTTTTAATACAACTGCTCGGTATGGGCGTGGCGTGGGCGTGGGTAATGGGCGGGGGGTAATGTGTGCCCCCCCCACCCTAACCCTCTCCCACACCCACCCACCCCCTCATCTGTCAGGGCTCAGTGAGGCGTGTGGCGCACGGGTGTGTGAAGGGGGGCGTGAGGGGGAGGAGGAAGGAGACACATGTGCGTGCAATGTGTGTGTGTGTGTGTGTGTGTGTGTGTGTGTGTGTCAGGGAAAAGGGGATGGAGGAGTACTCGTCATCATCATCATCATCATCATCATCATCATCACGATCACGATCATCATCATCTTCATCCTATTCCTACTGTTCTGAATGTGATCGGTTCGATCGAGACACAGAGAAAATAAAAAAGAAAAACCAACAAGTACAAGCCTATCACCAGTGTCAGAGAGAAAACTGGTCCCATTAATATTTACGTAACAATCAGGCGCTACAGAGTCTTCGATAAACAACACTACACTTAATTCCTTCAATCCGAGGACGTATTTTTGCATTATTTTTTGTCTTACCAACTTTTTTTTTTTTTTCATAGTTTAGACACACCAGTCAAAAAAATCCCCCAAGTTGAAGAAAATCGTCTTGTAGTTGTAGTAGGATGAATGAACTAAAATTTACGTCATCGTATTAGAAGAGTTAAGGCTGCTTCTGCAGTCTCTGATTTTTTTGTCAATAGGTTGACCACTGTAGCTTTCACGCCTTTGTTCCCGCATCCACAACCACTTATAGCAGTGATGTCGGCTAGAGCAGGAAGCATTAACATAAACATTATAAGAACAGTTACCAGGAAATTCTTTGTGTTCTCCACACCTACCCAGTGAAGATTACCATGTTGGCAAACGCACAAACCATGAATTAGAGAACTGCTGTATTAGAGCGGATGCTATGGAATTTTCATGTTCTTCACACTAACTGTTTAAAGCTTACCATTCTGGGATCCTCTTCGTGGTGATGCAGACATTTTCATTGCTACCTTCAGGTAACTCCCCTCTGAGTGACAGTCCAATTGGTATTTTGTAACCAAGGAGAACACTGAATATGTTGGGTTGAAACCATATGACCAAATGAACTCCTCGTGTTCTGGTGGGTTAAGGCGCCCAAACTGGATTTGACCTACAAGAGTTTACATCCAATGGATGGTTTGAATATGTTGCTCATATAATGCCACTCAGGGATAAGTGATTACTATTATGTGTCTGACTCTGGGCATAGGCTTAACAACCCGTTCCTTTAGGCCCAGCAGTCCTTCTTACTGTTCATTTCCATGTCACCTTCGCCTTAAATGTCAAGACTAAGTGGCCTAGTCTTGGATACCTACACATTTTTTGCGGCAGTAAAGAACTAGGTGATGGATAGATAGATAGATAGGTAGACAGATAGATAGACAGCAATCAAGTCAGCAGTGAAAGTGGCTATTAGACAGCAGAAATCAGTATCCTCAGACAAAAAAAAGTATATTTCCAAAACGAATATAAGAATGTCAAGGACTAATCACCTTGTATTCCAGTAGATGAACAACTCATATAAGAAAGTATATACTGCAAAAATGTAATCAAATGGACGCGATATACCCACATACAGGAATCGTGCTTATCTCCTTCAGCCCAGTGACGTATTTTGCCATTATTCCCAAAGTCGTCATCTCTCCAACTTGAATATTGGGTTGTTACTATCGATTGACGCTGGAATATGATGCAAGTCACGAAAAAAAAATGCTATGGACAGGAGGTAGAGCCGTGGCATTGTGTTATTCTGTCTCTGAGCTACGGAGAATAAGGTACAAAAGGACGAAAATCTGGGCCAGGTCAAGGTGAAAGAACTATATATTTAACTTTTGGGAGAGCTTTTATAATGGAAGAGTATAACAGGCTTCGTTTCTAATCCTTTCACTGTGACATGTTTGCCCAGAGTTAAATGTAATGGTCTGGAGGTAGCAAGAGTATGTCAAAAAGTACGTCACAGAACGCAAGAGGTTACTGAGAGAATACTGCGTTCACACAAGTTTCACATTTCAGATTAATAATACTACCATTAGACCAGTTCAGGACTCTGTGGGAGAAAGACATAATATCTTCATCCATACTGTCATCTAAACAACTACAGTGCATAGAGATGCATAATTGTGGTGCCCAAGGAGTGACGCCGTTCTATGGTGGCACATTTATAACCGGGTGGCTCCTCTGCCCGGATATATAAACGTCCCTCACATCCATCCGTGTCCCCAGAAAAAGAGATGGTGGACTGCTGGAGAAGAACATTTCAGAGTACAGTCCTCTGGGTTCAAGTCCACATGAACGTGTGGCCACAAAAATAACATAAACAGGCATAATCGCAAGTGTAGTAGTAATAAATTGCCACTGCTGGGAAACCTCTCAGTCTATTTGTCTGTCCCTCCTCTCACTTTATCTCAGTCTGTTATCTTTCTGTCAGTTTATCTATCTATCTGTCTATCTATCTATTTATCTATCTTGGTGGTGGCTCAATCGGTAAAGTTGACCTGCAGTATTAACGGACGCTGGCTCAAATCCCTGCTGGGGCAGGGAAAAGTTTATGGATTTGAATTTCATAAAAAGTAGACTTTACTGATCTACCAGAAGACCCGCCGACACGTCGTAAAAACACCCTCGCTAATACCAATACACCAGCCCTGTTTGAGACAGCCCCAGCATGTATTCATTATAGTCAGTGTGTGTTAGCGCAGAAATGGTGACATGTGGAGATGTGGGAGGACTACTGGGTCTTGGGGATATGCCCTGGGTATAGGCCCTGAAACCTTTGCCCAGAGTTGGACACGTAAAAAAAAAAAAAAAAAATCCATCCGCCATAAGTGACATTCCATCGCATATCTATCCTCATTTCCCTGACTATCAAATACGAACAACTTTTAATCTTCCTCTGTATCCAGTATTACGTATGTAGTAATTTCAAGAAAGAGGAATAATAAAAACCCATCATAGGAAAAAGATAAAAAGTGCCTAAGGAAACGAGTCAAATCTCTGTTCATTCATCAATCATGCCGTCAAAATTTTAGGACTAAATTTAAAAGACAGAAACAGAAAGTCGAAGTTAGATGAAAACCCAATAGAAAGTCTCTCTCTCTCTCTCTCTCTCTCTCTCTCTCTCGTCTCCCCTTTCACTTCCTCTCTTTTATAGCGAACTCTCTCATTAAATCTTGGTATCTATATTACTGTGCTCAAACGTTTCTCTATTGCCATAACTAATTTGTATGTACCATATTGTTTCATACGCATTTAGGTTAATTTTCTTGATCGTGTTATTTATCAGATAACGTCAGTCCTTTCTCCCCATCGTTTTTATGTATCATTCTTCCTTTTGCACTTATTTTCATGGATGTGCATACATTATTAACTCTCTCTCTCTCTCTCTCTCTCTCTCTCTCTCTCTCTCTCTCTCTCTCTAACATTTATGTCTATCTTATCTCCCATCCCATTCTTCCTCTCTTCCGTCCTTCTCTGCTTACTTTCTTTCTTTTTTGCATCCCTCCCTTGCTCTCCTTCTTCTCCCTATTCCTCTGTCATTAACATCTCCCTCCCTTCCTTCCCCCCATCTTCTCTCCTCTCTCTCCGTCTAATTTACCCCTTTGTCTATCCTCTATCCTTCCCTTTTTCCATCCTTTTCGTCCTCCTTTCCGTCCCATCTTTCCTTCTCTTCACTTCTTCCATTCTTTGTCTTTTCATCTCTCCTTCCCTCCATCTCTCTTCTCCTCTCACTTTCTGTCATTCCCTGTCTCCTTTTTTTCCTCTCTTCTCTCCCCCCACTTCCTGTCTTTCCTTCTCTCCTTCTCTCCTCTCCTCCCACTTTCTGTCTTTCCCTCTGTCCTTCCCTCCTTCTCTCACCCCTCCCCCTCTCCACTAATAGTAGTGAGGGAAGTATGTGGCCTCCCCTTACACTGGAGACATTCTTGTAAAACAGGAGCAGGCGTGGCATAAGGGGAGATAAGGGGAGAGGGGAGATAATGCGGCGAAGAGATAAGGGCAAGGAAAGAGGAGAGGGGAATGACGAGGAAGAGACAGATTAAGGAAGAGGAAAGAGGAGGAAGATGAGAAACTAGCAGGGAGGGTGGGGAGGTAGTTAAGGAGTAAATCGCAGCACCGTCTAACCTACAGGAAAGTTATAAGCTGGGGTATAACTAATAACTAGATATCTAACCAACGACTGTGAGAAAAAGATATAAGGAAGGCTCTCTCCCGTCCACCACACCTCCCGGCTTAGGATTATTAACGGCTAGTTAAGCAAAAAATATCATTTTTGGAAAGTTCAAGCATGGAATGAGAGAGAGATAGAGAGATGTGCACAGACCACAGAGAACTCTCTGTTTATGTATCTATCTGTCTGTTTATCGCCAGACTCCTGCATCCCGTTCGGGGTGGTCACAGACAAATCGCCTCCATGTAGCCCTGTCCTCTGCCATTTGGCTGCCCTCATTTAAACTCACACCCCCTTCTCTCATATATCTTTCCACTCCATCCTTCCATTTCATCTTTGGTCTCCCCTTCCTCCTCACCCCCTCCACTTCACCCACATTCACCCTTCTAGTAAGTCTCTGACTCTTCATCCTCTCCACTAGGCCAAACCATCTCAGAGTATTTCTTTTAATACTTTCAGTCATATCCACATCAATACCACAACACCCTTTCACTTCCTCATTTGTTTGTGTGTCACTCTATGTAACTCCATATGCTCCTCATAAATAACTCATTTTTACTGCTCTTACTCTTGACTTGTGTACTTCCAACAGGGTCACGTTTCGCTTCTGTACGTTAGAGTAATGATCACGATACTGTCATGCAGCAACTTCATTACTTCCATGCTCACTTCCCTCTTTCTTATTATTGCTTTCAGTGAACCAGCAACCTTTCTTCCTTGTGGTTCCCTTTCAAGCACTTCATACTCTAAACTTCCATACTTACTCATCAAATTACGTAAGTACTTAAAAGCACACACATTCTTCCTTTCCTCAGCATCCAGCCTCACCGTGCATATTGTGACTTCTTTTCTCTCAAGGACCATAACTTACCCGTATCTATATTCACTTTTAGATTCCGTTTCTTACATACGCTCTCAGACTCATTCTCAAGCCTTGCAGCTTCCATTCATCTGCATATAACAGTACAGTATCGTCAGCAAACAATAGTACAAGAAGTTTCCACACCCTATACCCCTCTCATTAGGAACACTCAAACATCCATTGCCTTCTCGTTTATAACTACATCCATATACAAACTGAACAGTCACGAAGACATAAGACATACCTGTTTCAGACCAATATTCATATCAAAGAATTCACTTAGTTCGCTGTGCATAAACACTGCAGCCCTAGCGCCCTCATACATACTCTACACAGCATTCAACATCTTCCCTCCTACTCCAGACATTTTTACTACGTTTCACATTCCTTGTCCATCCATTCTGTCACATGCTTTCTCCAGACCCAATGAAGGCAGCATACAACGTCTTCCTCTTTTCCAGATACCTTTCCGCTAAACATCATAGAACGAATATCTGATCCACGCAACCTCTTCCCTTCCTAAAGCCCCCCATGTTGTTCTCCAGACTACCCTTAGCTTAATCAGCCTTCACTTAAGAGTACAAAAATATGACAGGATCCGGTAATAAATTCATACCACCTTTCCGTATAAACCCATTCCTAATATGACTATCACACACCATATCGATTCGTCAGTTATCGTCTATGTTCAGAATCCCATAATGGCCTGATAACTGGAACAATTCTAAGGGATTCATACATAGTTTTTCACAGTGCAGAAGACACGCACGCAAAACATTCTCTCTCTCTCTCTCTCTCTCTCTCTCTCTCTCTCTCTCTCTCTCTCTCTCTCTCTCATTTTTGTGTTAGTATTTACACTGGCGTCAGACGATTTTCTTTTTTTCTTCTTTCAGGGAGAAGTCAAACGGTGCTAGAGAAGGTGTGTGTGTGTGTGTGTGTGTGTGTGTGTGTGTGTGTGTGTGTGTGTGTGTGTGTGTGTGCGTGCGAGCGTGCGTGCGTGTGTGTGTGTGTGTGTGTGTGTGTGTGTGTGTGTGTGTGTGTTTAAGAGAGAGAGAGAGAGAGAGGCTTTGTATGTATTTGAGAAAAAATTCTCTCTCTCTCTCTCTCTCTCTCTCTCTCTCTCTCTGACCACCCACAGCGCCACTCTCTTCACCCCTCCCCTTTCTCTACAGATCATCTTTTCTTCCTTCTCTCCTCTGCTGTCTTTCCTTCCTTCTTCCCTACTCTCTTCTGGATTTCCTCTTCTCTCCTCTTCTTCTCTCACCTGTTCTCCTTTCTCCTCTCGTCCTCTTGTCACATTTTCATCATCCTTCTTCCTTTTTAACTTTCTTCCTTTTTTATTTTCTTATGTTACTGGTATTCTTTCCAATTTTCATTTCATTGTTGTCTTCTTCCAACCCCTCATCATCATCATCATCATCATCATCATCATCATCATCAAATTCATCGTCTTTCTTCATCTTCTTCTTGATCTTCACCTTCTCCTCCTCCGCTTCCTCCTCTTCCTCTTTCTCTTTCTTCTTCTTCTTCGTATCTTTAAATGTCTTTCTTTTCCGAGGTATGAATAACGAGTGAGAGGATGAAAAACCCATTCATACTGTGCACACTATCAATGGTTCGCCTACAGTGTGTGTGTGTGTGTGTGTGTGTGTGTGTGTGTGTGTGTGTGTGTGTGTGTGTGTGTGTGTGTGTGTGTGTGTGTGTCTGTGTGTGTGTCTGTGTGTGTGTGTGTGTGTGTGTGTTCAGCCTTAGTTATTGATCTGAACAAAGAGGATGATAATGATGATAATGATGATGATGATGATGATGAAAATTCTAAATTGATTAAATTATCGTTGCCCTATCCTTTAATTTTTCTTTCCTTTATGTGTGATTTGCTTTAAAATTCTCTCTCTCTCTCTCTCTCTCTCTCTCTCTCTCTCTCTCTCTCTCTCTCTCAATGACCTCAACCACGTGCAGGGTCAAGGGTAAGGAAGGAGGGGAGGGAGACGAAGAGGGGAGGAAGGAGGGAGGGTAGGAGTGAGAGGGGAGGGGAAGTGAGGGGAATCATTACCCGAAACCTCCTCTCTTCTCCCCCACCTCTCCTCTCCTCCTCCCCTACTCTCCTTCTCCCTTTCCTTTTCTCCTCGTCCCCTCCTTTCCTTCCCCTTCCTCCTTGCCTATCTTTTTTTCCCTCCTCCTCCTCCTCATTTCCCCTCCCCCTCTCCTTCTCCTCCTCATTTCCCCTTCTCTCCTTCCTCTCTTCTCTCCCTCCCCTCTTGTCTCCCTGCCATCCTCTTCTCTCCCCTCTTCTTCCCTTCCTCCTCTTCTCTCTTTCCTTTCCTCCTTCTCCTCTCCCTCTTTCCCTCCCATTCCCCTACCTCCCCTCTCTTCCTTAACCCACCTTATCTTTGCCCGTGCTTCTCCTCCTTCCCCTTTCTCTTCCTCTTTACTCCCTCTCCTCCTCTTCTTTCTCCTTCTCTCCCTCTCCTTTTCAAACTCCTTATCCACAGTCTCTATCAATTTTTTTTATCTATCTTCGTCTGTCTATCCATCTGTCTATCTGTTTATCTATCTGTCTGTCTGTCTATCTACCTGTCTATCTGTCGATCTATCTATCTATCTGTCTGTCTGTCTCAGTCATTCTATCTGTTTATCAAACAGGTGGTGTGTCTCTTCATTTCATTCTTATACGCATCATTTTGCTTTCCCCTCCACCTTCCATCTTCCCTCCTTCTCCTCCCCTCTCCCTCTCCCACACCCATCTTCTCATTTCTCCTCCCTCCCACAGCAAATTGTACCAGACTAAGAAGGAAGTGTTATCAATTGCCCCCGAAGTGACACCCTAATTGGTAATAGTGGGGGAAATGTCACCGTGGTGTGTTCGAATTAGTAACACAGCTGACTGATGTCTCTCTCGTTTCTGTCTCTCTCTCTTTGTATAATGAATGGTGACGCATTTGTTGGGCGTACGATATGGTTATTTCCTTCATAAGTATATACGGTATATATATATATATATATATATATATATATATATATATATATATATATATATATATATATACTGCTTATTAGTTTATCTTTAATCTCAGAAGCTGCTTCAAATGGGCTAACAAGTATCCTGCAGTTATTCTCCTTTCGTGTGTTTTCTTCCTCCTCCTTTACCTCTTCCTTATCCCCTTCCCTCTCCATTTGTTCCCGTTCTTTCCTTTCATCTCCTCTTCCTAGTGTATGTAGTCATCCTCTAATTTTTCTCTCTTTTCTTTTTCCTTTTCTTCTTCTTCCTCCTCTTCCTTCTTTAGTCCTCTTCACCTCCTCGTCCCTTCCCTTCCTCTCTTTCTGTTTGTTTTCTCCCTCCACCTCCTCTTCCTGTTTTTTGTATTTACTCATCCTTTTACACATTCCCAGTCACTAATTCACACTGGACAGTAAAAGAATCTCCTCCCACGTTCCTCTGTCATACTATACTTCTTCCTTGTTATCAAATTTCATATCAGTGTTTCCCAACAGCATAGTGTTCTCTCTGACTCACGTCAGTATTGGCAGATGGGTTTGCTGGGTGGGGGAAAGGAGCCTTATTCTTTGTTATCCTTTTCTTATTCTCGGTTCCTGCCGAGTACGGGAGAACCGGTCCCCTGCTGCTATATAGTCTTTTTTCCTACGTTCTCCCTTCCTATCTTTCCCCACCCCATCACATCTCTCCCATCTTCCACCTTCCTCTTCTCTCCCTTCTTCTCCTTCACTTCTTTTCCTCCTACTCTCAGCCCTCAAACTATCCTCCTTACTAATTCCCCTTATTCCCTCCCCACTCATTGACCCCATTTCACCCCCTCCCCCCACCGTGACCCCTTCCTCTCATGACCTCTGACCTTGGCCAGGATTTATGTGAGGCGAGGTCAAGGAGGGTGGCTTTGATCTGCCGCGGTGGGTGGGTGGGTGGGCGGGCGGTCAGGGTGGCGTGAGGGGAGTGAGTGGGTGTGTGGGTGGGGAATGGGGATATGTGTGGACAGTGAGTGGGTGTGTGGGTGGAGAGTGAGTGGGTTTATGGGTGGGGAGTGGGGATATGGGTGGAGAGTGAGTGGGTGTGTGGCTGGAGAGAGTGGTTGGGCGGGGAGTGGAGATATGGGTGGAGAGTGAGTGGGTGCGTGGGTGGAGAGTGAGTGGGTGTATGGGTGGAGAGTGAGTGGGTGTGTGGGTGGGAAATGGGGATATGGGTGGAGAGTGCGAGTGTGTGGGTGGGGAGTGAGGATATGGGTGGACAGTGAGTGGGTGTGTGGGTGGGAAGTGGGGACATGAGTGGAGAGTGAGTGTGTGGGTGGGGAATGGGGATATCTGTGGAGAGTGAGTGGGAGTGTGGGTGGGGAGTGAGGATACGGGTGGAGAGTGAGAGGGTATGTGGGTGCAGAGTGAGTGGGGATATGGGTGGAGAGTGAGTGGGTGTGTGGGTGGTGAGTGGGGATATGGGTGCAGCAAGTGTGTGGGTCCGTAAGTGGAAATGTGTGTGTGTGTGTGTGTGTGTGTGTGTGTGTGTGTGTGTGTGTGTGTGTGTGTGTGTAAGCGGATGGGTAGTGTGTTAGATGAGTGGGTGTGTGTGTTTGGTTAGGAGTGGGTGTGTGGGTGGGTGTGTTTGGTGAGGATTGGGTGTGTGGGTGTGTGTGTTTGGTGAGGAGTGGGTGTGTGGGTTGGGGGTGCCTGTGTGGGCGTGACATGCAGGGTGTGTGGTATGTAGGAGGACTACTGGACCTTGGGAACAGGCTGTGAAGCCTATGCGCAGAGTCGAACACCTAAAAAAGGTTTGGCACGAGTGTGAGTTAGTACAGTAGGTGGGTATGTTTGGTGAGGTGTGGGTGGAGGGAATGGTTGTGTGTAATCAAAAACAACAACAACAGCAGTAATAATAATAATAATAATAATAATAATAATAATAATAATAATAATAATAATCCATCCATCCATCCATCATCCAATCCTACGCTGCCCCATGAGGAGCGTAGGAGGCCGGAGCTAGGCAGTTGGTCCCGACATTTAAGATGAGAGTGACCAGCCTCACTCATCCCTGATTGGCATTACATGAGCAGTCAACTTGGATTTAAACCTTCACCGGCTCAATCCGATTGGAGCGCAGTAATTATCCACTAAACCATCAGGTGCCAAAATTTGGTTATATGGTTACCACCCAGCGTAGTAAATGGTTTCCTGGTGTACAGGAAACCATTTGGCTTGTCACTCAGTGTCGAGTCACCCACAGGCAGAAGGAAGAGGAAAGAATGAAGGAAAGAAAGACAGAAGAGGGAGTGTAAAGACACCCGTAGTCAGAAGGACAAGGAAAGAATGAAGGAAAGACAGAAGAGGATGGAAGGAAAGAAGGTTGGAGGAGAAGAAAGGGCAGACACCCAAGAGCAGCACTACATCGAGTGAGTGGATGGTGAGCGCCCCCACCTACCACAAATAATAATAATAATAATAATAATAATAACAGTAACCAGTAAAGTGCGCTTTGTGTGTGCGTGACGAGCAAGCGAGCGTTCGTACATAAGCCTAATATCATAATTTCATCTTAGTGTATACTTTCAGCATTTCTGATGAGGTTGTTGAACAACAACAGAAGAATTATTGAGCTGAAATATTTACTTCCTCACGTTCTCTCTCTCTCTCTTTCTTTCTCTCTCTCTCTCTCTCTCTCTCTCTTTTTCTCTCTTTCGATCAATACTCCCACCTCTCTACCCCCCTTCCTTACAGCATCAGGGGTGAGGGCGGGGTAAGGGCTAGGATGGGAGGGTGAAGGTGGTCAGTGAGTGTGTGGGACAGGGCAGCTAACAAGTCACCTGACCTCTCTCTGACCTCCCACCACCCGCACGTGACCTGGCATCCAATGGCACACCTACCCTCCCTTACCACTCACTTACCTACCTACCTACCTACTCTCCATTATGGCAAGGACAGGCTGAAATATTCTGAGCTAAGGCTGAAGGGTAATATCCTACACCTTTGAAACTCTTTACAGTATATTCTAAGTTCAGTATTCCTATGTTTACAAAGTCCACTTGAACCAAAGACCAAGCGTGGCAAAAAAAACAGGGAAGACGCGTTTTTAGTTGTGGAAGCCTCTATTTGAACGGTCCTGTCAGTCAGTCACTCAGTCGCTCCCTAATTTCACAAGCAAGGTGCTTCACTATATCAGAGGTCCATGTGGTGCTTCACGGTAGCTCTGTAAGGAACTTCAGACGCAAGGTGCTTCATTGATGAAATTCCTATGTGCTTCCCTTTAGCTAAGCCCCATACGGTCCCGCATCTATTTAGAACTTCTGTACTTATTCCATCGATACAAAACATCAGCTCGCAACTCACTGGCCGTCTCCAACTTGAAAATCACATGGTTTTAAATTGATTAGCTACCCACCTGATGGAGGAATTGACTGATGGAGGTGAAAATTACGTAATTTCTGGACTATCAGGAGGAAACTTTCTTTATCAACGAGATCCAGACACTGCACCATTGTTGGCAGAAGTGTATGTGGATCTGAAAGGAGGCTATAGAAAAACTCCGTGGACAAAAAATGTATATAATCGTCATGTTTTCACCTGAGGGAAATGGACCACTTTATAACCTGAATCGTAAGTTGTGGATGCATGATATTTGATGATCCTCAGTTATGTGGTAGGAATGAGTGTCCTTGGTTACTAGTCAAATTAGTCTTTGAATCTAACAGTACTTGGCCTTCATATGAGGTGGAACGGGTCAAGAGTCTTCGCCTGGTTAGGACAAACGACTGTAGTTCGGGTCAGAATTTTGTAACCAAGCCTTGTCGGACTATTTACAGGTGGCCTTTGATGTCTGTGTGGTCTGTGTATCTTTGTAACTCTCTCTCTCTCTCTCTCTCTCTCTCTCTCTCTCTCTCTCTCTCTCTCTCTCTCTCTCTCACACACACACACACACACACACACACACACACACACACACACACACACACACACACACACACACACACACACACACCGTGGTACGTGGTGCTGTGGGTGTCACGGGCATCACAGGGTGGTGTTCGCAGTCTGTGATGGGGTCGTATCAGTTGGGTTTACAAGAAGGGGTCAGGCGGGGTCAAGTGGGGTCACGTGCCCCTGAGGGTCACTCTCTCTGCACGGCTCATGGCCAAAGTGAATGATCGGTGGTGGGAAAGGGACGTGTTGCTGTGCTGTAACTGTACTTATGTAATTAGAAAATAGGTTGAGAATATACCTGTAAGAAAACTATTGCGCAGATCTCCTCACATAGCATTCTGTATGGCTGTGATGCATACGAACCACCCTGTGATATACGGTCAAATCTAGTATTTTCCTCGGTATTTTAAAAGCACTTGAAATTACTTAACGCAGCGCGTGTAGGATGCAATATAATCTGTGGTGTCAGGTTAATCTTTTTTTATTTTGTTTTATATTATTATTAGTTTCTTTTCTGGTTGTACATAGAAAGCACATAGGAAACATAGATAACATAAGGTTTGTTGGCCAATATAAAAATTATCTGCTGGGGGTAACAAATTATCCTGACTATATTACCGAGATAAGAGGAAAAAAAGACAGCACAGTTCACATCGCCCACCACTCCCTCCAGGATAAGAGCTGTGGAGAAAACGCCCGAAAATAACATGAAAACAAATTAGAACTGCAAATTTTGAACAAGAAATATATATTTTGTTCTTTTTTCTAATCTGTACGTTCCAAGAAAGGAAAGTCATAAAATGCAGTTGTAACTAACCCTTTTAATCCTGTATCGTATTTTATTAATGACTGTAGTTGGCTTGAGAGTTTATTCTTTGTTGTGGCCTCTGGTACTGAAGGGGTAAATGAAGGATTTGTGTAACCCTACATATTCGAAAGTCTCTCACAAGCTTAATAGTTATCTGGATTAAAGTAAGAAGTCGTCATCGTAGTGAAGTGGCTAATGTAATTTTCAGTGCAATGACGTCTTTTCTGTTTTGTTCTTACTATTGTCACCAGACTATTTCATTAAACTTCGACCAAAGGGACATCCTCTTAAGGAGAGACCTCTGGTAGTCAAGGAACTACAGCAATTTCTGAAGATGTATGGGGTGGTTAATTTCTCTGAGATCTATAGATTGGTCCATATATTGCTGAACTTTTGCCACTCGGCTAGAAACTTCTCGTGTGCCGCAGGGATAAGTCAGTCAGTGTTGCCATTGTCTAAACTGCATCATTATCTATTTTCCATAACTCTTTTCACGCTCCACAGTATTATTTTTATAGTCTACTGATTGCATGACTGATTACTTTCGTTGTTCTTGAGTAACCTCGGTCTGTCCAGGCAACCACAAGCAAACAATGCCTTTGCAGGGGCGGCCCTTGCAGTAAACCGATGTTTCAGTGTGGTAGACAACGCCTTGCCACAGTTAGGTGCGGGGAAGAGTGTGAAGATTTGGTTCTTGGTTGGATACCGCATTTGTGTCATTCAATTAACCCAGGGACACCATTGTAGGCTCCACATCATCCCTCTATTTGATTATCATGTGTTACAAGAAACCATTAGGTTTGTCACTCAGTGCAGCGCCACGTGAAGTGGAAAAGAGAGTAATAAAAAGTTACAAGAAAGATGGGAGAAAAAGAGAGGAAGGGAGAGAGAGAAAAAAAAATGAAGGAAGAAGTAGGCACCACTACATCAAGTGAATGGATGATGGTCGCCGCCACAAATCGCTTGGCTGATTACTTACTTCATGAAGTAACCAAAATGTCTTCCCTCGCTACACCAAGCAGCACAAGACACTGCCAGGTGAGTATCAGAAAGGTGCAAAATATGGATGGCCTTGTATTAACATAGAGGGGGGAGCCATTTACATTGACCACATAATATGGCTGTGTGTGTGTGTGTGTGTGTGTGTGTGTGTGTGTGTGTGTGTGTGTGTGTGTGTGTGTGTGTGTGTGTGTGTGTGTGTGTTTCTTTTTTTATGCTTTCGTATTTATGAGTTTTATTTTTTTTTACCTTCACTCATACGAATACCACACCCTTCACATTGAAACTTAAGCGAACATTAAATCTAAAAAAAAAAATCTGATAATAGTTAACTACTGTGCAAAGTGATTGAGATCCATGATAAATATGGACCCCGGATCATACCCTACCTATGGTTGATGAGACTTTGATGATGATGATGATGATGAACATGCATTACTAAAATATATTCGTTCATCTAGCTATCTACCTATCAGTGGACATATTGCTTGATATGGTTGTGACAGAGGTTTGATTTAGGTCCCCTTAAAATACTAAGAGATTGGGCGTTTGACAATAAGACTTTGATTTCTGCCTATCAACTACAAGAGGCGAGGGTCATTAAGGCAGATAATCAATTTTACAAACTCTGTACCTTCGCCTAGAATATGACCCGCGACAGTTGGTGTTACATCCAGGTCCCCAGTTGCACTGCTGGGTGAAAGGGGACTAAGGGGAAACTGAGTCCACCAGTTTGACCGGTCAGGGAATCAAACTCTTCTTTCAGTTGCGAGCTGGATATGCTAACCAATGCACCACCGACCTCCTTGTAGCAATAGAAAGATAATAAGCATGTAGGATATTGTGACATTAGTTAAGTGTAGTATACCGTATTTCTCTCTCTCTCTCTCTCTCTCTCTCTCTCTCTCTCTCTCTCTCTCTCTATCTCACACACACACACACACACACACATCGTTAACCCTGCCATCAACAAAAAACACCCTCTTAATGCATTTTTTCCTATCCTCCTTCGCTAATAACCCTCCAAGTCACACCTCCCATCCAGACCTTCCGTAAAAAACAAGACCCAGTGCATTTCTCTATTACCCCTCAATACCCACTACACCAGCACAATGAGACCACGATCCTCCCACAACAATGGCAGCGGAAATTGAGAAAAAAGTGGGTGAAAAAAAAAGGTGTAAGAAAATGAGAGGAAAATGAAAAAAAAAAAAAGTCGGAAAGATGTAAGGAAAGAGGACCACGCAATAAAATTATAGAAAAAGTTAAGAAACGAAGAGAAAACGCATGAAAAATACAAAGATAAAAATTAATGTTCACCCCACGGTTGTAGGTTTGATCTCTTTGACCGCCTATCCTTATTGCTGAAGAAAATTTGTCAAGGGTTGTCTAGAATGAAATACCTAAGCTTGCCATCAAAGTTAAGAGTTTGAAAGCTTTCTATTCATTTAAAATAGTAATACTCAACCAGGGCACATGGTACTCCGTGGGATGCCTGAAAATTTTCAAAATGTATGTGGAAGTATGAGGTGTGTGAAAGGAAGTCCAAGAGAGTGCATAGAGATTCAGAGCATGAAGAAGCATTCTGGACATACGTGTACCGCAGTTATGATACAGTAAGAATTCTGTTACTTTCACTGCTACAGATATGATGTAAAGAGTAGGCATATTAATTGCGCTGAAAACTTTTCTTAAGTTGCATCTTCAGGAATTTAGAGAAACGCTGCTATCCAACAGTCCTGCCGTTAATTAAGCAGATTTCTCAGCTCGTGTCATACTAACAAGAAGTAGAACTTAAGACAGAACTGGTGAGCATTAACTTACTCCATTCTGACTTAACTATACAAAATAAAATTTTAAGCTGAAGCTACGGAAACAGTGTCGCCGCAAGAATTATCGCCGTTCCTGCATGTCACTCAGCCAATGACACTTTTTTGGTAACTAGAGACTCAATGCTGTTGCCTTCCCTCCTGCCTCCAAGTATAGCTGCCTTTTACGGAACTATTTGTTTTCTTAAATTTGAATAACAGGCACGAAAGCGAAATAATCATGTAAATTTATGGTTATTATCCTTTTGGGGTGACTGAATCCTCATAGCCTACAGGCTAGATAAGTAAAAAAAAAAAAAAAAGAAAGAAAAAAAAAGAAAAATCATTTCGTAGTTTCTTCGAGTTTAATAAAATCGTCAGGAGCTAGCTGGAGTAAAGCTCCCTAATGCCTTTCTCCATTTTTAAATCCTTTTCTCTGACACGTTTTATATATTTTGATGGCGTGATTGGTAAAGCACTCGGGTCGGAAGCGCACTTGACCTAAATGCCATGGTTCAAGAGATGGCCACCAAGTTCTTATGTGGTGTAGACGCTACCAGGGATGGAGATCGATCTCCTGTCCTTAACTACTGAATGTTTTGACCTAACGGATAGCCTACCCTAGGGTCCCTAAGCTGGAAAAGTGGACGAAATGGGATTTGGCTTTTTTTTTTTTTTTTTTCCGATCTTTTTGTCAGTTTGTGAATTATTACAGTCGACACCAGTTTTAATGTTACTTAGCATCAGCGTTGAACATGGGTGAAGTTTATCAGTACTTACAGCCAGAATTATGCAAATTAAACACAACAGCTTCCTGTTAAAGTATGCTTAGCTTCTGACTGGAAAATGATTCATCAGTATGTTATGGGACTTATTTCTTTTCTGAAAAGAACGAATAGTAGTGTTATTCCTGCAGATGACCACGTTATGGGCTAATAGGCCTTCTGTTGCTTGTACTTTCCGTGTATTCCTGTGCATAGCTGCGGACATAAATTTTGATACATTTTTTATATCGATGAATAAGGAGACAATCGTCAGTGACTATCAGAACCCAGTGATGGAAAAAAAAAAA
>NC_137003.1:49945020-49985020 GCF_032717465.1 Coenobita brevimanus
TAGAAGGTAGAGCGTAACTCTGAATTTCGGTAAAGTGCTGTTGTTAATTCTGCTGCCTTGAAGTACAACTTAATTAAATTGCAAAAATACTTTTGATAAAATCCCAGGCAGATTTAAATAATTTTTAAATAGTTAATTACATGATAACAAAAAAAAATAAAAGTGTGTTGTTACTGAGGTAACGATTTTTATTGATTTTTTTTTCTTAAACTCGAACGTACGATGATGTAAACATGTGTCTTGGTTAATGCGACGCAGCGACGGCGTCACTCAGCTCAGTGTTCCTAGGAAGGGTGAAAGTTGAGGAGGTTGACGTGCTTAATTGCTCTTCACATCTCCATATCACGTGAGTAGATGATAATGCTCAAACATTTTAGTTTTATATTAAGGTAGATAGATGACAGCCACTGTAACATCGTACTTACTACGCAGACTGAGTCGGACCTAGGTGTGGAGACGAGTTGTTTATATTTCACGTGTTAAATGACTGATTCCTGTTGATTACCTTGGGCAATTTTTCCCCACTTACTGAACTACGATTATGCGTTGTTACTGCCATTGTCTGGCCAAATGGTGAGGGGAGAGGTCTTCTCCATGACCTCCATCACCTAAGCTTGTTTAATAGGCCTACATGGAAAACTGGAAGTGAAACGAGATGTGTTTTGGCTCCTGGCTCCGTCCGTCATCAGTTTTTTGCACGGGTTTTATTTGGCCGTCCTCGTACAGACATAATTTCATAAGGATAGGAGAGTACAATTGTGCAGAAGGCCAGTGGATGCATACTGAAGCACATTAATAAGCAAAACTAATGTGCCATACTGCGTTCGTAACCATTTGGAACACAGAGATGAGAGTTGGCAATCGAGTGTTAAGTAACGTAAGTCGTACACATTGCCAACAAATGAGAACACCGTCGTCAGCAGGTATAGACATCTTCAGTAAGGAGGATATACTCTCAATTAGTCTTGTTACTAAATCGTTAATTTGTACAGTCAGATAGCGGACCTGTTTACTTATTCTTGCTAATCTCAGACATTTATTCTGCTTAGCCTACTGGAGACCTGGAGACTTTTTGCATTGGAAGGGTTTGATGCAGTCTTCACTCCTACAAATAGTTCCTTAGTGAGTCATATCTACTGGAGGTGCCCTGAATAAACTCTTGCGGTACAAGTATGTCGCGCCTTTCTATATTATTGACAAAACCAGTTATTTTACTGTAAACATCTTCACTACAGGACGTATTGTATCTCCAAAGTGGATGGAAATGGCCTATAAGTAGCAAGGACTAAAAGTACACCGTGGTACTAAAGGGGTTAAGGAAACACCCAGACCTAGTGGTGAAAACAGATTTTTTCACTAAGTAGTTTTCTTACACCTCCGCTTACAAGTTGAAAGTTGCTGTAATGTTATGCTGGACGTGTGTATGTTTGCTTTCTGTACAAAGTAACTCGGTTTTTATGCAGTTTTAACAAAACTTAGTGAAATAGTTGAGGGACAGCCAAGGGGTTTACCTGCATTTTTGAGAACAGTGACTCAAAGGCCATGTTTACAGGTTCAGAGTTTGACCAGGCAAGGTTCAGCTCAGCTGTTTTAATCCGACTCAAACCTCATTTAGGGGAAGGGTTGAGGGTAAGGCAAAAACGAAGATATTCGATATTAGATCATTTAGTCAAAGGTCAAGCTCATATGGACAAGGTTAAAGTTCTATCTGTGTGTCTGTGGGTCAACAAAACAGTTTTGATTTGATGTATCCAGCCCTGTAATCTTTGTCTTTAACCTCTTGTTCTAAAAACAGTAGATGAACCCCTTGGCTGTCCCTCTACTACAACCAAGTTTGGTTTATAATCGGTTGAAAATTTCGAACTATTTTGTTTACAGACACACATCCATGTCGAGCGAAATAAACCACCCACTCTAGCTTCGCGAGCGCGGGTGTAAAAATGTTACAGGTACAGTACAAGTAATTTGCAAAAGAAAATTAAGTTGCAAAATGCAGCATAAATACAGCTAGAAGCAGGAGGAGCCAGTGAGCCTCCGAAGCTTGCGAGAATGCGACAGGAATAAAGTAGATTTAGGCTAACTGGTTTTGGATAAGTCACTTGTCGACAAGTGCAGTGCTGTTTTTGTGGTTTTAATCGCATGATATTTATAAGCCCTAGTATTCATAGTCTGGATCAGTTTAGTACTCGACGTGAGCACGTTAACAAAGGCACCAGTAACTTGTGTATCCCTGGCACCGTGTTATTGCTTTTTGAAACGGAAACTTAGGTATAGGGTACTGGACTAAACAGCAATTGACACACAGCAGTTCCTCCACCAAGAGTGCACATGGTCCTTTCTTGAGCTTTCGTTTACCTTCAAGATCCTGACTCTCACTTCATCAAATAGTGCCCTCAGAACCATAGATCAAAATGTTTGCAAGAGGGAGTGCCGCAGTATTTAGTATCCGCCCCTGTGGCCCAATGGATAAGGCATTGGCCTCCTAAGCCAAGGATTGTGGGTTCGAGTCCCACCAGGGGTTGTGCAACTCATTTTTATACTGCATTTTGGAAGTAGGATGACGTAGGCGGGTGTTGGGGTGTGTGTTTGTTTCACGGGAGGAGAGGTGTTATGGTTTGCAGTGATAGATTTTAAGAACAATTTTGAGTTTCCGTGGCAGGAGTTGTGTATTGATTGTCCGCCAGATGCCGTGGCTGTGGGGCGTGGTGAGTTGCCTGGTGCTGCCGCCAACTGTCTCTGGCACCCTTTGCTTTGACAGTGTTGGGGGCAAGTCTTGGGTCTCATCTTACACCATCGGTAACCAAGACGGATGTTGTATATTTAAACTTTGCGCCAAACGCTGAAGCTATATTTATATCTGGAAATATTAATTTGATATTGTATGCCATGTAGTTAATGAACAGGTTATGTAATTATATATATTATTTTCCATACATAACTATTCTTACCGTAATACTTGTGTAAATCCATACGTTATAGTGTAGAAAAAGATTAAGTTCGCTTTGTTCTTTCATCGTGTATAACAGCCCCTGTGGCCTAATGGATAAGGCATTGGCCTCCTAAGCCAGGGATTGGGGGTTCGAGTCCCCCCAGGGGTTGTGTCATTTTTGCATTCCATTTTTACAACGTTCTCTTGTCATGAAACACGGAATACAGAAATATGAATTAAGGGATACTATTTAGGAATGTAAAAGTGACAAGTCAGGTTATATACGTCTGGCAGCAGTTGTGTGTAGCAATGAAGTTGGTGGATGATGCTGTGCACAGGTAGCCCTGGTAATATTTCTAGGCAAATGACGAAGTAAGTCATATTAAAGGATGGAACAACGAATCTTGAGCACCGTACCTCTCGTTCACTCTAGTTCATTGACTGTAAAGTTACAGTGTCCCCACAAGAAGCACTGAGCCACAAGTGATGATTCATGTATGCTGCACCCGTTGTCATGCCTGAAAGTCTACGGTGTTAAGATCACGTCCTCACATAGACACCTTTAAGCTCTTTGGCGCGAAGACTTATTGTTGTTTATTCTTGCTACAACCAGACGATTTCATTCAGTACAGGAGAGATCCAGATGGTGAGAATGTTAACGAAGGCTGCATAAAATCTTCAGTATGTGTAAAAAAATACCGGTGTATAAAAATGTGGCTTCTGGTTAAAGGAGTTGAGTATTGGGTCAGAGAACACACAAAATGGTACGAGAATGGGCGTTCTTTTTATATTTTCCTGCAGCTTGGCATGTGCTCAGTCTAGGTAAGAAAAAAGATCTAAGTTAGAAAGGTCGAAAATGGTTTAATTGAGTCGTCCAAAAACCGAGTTGACCTGCCATTCTATGGCTTGCTTCTAGATCCAGCCTACCCCCAGATTCGGAAAATATATTAGTGGTAGTGATGATGATGATGACGACACTGTACCGTATATGCCAAGTAGCCTAGATCAGAAAGGGTGTGGTGTCAAAATAAAACAGCCTGGTAGCAGCAAGATTAGACCAGAAGTGAGGTCCTCGGAGTGAAGGGGTTAACCGTGGTGTGAAGGAAAGGGAAATTCAGTTAATGTAACATATTTTTCCCTAAGCCTCACCGTGACCAATTTCCCCTCGACCACCCACCCACACACACGCTCCCCCTTCCCCAATCCCACCCCCTCCCACTCCCCTACCAACACCCTACCCCTCACGCCTCCTTCTCCCTCCCGTTCCCCTTCCCAACATCATCCCCCAACCCCTTTCCCTTCCTTTCCTTCCTCCATCCCATCCTACTTCCACTTCTTCTTCTCCATTCTTCCTCTCCCTCCCTCACTTTTTCCTCCTTCCCTCCCCCCCCCCCTCCCCCGACGCTCGGACCAGCTGCCTCTCTCTTTCTCACTGACCTTCTCTACCCTCACTCAAAGTGTAATTAATTCCTCCTCCTCCCCCCCCTTTCTCTCTCTCTCTCTCTCTCTCATAGGCACACACACACACACACACACACACACACACACACACACATTCATTCATCTACTAGAAAAAAAAAACAATAATTGGCCTCCGTCGTTTAGTTACTTCTTGTGTCATTAAAATAAAAACAGTACAACATTCAAGCCTTCCGTGCATGAGCAAACCCTAAGTGCTGAGGGCCAGAAACTCCCTAGCATATAAGTACACTCGTCAGGGGGTAGCGAATTTTATTAAGATACCTCAAGATCTTCGCCAGGCCAGCAACAGACACTATTACGTGAGATTTCAACCTCTGCAGCCCGTTTGATTGATATGGTGGGAGTTACTTGATGGGGGTCTTGGACGCAGAGTGGAGTTACTGTAAAGGAGATACTGACCACAAGTACTTGAGTTATCTCCGTCCCTGGTGTCTACTTGTGTATGTGCTCAGTGTACAGTATATGTGTGTGGGTGGGTGCGCGCCCAGTCTACATGTGTGTGTGTGTTTGTGTTTGTATTGGCATTTGTTAGCACTTTCCTTACCATTCTATATAATACAAACACATCTTGTCCTCTACGTTACTCGAGTTGATTAATGCCAGGAAGCACCAGGACGCACCTACGGTACAAACTCTTTACCTGCAACATACCTACTCTGCATTTTATTCCGTCACACGCCAAACGATTTAAATATACTGAAGAGAAACCTGCAGTACCAAGAATGATAAAAACGATCGCCAGTAACATTCTGACTGAGAACATGGAAGGTTATATTTTATTCCATCAGCACAGAGAAAATCACCGCAGCCAAAGGATTAGATTCTCGCAAACGTTAGAGGCGTGTATTTAGTTCAAGACAGACCCCTCGGGATGAAAAGGTTAAGGGTTCACAACCAGAGGCCTTTCCAGGGCCGGATAAAATCATCTGGCAGTAGCAAAAATCACTCTGAGTAGCTAATCGTCATTGCAGTGAGGAGGTTGATCCCTTTCCCACGATGACGTCTCCTGTGTCCAGTATTTTATTCTTGCTGTCTCCATACGGTTTTACTCCGGAGAGCCTTTCCGACCTAGAGGGGTTAGCTACGGCCTCCATTAACCCCGTCATAACCAGACGCTTCTCCTGAGATAAAATTGTCTGGCAGAGGCAAGAGACTACTTCAAATGGACACAGTTGTATTGATTTCTGTGCGTATGGGTTTGCGCAGGCGTAGCACTATAGACCTGTTCAAAAATTCCCTAACACTGGAATTCGAAACTAATGAAGCAAGGTTCCAAGCCTTTTACTGTTGATTAATTTGGAAGGAGAATCCTATACACAATATGGGGTAGAAGTGTGTAAATGAACTTCTGACCGCGACTGATCTCAACGAATTTATTGTGTGTGTGTGTGTGTGTGTGTGTGTGTGTGTGTGTGTGTGTGTAGCCACGCGACCTTTGAATTGACCAGAGAGAGAGAGAGAGAGTTGTGTTTTTCGATTCATTTTTTCCACTTCCTTTCTTACTCCCCTACTTCACTTCATTTGCTCTTTGCTCCTACCCTCTTTGCCTCAACTTTCCTACTTCTTGCTCCTTCCTTCCCTCCCTCTCGTCTCCCGCATCTCCCTTCTTTCCCCCAACCCTTCCCTGCTCGCTCCTTCCGCTTTCTTCCTTTCATTTCCTTCCACATTCTTCTTCCCGCCCTCTTTCCTCCAAACTCCTACCCAATCCCTCCTTTCCTTCCTCATTACCTTTTCCACCTTCTCTCTCTCTCTCTCATTCATTCCTCTCTTTCATCTCCTTCCAGTTCCTTTCCATCCACCCTCCATCCTTCTCCCTTCCTTCCTTCCTTCCCTCCGCCCTCCTACCCTCCCTCCCACTGACCACTATGAAATCGGGAAAGAATATTGTTTCCCTCAAGGTGTATGTTTATAAAAAAAAAATAATGGTTGTAATTTACCCCGAAATGTTCTACACCTCTTGTCCTATTTTCACGCTCTATTTGTTTCGATTATTTAGTTTTTTTTTTTTTTTTTAGGGGGATTTTTGGTGTTATATTATTATTATTATTATTATTATTATTATTATTATATTATTATTATTTATTATTATTATTATTATTATTATTATTATTTTACTACTACTACTACTACTTCTTCTAGTACTACTACTACTACTACTACTGCTACGACTACTTCTACTACTGTGATGACCCAGATATTTTTGCATTACGTATAGTTTAATATGGACATGGTTTGCACACACAACAAGAGCTATTAACGTGTTGGTTGCAGAAATAAACCAAGTCGCTGATGAGGAGAAACAGGCTATACTGATTTCATTTTTATATTTCAAAACACCAGTAATGTCATCCTGTCCCCCTTTAAGCCCGAGTACTTGGTTTCTGTGTCCTGCTTGCCATCACCTGAAGATTACATACACTCCAGGTGAGGTATTACGAACGGGAGGAGTAAGATATAGTTTTCCTAACATCATCACTAGTAGGACTCTCTCAAGTTAAAAATCGTCTGGTGGCAGCATGAGAAATATAACTTACGTCGTCGAGGTGAATGGTTTAAGAAAGGCTAGAAGCTATGATACAGATACATACCGGTATTTAATTACTGATATTACGTAAAGAAAGGCATACGTTATAGATCATGCTCATCATCGCAACATTATTTCTGTCTGTCTACCTATAGCCAAACGCCTTAATCCCGTAAGTGGTGGCCACAAACAAGTCGCCTTCACGTCACCCTGTCCCCTGCCATGTCGCTGCCTTCCCCCCAACTTATACCATCTCTCATATATCCCTCCATCTCATTTTCTTCCCAAAATATATGGTACGTAGGGTTCAGAATCAGGAAAGAGAAATCGTAAAAGCAGGAGAACTATCAGGATGGCTATCAACAGTGAAACAAGCCACTCACATGGTCTTGATTTGACAGTGCAGTGGATTGTCCAAACGGAAGAATCACATCCACACACAAATATTGTCATTGAGAAGATGCAACACTTTCGGCCCTACCTGAACCCTCTGTGTCTGATTCTACCACACCAGCATTCACTCATAGCTCAAATCTTCGAAATCTTAACCCCATCACACCGAGGACGTAGTAATTATTTTGCCACCTACAGACGATATTACTCATCTTAGAGGAGAGCTGTCAACTTAAGGGCTTAGATATATTAATTTTCTTCAGTACGAGAGGCCATTCCTAAGCTGAACGTAATGGTTTAGTGAATGCAAATGTTTAAGGTAAAAAACATCATTGCAGTGAAGGCTTTAGCACAAAAATAACAAGTCAAAAGCCAGTCCTAAGTTTGACGAAAATTGTGAGACGGTAGTAACAAGTTAGAGTTAATATATCTATCGTCTTGAAAGTAGTTATGTGTTTTTATTTTTGTCATCCAGACGAATATACTCCTTCTTTTTCTGGAAAGATTATAATATACTGCCTTAACTGATTCCTTTATACCTACGACACTTCCTAGCCGAGAAAATCGTCTGGCAGCACCACGAATTAAAAATGGCGTGCACGGGTGACTGTTTAAAGACATATTTTACAAAGCCTTTCTTGTATGTCATGTCCAGTTTAATAGGGCGAACATGCCACGTACTTATTAGTTTGTTTAATCAGTTTTATTTGCCTATCAGTCTGCTTACCTGAACATCTCCCAACCTCTTCACCCAGGCGACTAGTTCTTACTTTATTTTTGCCACTTTTAGAGCTTGTTTTTATTCAGCTTAGTAAAGACTTCGAACTTGGGTTATGGTATCTGTGTAGCCTTAGCCCCCATTACCATTAGATATCCTTACTAAGTTGAAGAAAGTTGCCTTGTAGCAGCAAAAATATATACAGATGACGTCGTTGGGTTAATGGAGTTAATCCGAGGTGAAAAATCCGTTTTGACAGACCTGCACTAGAGTTCTCCTCAGACTTTTTCCTGATCTTCATCCCAACATTTAGGAGAACGAAATTACAAAGGGGCCGAACAGAGAATTCATTTTTACTGTATATTTACCATTCAGCACTGAAGAACCTCGTCACTGAAGGCCAAGCAGGAATAAGTACAATAAGTGATGATAAAATATTGGCACTGTATGACGCAAAATTAACCGGTACCTGTCAAATTACCTGTTACTTTGTGCTTAAAAGTCTGGGCTTACCATTCCGTTCTCTCTGATGTCGTTCGTTTTCATTGACAGGAGAGATGCGCTACGGCCACATCACGAACCAGCGCGGCGGTCTGTCTTGCCTACTTCATGACAGGGACCCATAAAAGCTGTTGTGGAGCAAATATGGTCTGGTTTGCCTTCGTTTTAGGTGATTCACTCATTTTTGTGCCATAATTAACGATGCTTGGTGGTTAAATGGCTGCCTGGAGGGTTTTAGGCAGTGTAGAGGCCTTGGTTAAGCGTAGGGAATAGTGAAATAGGAAGATGTGTGTTTTTGTGTGCCTCGCCTGCCTTGAAGCTGTTGCATATGTACGATGATTTCTCGAACTACATTTTCTCTATTTACACGATTACCCGGAGCTATTTTGAGTGTTTAATTAATTCACTCGTATTGTAAACATCTGAATTATAGGAACCTTGATATATTCCTTTAATACTGTTTTGTGAGAGCTGTGTTTGAATATGTAACTTGGTTTGTTACGTGCCTCAGACCCAGAAACATGTAGCCCCCTTCCTGCCTACCCCTGTACCCCCAACTCCCTCCCTCCCAGCCTCCCTCCCTAATGCCTCTGTTTCTCCCTCCGTCGCTTACCGTCCCTCCCCACCCTACCACCCGCCTTCCCACCCCAGCCCCTCGCCTACCCATGTTACGCTCGTCTCAACCACCCCAGTCTCTCCCCACTCTTTCCCCTACCACTCCAACCCTCTCCTTACTCCTGCCTTTCCCTGTCCTTCCCTTTGCCTGGACGGACACACACACACACACACACACACACACACACACACACACACACACACACACACAAACGGACCCAAGTACTCTTCGTCCTCATTCCCCCTTCTCCTTCCCTCCCTATCAGTGCTCCCCATCCACCCCCTCTCCCCATCCTAGCCCCACTGTCCACCTTCCCCTTCTCTTGCACTACACCACCATCACCCCATGTCATTACCCTTATCCTTCTTTCTTCCCATCTCTTTCCCTTCTCGGCCCCACCTTTTCCCCTTCTTATCTCTCCATTCTTCCATCTCCTTCTCTATACGTCCCCCCTCCCACTCCCATTTATTCCCTCCCCGTCCCTGTCCTTTCTTCCCTTTCCCCTCTCCATCCCTACCCTTATCCGCCTCCCTCCTCGAAAATATCACTAGGTTTGTTGTTGCGTTACACTCCCATTCCCTATTCCCCCATCTCCTCTCTTCTTCTCTTCCGCCTTTCATCCCTTTCCCCTTTCACCTTTCCTCCTACCAACTGTCCACCTTCTGACCCATGATCCTACTCCCCTTCCCTCTCCCTATTCCCATTCTCCTCCCTCCCGCCAACCCTGATATGTCCCTCCCTCTCCCGTCCCTCCTCCTCCCCTGTATAATCACATCCGGGAGGAGGGGGAGGGGAGGAGCACCGTCACACAGCACACACACGCACACGTCCTCTGGCGAGTGGACTTTCTTACCTACATCGCCAATAGGAGGACATAAAAGGCGGGGTGTTGCCGTGAAGGGATGGGGTTGAGGCAGGAGGGCAGGCAGGCAGGTATATTGGGTACGGGAGAGCAGGGGTTGTATTTACAAACCTTCTTGAGAGCTTAAGTTGTGTACCAATATGGGATCGCTCGTCTTACTTCCTTTATAATTTAGTCTTACAAGAGTGGCTAGCGACGTGAAAATAATATATATGACCAGATAAAATGGTTCAGAATAATGTTATGGAGTGGACACCTGCTCACGTAAGACTTGTTGACGTTCTTTCATGAATACTTCCCCGGGTTTGTGGAGGATGTAGGTGTTTAAGGTTTGAAATTTTTAATATGTTTTGGGATAGTCTATTCCGGTATTTTCGTTTATATATATATATATATATGAAAGAGAGAGAGAGAGAGAGTATAGATATACAGATATACAGTAGACTCTGTATGGTATTTTGAATAATTTAGCAGGCTTCATAGTAGATTTGCACTATTATTTACAATGACGGAAGGATAAAAAGTAGAGGTCAAATGAGGCGGGAAGGTATGTGTAAAGGGAGGGAGGGTCATGTGGTGTATGCTATTCAGATTTTTCATTGAAAATTAGTTGTATTTTTTATTTTTGTATTTTCGGGGGCTTGGCCATGGCAATAAACGGATTATTCCTACCGTGATCTTCCATACACCGGAGGCTATGTTTAGAACAACCAAAGTGAAAAAAAAGTTTATTTTTCAACATTTCTGGCTAGAACTATTGCCCTTCTTAAATGTAAGGTATAAATATCACTGTAATTATTTCAAAGTATAACCTTTATACATGGTTCAGATGGAGGAGAGCAACATTTTGGAGGGAGCAGTCGTCATTGTGGGTGTTCTTCTTGGGTTTGGTTATGCCAAGAAGAATGGAAGTTCAGGTTGCGTTGACTATGTTTGGTAAACAAAATGAGAACGATCAGCCTTGAAGGAGGTATACACACACACACACACACACACACACACACACACACACACACACACACACACACACACACACACACAAGGAGTTGGCGAAAAGATAGTGTTTATGTGAATGGAACAGGTTATACAGGATAGTGGGGACCGTGTTTACATGTCAGATTGGTTACAACGTCAGGTATGGTATATTTACCTGTATGTGGGTGCAGTTGAGATGTGTTTTGGGAAAGTTAGTTCTGTGTGTGTGTGTATGTGTGTGTGTGTGTGTGTGTGTGTGTGTGTGTGTGTGTGTGTGTGTGTGTGTGTTGAAGATGGAGGAGGTAAGATTTGGTGTAAAGTCAGGTACTTTATTGTGGGTTCATTTATTTAGTCTTCACTGACTGATAGATTTACAAGTATTAGGAAGCGTGCGGTTTAGGTAGTGTTGGCAAAAGTTAATAATCTACAATTTCCATAACTACGGTGATTTAGTTAAACTACAGTAGTTGAAGGTTGGTTAAGCATGTAAGATAGATACAAGATTAGGTAAGGTAGGATAGGTACAAGATTAGGGAAGGTGGGATGATATGTGTTGGGGTATGGCCATCTTTAGTAGTTTTATGTAAAGTGTTGTATATTTATACACCTGGTATTTATACTTTTTTGAACGACAGAAGATTAATATTAGGTAAAAGATAGGTAAGACTGAGTACAAGATTGGGTAGCTGTGGAAGACGTTAGTATTTGTAGTAGTGAGGTAGTATTCTGCACCACAGGAAGCTATTTACGGTACTGCGCTGGGTGGTACCTATATAACCAAGTGAAGCCTGGTTGTCTAGAGAGTTAAGGCGCTGGAACCAGATGAGTCGCACAAAGGTTTATATCTGAGGATGGTTGGGCTTATTGTTCACGTAATGTCACTCAGGGAACAGTTGGGCTGGTCACTCTTGTCTTAGAAGTAACTTAGCCCTGGGGCCTCAACGTTCCTGATGGGGCAGAAAGGAATTGGATGGTTGTTTATTGTTAAACATTTATTGTTATAAATGGCGAAGCATGTTCTCGTCAGTATTATTATTTTTCTTTGCACTTCTTTTTCTTCGATCTCTATATGAAGGTAGCCTAGGGTAACTCAAGTCCTTGTGCCAAATATAAATGACCCTGACCTATTATTGAAGGTCATATACTCATTTTTACTATAAAAATTGCATACTTGACATTGAAATATCTCAGAAACTAATTGGGATACATTTTGATTAGTGATGTCGAAGCGACGTTATTGTGGCTACACAATAAGCATAATAATAATAATAATAATAATAGTAATAATAATAATAATAATATATAATAATAATAATAATAATAATAATAATAATTTATTATTATTACCGGTATTATTATTATTAGTAGTAGTAGTAGTAGCAGTAGTAGTCTCTTTCCTGTCACTGAGTGACAGGCTAAATGGTTCCCTGTATCCCAGGAAACCATTTCCTTCGATGGGTGGTAACCGTATAACCAGATAACTCCCGGTGGTTGAGTGGGTTAAGGTGCTTCAGTCGGATGAAGCCTGATAGGTTCCATGTGAAGGGTGGGTGGTGTTTTTTGCTCCCGTAATGCCACTCAAGGTATAGTGAGGCTGGTCCCTGTTGCTGTAAATTACGGAACTGAGTAACCTAGCCACGGTTCCCTATGCTCCTGTTTATACTGTAGAGTGCAAAATGGGACTGGATTTTTTTTTTTTTTTTTTTTTTTTGTAGGGTAGTCCAACAGGTAAGCTCGGGGATAAGGTAGATTCTTGTATATTGGGGTTTGTTTTTATTGTTTAGTGGGTTTATGTGCATTTTTTTTTTTTTATTATTGCTGATTTTGAATACGAGTTGGAGGCCAGGTAAGCAAATAAGACTGGGTATAAGATTTGATATGGCAGATTTATGCGTATTAGGTTTGTAAGTAAAGTTTGCCAATTTTCATTAGTATATTTATCTATATGTCTATCTGTCTGTCTGTCTATCTGTCAGTCTATGTATCCATCCATCCATCCATCTGTCCATCCATCCATCTATCTATCTATCTATGTCTATCTGTTTATCTATAACTGTCTGTCTATCTGTCCATCTATCTGTCTGTCAGTCTGTCTCTGTATTTATACTGTATTAATTGGAGGTCAGGTAGACAGACAGAAGTATCAGGTAGGCCAAACAGATAGGAATGAGAACCAGACTGAGTACGCTAAATTTACCCGTACAGGACTACATCATCAGTCCCTGCATTTCAGTTTTGCTATTTCTGATTATAAATTTATTCTTTGAGTTACCTGGTATATTGGATTAGATTATGATTACGTTGGCTGAAGGATGGGCGTAGATACCGTATTCATAAATTTTCTCAAGCCAGATATTTGTATAGTATTACCAGGTATTGTTTTATTCTGTCATCATTCATTCACCTGCCAGACACTTCACATCTAAAGTAGAATGAAAATTGCTTTGAAAAATATGGGAGATTTGCGTAATTGCTGATAATGATTAGGTATATTTTGCATTGGTGTAGTGTAAGATTATGATTAAGACTGCTTATGAATGCCATCCTGGGTAACCTTGCAAGACTGGATAGGATTTCTTTCGTAGTGGAATTGTGTGTGTTCAGCCACTCTCTGGATGGTCAGGTGTAACGATGGTAGAGTTTTTTATCCCTTCAAACCGATGACGCATTTTGCATTTTATTTTTGGTGGTTCCTGACGATTTTACTGAGCTTGGGAAACGTTTGTGGCAATTAATGTATAAAAAGCAAATGCCATCCCTAACCCCTCCAGTTCCAAAAATCTCTTAAGCTGAACCAAATCATCGTAAGATAGCAAGTATAAAATATAAATGTACGCCATCGGAATGAAGGGGTTAAATTTTGTCAAGATAGAGAAACTAGAAGGGTTCAGGTGAGCAGGCTGAGTTGATGGGTAGGTTAATGACCACTTCCAGTTAGAGAAGCGCCATTTTCAATTTATTCTTGCTGTTAAAAGGAATTATGTGGGCAATATCTAATCCTCCAGTTCGGAAACCTGTCTTAAAATAAATAAAATAGTCTGGAGATTTATGCTTATTCATATAGTTTTATGTAAATATGTACGACGTTAATTACGGTGGTGTTTGGAGGCTGGGAGGCGGAGAAATGACGGCGGGAAGTTAAGCTTAGTTACCGCTCGCACTTACGTTGTGTGTATCCACCATGTGTAGGCGAACAGGTGGATAGGTTAATTATCAAACTATTCCCAGTGCACGTAGCTAATTAATTACTGTATCAGGGCCTTCCAGACCGTTTCAGTATGCTTTTTGTGTCATAGCAACACCCTACAGCGATTACAGAACGGTTTAATTCGAGAAAGCAGTCCCTCTCGTCGTTCCCTTGCCTTATGGTTTCCTGCTGAGCGGCGAGAGAATAGTCTCCACTTTCCCGAGGTCTCGTAAGCCAAAAGGTACGCACACGACGCTCACGTTTTCTCTGATAATTTCTTGAGGGGGACTGGCTAAGATTACAGCCGTCTTAAACAATATTATCCAGCTTGTTATAATTTTTGTGCTTACGTTTGGGTAGTACGGCATGACAGTCACCGTTTTCTTCATTTTGTGTTCGTATGGGAGCCTTATATAGGTTTCCCGTATCCCAGCACCATGCATTTGTACTCAGTCCTTATGGGTCTTCAGCGTCACTGTTCCCAGAATGTCGGAGGCTTTGGTCATCTTCACCCCAGCCCATAGTCCCTGTTAAAAAAGATGGGGTTGCAATTAAACGTCGCCTTAACTTTTCACACGGATATTACAGGGTCTTTTGTGCTGTCTTCGTCACCTTTGTGTTCACTCGTTTATCGGGAACTTAATGCTATCTCGTCCTGTCCTTTCGTCTTTGTTGTTTGTTTATTTGAGTGTGCATGAGTGCGTACATGCGCTCGCATGTTACTTTTCTCACTTCGATATATCACCTTCCCTTTCTCATTGTATATTCTCCTGTCTCCATTCCTTTCTATATTTTACTTGCACTAACTTTCCTTCTTGATTGGAAGAAGAGGCACACCAGAAAAGCTGGATGGACATGGCTGAAGAATGTATTAGGGAAGGTAGTGTGTGGTGAGAGTGCAACTGAGTTCTTCCTTCTTCTTCATTTTTCATTTTTTTTTTTTTTTTTTTTTTTTTAATGTCGCCATCCCTCACAGGCTACGGTGTCAGGCAGATCATTAGGTGCTTCGCTTTACCTGCAGCCACATGCTTTCTTTCACCTGTTTCAGCCCGAACTGTCTTTCCCATTGTATCAGTTACAGAATCTAAGTGTGAAAACAGAATGAACAGATAACTCAAGAATTTACTCCCTAGTATTGTTGGTGAGGTGTATGGCAGCGAACTGAAAGAAGACGAAGGAGGAAGGAGGCTAGTACTGTACACCCTGGAATTGGCTGTGAAATATATAAGTCTGTGAATGAAAACAAAAGAATGAACAGGCAAATTAGTTGTTTTGAGGAGTGTACTGTAGATTCCTGTGCTAGTGAAGGCATAAAAAGAAAGTAGTAGTAGTAGTAGTAGTTGTAGTAGTAGTAGTAGTAGTGGTGGTGGTGGTGGTGGTGGTGGTGGTGGCAGTAATAGTAGTGGTAATTGTAGCAGTAGTAGTAGAAGTAGTAGCAGCAGCTCCAGGTCCATCTGAAACATGAACCCTGTGGACTGCAGACTGAAGTTGCCCTTTTTAGACAGTCCACAATCTTTCTTTCAGGGGACAGGAAAAGTAGAGAGGGAATACTGTGTTAATAAAGACGCAACCTACAAACTTACGCTACATTATTTATATTGGGTAAGGAGAGTGACCTACAGAAGCTATATAGCCTAAGCGAAGACAAAAGAATGAACAAGCAATATGGTACACGATTATATTAAGGTTTCAAAATATGGTTCCTGTTGACTATTTCTTCGAGCCTCAGCTAACTAAATTTGCTGATTCGCTTCCCCTTTATCACATTTCCCGTCTTTCCTTCATTCCATTTCTAAGTATATGCATGGTTTCTTATTTTCTTTGTATATTTCATGGTCTGCAGCGTCTGTATTAATAATTCCACAGGTGAGAGGTAGGATGTATTAAGTCAGAACTGAGTCTGTTTTAGTGTACGGCTAGATTATTCACCAGTCTCAATATTTCGCCCTTTGCTGTAGTATGTGTGTTCTTCCCTTTCTGTCCTGTATGGTTTGTTTGAATATAGCCATGAAGTCGGTGTATGCCTCCTTTTTATTTGTTTAGTTTGTTTAGAATTCGATAATTTATCTTTTATTCTGCCAACGCCGAGTCTATCAATGCCAAAACTATCGACGCCAGGTTTGTCAACGCCGAATCTGTCCACGCTGACTCTATCAGTACTGACTCTATCGACGCGGAAACTCTCAACGCCGACTCCGTCGATGCCAAATCTATTAGCGCCGACTCTAATGCCGGCTCTCTCAACTCCGTATCTGTCTTCACATCTTGCACTCAATTATTACCCCTGCTATCTTGTACCTCAGTGCCATATAACAATTATCTGACTTGGTGCTGCTTCTTTATTATTCTTTCTTTTCCCTCACCCAGGGCAATCATGTTTTTTTTTTCTCTCTAATGCATCTTATTATAGCATATGGTTGTTCAAGTTATTGGATGCAGTGGTCATAGTGAAAGACAGGAAGTACTCGTATTGTTTATATAACCTGGGGGTGTCTGTTCTGTTTTGGGATAAGTCATTCCATCATCCTGCTTCCATTTGGAGTACTGGACTGGAATGCATTCATGTGGTGGCACTGACATAACCGGGTTGTTCCATTGCCTGATTATACAAATGTTCCTCAGTCCCTTCCCAATAGTTCTAAAGGAGGATAGTGGGCTGCAGGAGGGGGGCAGCTTCAGCCTGCGTTCCCCTAGGTTCATGTCCAGATGACCCCCGTCGCGACTGTTACTCCTTCCAGTTCTCTCTTGTGTAGTTGCGACTGTTACTACTTCCACTTCTCTCTTGTGTAGTTCATTTAACCACTTCACCACGGTAATATTTGTTCTTTGGTACCGCCAGACGATTCTGTCCATCTTTTTGAGGCCCCCCAGGTAGTTGATGTCCCCCTCGTAGTGAAGGAGATAGTGAACGTTATATCTACCGTCAGTCCTCCAGTAAAAAAAAATAATAATAATAATGATATTCCTTCTAAGTTAAAGAGAATGGATTGAAAACTGAAAGAATGAAATGTAACTTATGTCACTGGATTAAAATGGGCAACTGTATAATTTTCTTGTAATATTGCTGGAGGCATGGGTAGTGTGGGTGGCGTCGGTTTGTGGTGTCTTATAGGTCTTACTGGAGGGAGGGGTTGTCTGAGTTGCGTCGATCTGAGAACTACAACTATATTATTAACCACTAGCAGGGGTACCCGGCGTTGCCGGACCAAAAAGGTGAACACTCTAATCCTATCCGTTCTAGTTCAGTCTTTCTTTCTACTCCAGAAAGACCATGTACCGCCTATGCTTTGAACAGGGATTATAAGAGGTCCAGGAACTTTCTATTTCAGCTTAAGAATAATTGATGCCTCGTTGTCTATCGTGATGTGTTCAAGTATATCACAACTTTTGCCTTACAACTGACACTGTTAGCCGGGGAAATCTTGCAAATCAGCTTTATAGGTAACATTGGAACTTTAACAGAGTTTCACTTTAAATCTCCGTGGACTTCATAGTAAAATGACCATTAAAAAAAAAAAAAAAAAGACATGAAGTATTTCTGTATCTTCCTAAAGTTTGGTAAACACATCGGGGAAAAGTCGAAATCACCCAAAACACATGTTTGTCCACATAAGAACATGGGTAAGTTTTGCTAGTGTTAAATTATCTTCAGACAAAACTGGGAAGGTAATTGGTTGGTTGGTGCTATGCTGACCATGATACGAAGCTGAGGTGTGGGTAAGGAGGTTGGAAGAGGATTACAAGAGTATGTGTTCTTGCCCACGTTAACATTATGGTTACAAAACTGTGGTACGGCATGAGTGTGAAAAGTCAGAATTAAGAGCAGTGGAAAAGGAAGTGTTGAGAAATGTGTGTGGAGTGCTTTGAGTGAAAAAGAGAATAAATAAAGTGATTCGCGAAGATGTTCAGCAAAGAAATCTGTTAATAATAAGGTTGAAAAAGAGTGTGCTTAAATGGTATTGCCACATGCAGAGAATAAGTCTGGAAAGGCTGGAGAAACTGCTGTATGTGAGTGGGTTTTAAGGTCGGAGGAGGCGTGGAAGACCATGAAACAGGTGGATGGATATTGTAAATAGATCTGAGATAGAGAAGTATGGAAGTAGAGGGAACTAGGTAACTGACAACGGATCGAATTGACGGGATGAGAGACACTTGACAGAGGTTTGCCCCCTCCCCCTTCTTGTTATCTTTTCTTTCGTTCTGATTCTATATTTTTTCTATGGATAGCCAAAGCATTTACTGGCAGGTGTATGTGAATCACATTTAAGGTAAATAAATTTACAAATAAAATATAAAAGAAAATGCCCGAATGGTTATTCCTTTGAAATGAAGCCAAGATTCTGAGGGTTGGAATGAAGTGTGGATAATTGTGTGGTCCGTTTCACTGGTCGCGCTGTTGAAAGTTCCTTCACTTCAGTATTTTTCCCTTCCATGCTTGTGGATCCAACCTTACCCCATCTTTAGCCGGGAAGGAGGGTCATGATGATGCTAATGACCTTGTGTTGAACTTAATATCACGATGTGTATGGAGGCTGTAATACACCTACTTTTACTACATTATTTTCAGCTTTTATGATGGAAAAAAAAAAAAAAAATCACAGCATATATTTATCAACCGTGTGACGCAGCGACCTTTAACCTCTTCACAGCAGTGACGAACTTTTCATTTTACTGTCATCACCAGACTGTTTTATTCAGTTAACTTAGGACCTCAAATGGTAAAGTGAAAGCTATACGGTATCTATAGTAACCCCTCCGACTCAGGTATTATCCCCTAAACTAAAGAAAATCGTTTTGAGGTAGTAAAACACACACACACACACACACACACACACACACACACACACACACACACACACACACACACACACACACACACACACACACACACACACACACACACACACACACACACACACACACACACACACACACACACACACACACACACACACACACACACACACACAAAGACGACAAAACATCGTTCGGTCCATCGCAGTTCAGTTACTTGTAGATCGCAGAGTCTACACATAACTATTCGGTTTTCTCTACTGTATTTGCATTCTTCTCATTTTTTTTTTAATGCTTCTTCTAGTAGTCCTCAAGAGACGGCCTCCAGCAACCCTTCCAAGACGTGAACCAATTACTGTGTTCTTGCTAATGCTTCCTGACAGTAGAGCAGCATTGCCTATAGTACACGCTATGACACGACCCCAAACAGTTGACAGTACAATCCCAGCAGGATCTCATAATTAACTGCCAATTTTGCATCATTCATAAAATTTTTACGTTTAACCATCTTCTGACCAAAAGAGGCTTGTTTTCATTTTTTTTCCTCACGAGAATATTTTGCCAGACACCTAAAAATGACGCTGTAAAATTATAAACTGCTGTATGTTCAGATTCACTGGACACACTTGTAGGACAATTCATACTTGTAGCCGTGCAGTACAAATTATCACATCAGGACTTTTTCCTTTGTAAGTTTTTATTTGGTGTATAAAAATATTTTGTATAATCTTTACTCTCTCTCTCTCTCTCTCTCGATATATCTGTTCGTTTATGCTCGGCTGTTTGTGTATTTACGGTACCTCTTTATATATCTTTGTCCTTGTCTGTCTGTGTGCACCTACTGAACCACTGACAAAACTGAAGCTTGTAGATATTCAAGGTTTTGGATCCACCCCTTCTCCCCAGCCTCCCATCTCCAGAGTACCTGTTTGTGGATGCCCTTCCTGTATGATCAGGTTACCTTTTGTTGCTTAACCATGCACACCCAGTAGGCCCATGCTAATTATACTATCCCTTGTCAGATTTACCTATATTTGTGTATACTGACCTTACCTTTTTTCTCCACACAGGTAAGTCTGCATTCCTGTTTGGCTGAGGTGGGGTAAGTACTGCATTCAAGAGATGTGCGGCGAAACTGATGAAAAACAAAAGACATCGTTCTCCTTCCAGCAAATCAGTATGTGCAGAGGTGTAGACTACTCTTTTCATATGTACTGTATATATATCCATATTTCACACGAAGCTTTTTGTCTTTCACAGTTTTGCTTGCATTCTCTTCATATTATTTTATGTTTTCTGCCTCTTTTGATACTCTCTTCGGGATCACTCACCTCCAGTTATCATCCCTTTCAAGCTGAAATGTGTAAGTTGTATTATTCTTTCGTAAGATATTTTGTGTAATATCTAACGCTGCGAATTGCGTGTGATTCTGGTCCCCTTCACACACACACACACACACACACACACACACACACACACACACACACACACACACACACACACACACACACACACACACACACACACACACACACACACACACACACACACACACACACACACACACACACACACACACACACACACACACAGATATCGGACGAAACTTTAATTTTGGCCTTCTTCGTATTTACGAGGCTGACTTAGCTTTCCCACACAAAGCATTCAACCCTACGCCAGAACAATGAAAGGGTCGGTGTAACAAGCGTAGACACCAAGTGAGATTTAATCGTTATACTTTCAGTGTTGTCGTAATTCGCACATACCAGTTAGAAGTGAAGTGAACAAGTTATTTATTTATTTATTTTTTGGTGGGTGTCACTTATCTGTTTATGGGAACCATAACCAGCTGTATTGATAAGGGATTTTCTGTCGTTACTTCCTTGACGGTGACACGAATCTTATCCAGTTTGTTTTTGCCACCGCCCCTCGTCACCTAAATAAATAAATAAGTAAATCCCCGTATTCGTATTAAGCGTGTGTGTGTGTGTGTGTGTGTGTGTGTGTGTGTGTGTGTGTGTAAAACAAGGAGCAACAAGTACCGTCGGAAGAAAAAAAAGGCTGAAGCGAGAACATGGCTGGCTGGCTGGGAAGATAGGGAGGAGGGAGCCGAGGGGAGGGGGGGACGGTGGGAGGGCATGGGGGTGGAGTGCCAGAGTACGCGAGAGCCAACCCGGGTGGCGCCGATTGAGTACTGTACTACATCGGGCCCTCACACCGCCGTCAAAGTATCCATGTACTACCCGCCCATCAGAGTACTGTTGAATGACGGAGGTGGATTAGGGGGATGGGGGAGGAGAGTAATGAGGGGGCGAGGGGAGAGTGTGTTAGATAGAGTGTGAGAGAGAGCCAGGGTGCCACTTGAGTAATGTACTACCCCAGCCCTGCGTTCACAGCACCATCAAGAAAGAGTACACCTACAGTAGCAGCCACCGCCAAACCAGCCTCTATTTCCCCTACAATTTCGCTTCATCATGGCACGGGATGCACTTTAAGTCCCTGAGGAGAATGACGCTCACTAATCCTGCTAACCTTGTTCACTGGTCCCCTCCTGGATCGAGCGAAGGATACGAGAAATAATAGGGAGAGATAAAGGTCACGTAGCACCCCGTCCCAGGCCAGTACATGTACTCTTCATCCCCTTGGCGACAGGACGCCATAAGAGGAGTGTGTTGCCGCGGAGTACTTTGACCCAAATCCCCGGCATAGTACCTACGATGTCTGGTGTCAACAACCTCTTGCGTAGTCATAGCAATAGGTTGGGGGGAAGCGTAGAGTGGGGGTGTGAGAGAGAGAGGCACTACGAATCCTGCGTCAATATGCGTAAGGGAAGCTCAAAAAGCGGTAGACTCGTGTGTTCGAAGGGAATTTTCGTGGTCCACATGCGCGTTGGCGCGAAAGAGACGAGAGTAGCGAGTAGAGGCGGAATGTAGGGGTGCGGGGGTGTACAGGGGAGTGCGGGAGGGAAGGTATGCTATGGGAGAGTAGCAGACGTGAAGGGGGTCGTGTTGTGGAGGGAGAAGGTCCGTCACCCCACCACACCAACAGAACTACATAACCCACCACCGACCCACACACTCCCTACGCGTGGGTCCGTTTGTACCCTCCCCCCCACTTCCCCCACTCTCCCAAGATTCATCCCATCCCCCCACTCCTCCTCCCCAGCCCCTCCACCAGCACACACTCGATAAAATTCATACGCATTGTTGATATTCTCTTCCAGTTCTTCCTCCTTGTGCATTACGTTGTTTTTTCACTATTACTAATGTCTTTCGTCGATACCTATTTTTTAACGACGATTGAAGCCTTGTGATTGAGGTGTTACGTAACCTCCCCAAACCTACCTCTGGACCCTCCAAGGACACCTATTCTCTCTCTCTCTCTCTCTCTCTCTCTCTCTCTCTCTCTCTCTCTCTCTCTCTCTCTCTCTCTCTTTCTCTCTCTCTCTCTCTCTCTCTCTCTCTTTTCTGGCATCCTCCAGATGGTTTTAGTTAGGTGAGAAAACCCCCAGATCTTAATCCTTTGACTATAGGGTTTCTCTCTGCTTCTTAAAATCATCTTCAGTAGTTGAGAAGAAAATACTCGTCTAACCATAGCAACGCAAGGATCACAGGGAACGTCTTTACCCTTTCAGTACGGTGACTGACTTCTTATTTTCTTCACGCTGTTGCCAGACGATTTTATTTCAGCCTAAGAGAGAGTTTTTGGACTGGGGGGTGATATGCAGCCTTCATTAACACCTTCACTACCAGGGTGCACTCGTAAGTTAAATAAAATCATCCGGTGGAAGTAGGATTAAAAATAAATAATGAATGTATGTCACCGGACTCAAGGACCTAACCATCTGTACGATTCTGGCTTTGAATCCCAAGTTAAACACATTCATCGCCGAGGAATATAAAAATTTTACGATTTAATGTTCTTCACTTTCGGGTCATAGAGACTGCAGAAGCGCAAGCTTGTTATCGAACTGCATTATTTATTTATTTTTTTAAATAGATTAGTGCAGAACATATATATTATTTTCTTTTCAGTCTTTCCTATGAAATTTCTTTGGGAGTTTTTCCATGCTGCATGGTAGTCCTTCTCAGCCTTTAATGCCGGATCCGGCTGGAGGGTTTGGTATTGGGGTGGGGGGGGGAGTTCTGCTGCTGTTTGCTCTCCTTTGTACCCAATGACTGCATACGGCTTCTCTCATGTGAATAAAATCGTCTGTAGTCGGCCAGATGGGAATGAAAATGTCTGAGTGATAATATCGCAGTGAAAGGGTTAAGGTGCTGAGGAATAATGCTGCGGAGGTGGTTCATGGTTAACCCCTTCACTACGATGACCCCTGCTGTGCTTTACATGGCTACCACCTGACAATTTATATAATTTGGCTTAAGAGAAAACGTTTTGGACTGTAATGTAAGAGGCAGATGTTGCATGCATTCACCCCTTCAGATCGAGACCTTTTCTCGACTGAGGAAAATCGAAGTCAAGGAACTCGTGTAGATAGATAAACAGATAAATAAACAGAAAACGTTGTGCGGTTCGAGGGCTAACTGTTATTGAGGTGGTTGCAGCCTTCATTAATCCTTTCACGCTGAACCTTTTGATAAGTTAAGAAAAATCATATGAGCAACAAGAGTAAACGCAAACTAAGCGACACCGTATCAGAGGGGTTAATGTTTGGCATGAAAACTGCTCATATTTATGTTTATGTATTTAATTATTTATTTCGTTTCCAGGCTCGATTTCCGTATCTATCATAGCTTCTTGTGTGTGTGTGTGTGTGTGTGTGTGTGTGTGTGTGTGTGTGTGTGTGTGTGTCTCTGTAACCCTTTTTTTGTTTTAATATGTATCCTTTTGCATTCTAAAAAGTTCCGGCGTGGCGCTGGTGGTGGTGGTGATGATGATGATGATGATGATGATGATGATGATGATGATGATGATGATGATGATGGTTATTATTATTATTATTATTATTATCATCATCGTTGTTGTCGTTTATGTTATTTTGTCGTTTATCAGAAGCGAGGTATGGAACTTGATAAGGCTAAGGAAGTGACAGAAAAGTGAGTTGACTGAATGAAGATTATACGGAAAGAAGGTACCTACCGGTCTCTTCTTTCCGGCATCGCTCACGCTTCCCTACATCCTAGCAGTACTGTATTGAAGCTACGAGTAGTCTGGAGTCAGGCAAGGCAGCCATTTCTTCTACGGTCGTATTCTAGGCGGCTTAGGAGTTGGGAGGCTTACTAGCACCTCTTCCATAGGGAGGCATTTTCCATGTCTATCTTGATATTTACATCAGCACGCGTGGAAGCACGGCAGATGTAATGTAATGCTAGGAGCGCGCACCTGCGAACGTGTTTGTGTTAACATTTTAACTCATAGTTGAAGGGTTGGGAGTCAGCCAAGGGATCGACTTACTGTTATTAAGAATAGTAGGTCAAAGATCAAGGTCACATAGCAAGGTCATGTTAAACAATTCTGGTCCGGTTTAGATCAAACTTGTGGAGGGACTGAGGGTAAAGCAGACACGAGGGGATTCTATTTTAAGAAGTCAGAGGTCCAGGTCACTAGACAAGGTCAAGGTCCGGCCCTGTGTGTCAGTGCGTGAGCAATAATAACAAAAAAAAAAAAAGTTTTGATCTGAATTAGACCTACCTTGGTGGAAGGATTGACGGTCAGTCAGGGGGTTGGCTTATTATTTTCAAGAATACATGTATGTCGAAAGTCAAAGATTGATGACAAGGTAGCATTTTTTTTTTTTTTCTAGTCCGGTTTAGATCAGACATGGTGGAAGTGTTAAGGGTAAGGCAAGGATGAAGGGATTTAACTTTGAGAACAGTCGGTCATAGGTCAGTCACAGGTCAACGTCAGTATTACGGTCACATAGCAAGGTAAACTTAAACAGTTTTGATGCGATTTCGGCCAAACTTGGTGGAAGTGTTAAGGATAGGGCAAGAATGAAGGGATTCGATTTTGAGAAACATCAGTTTAAGGTTAAAGCCACAAGGAAAGGTCAAAATTGGACCCATATGTGTGTGTGTATGTGTGTGTGTGTGTGTGTGTGTGTGTGTGTGTGTGTGTGTGTGTGTGTGTGTGTGTGTGTGTGTTTGAAAATAACGAAAACCTTTGATGTAATTTGGACTGAATTTGATGGAAGGATTAAGGGTCAGTCAAGGAGTTGTCCTATTGTTTTTGAGAATAATTGGTTAAGCGTCAAGTCACAGAGGAAGGTGGACTTAAGTTTTTAATCTTTTATACCCAACTTGGTGGAAGGGCTCAGGGTAAGGCAAGGATGAAGGGTTTTGATTTGAGAATAGCCAGTCAGATGTCAGGGTCACCTATATGTGTTACAGTATGCTATAGTTTATTCACTTCATCTTGGTTCAGATTTTTGTACTTTTGCACATTATTTCACGAAAGTCAGTGGCTGAACAAGACAATACTACGGCTCTGCATTCTTTCAATAGCACTTCTTCGTGACTAACACATTATTCTAGTGTTAATCTATTTTTACAACACATCATTCAAGGTGGACTGATGCAATCTTAGGCCAAGCTGAAGGGAGCAGAGTATATTGTTCATAATATTACTCAGCATCCTTATTGCTTCCCTGCACCAATTTTATTCTTACTTGAGGGCATGAACATAGAATATCTTCATTACGATAAATAACGAGACACTTAACAATGACTTTCCAACCTGGTGATGTGAGCTTCGGAGCCTCACAAACTTTTCAGATTATTACGCAAGAGTTTTGTAATTGTCCGAAATTTGATACATCACACATTTCCAAATTCCTTAGCCAGTCTCAGGAACTTAAATATCCCATCTTTCTCAGAGTCGTGTAATAGATCTAGAGATTCCGTTTTACCTATTCCTCAGCGACTTATTCAGCACATTACACCCCAGTATTCTCATATATGTTATTGGTGCAAACTGTGGCAATGTTAAGTCGATAAAAGTAACATAAAAGAGATCAGTAAGGCGTAATATGCAAGATAAATCGCCAATGAAGAGGTGCCACGAAACCTCTTATGTTAATTAGAATGTGGATTTCGCCATCAAGACGTTACCTACAAATACAGGTGCACTCCATAGCCATTCCTATTTCCATTCCCATCACCAATCCCATTCCTATTTCCATTCCCATCACCAATCCCATTCCTATTCCCATTCCCATCACCAATCCCATTCCTGTTCCCATTATTCCGATTGCTGTTCCCATTCCACTTCCATTCCAATCACATTCCCCGCCCTTCAGTCCAATTACATTATTTGTATCTTGCTGTTATTAGGCGATTTTATTAAGCTTTAGGAAGATCATCTGTAGAATGTTGAAGGGATAGTTAGTAGTAGTAGTAGTAGAAGTAGCAGTAGTAGTAGTATAGTACTAGTAGTAGTAGTAGTAGTAGTAGTAGCAGTAAAACCCTAAGATTCTCTCAACATGAACCCAGCGATTTGCAGACCAAAGTTACTTTCTGCAGTCCACCATCCTCTTTTGGGGACATGAGGAGGGGATTGAGGAACGTTTGTACAACCGGGCCGCTCCACCGCCTAGCCGTGTCGGTGCTACCACGTGAAGGCGTCCCTCTCCAGCACTGACGGGATAATTGAAAGCAGTATTTGATCCCTCCAGTCCGAAAAGTCTCTTCAGAGCCGAAAAAATTGTCAGATGATAATAAGAAATAAGTCATAGGATTAATGAGGTTAACTCCCTGTGGGCCGCATTCTCGTTTACAGTAAGAGATTTCGCAACGCCTCCTCCTTAGCAGTTTATTCAGCGTATTACTCACTGATATACTTTTAAAGAGAAAATTACTGTACGGAACAATGATAAACTGTAATATAAAGAATACCCTTCGGTCCGATAACTTCTTTTACTTAATTGCTTTAGCCACCCCATACTCATTTTACTCTAACCTGGCCTAAAACTGCCACATGTCTATCTTGAATGCTGAGTTGTAAGAACAGATCGACACTAGAATATGATGCTAGTCACGAAGAAGTGCTATGGAAAAGCTGTACAACCATAGTATAACCAATTTCTGTCATTTACCTACGTGAAGTAAATTGGAAAAGAACGAAAATCTGGGCCAAGTTAAGGTGAAATAACTATAGGCGATTTTATTCACCTCAGGAGTAACCTTTTGAACAGAGGGGTTTAGAGATAAGTAAAATCGTGTGGAAGTTGCAAGGATATGATAAAAAGTGCGTGAGAGGACTGAAGGAGATAAATCGCTTAGGGAAAGATACTATGAAGCCTGTCATGTCAACGAGAATGTTGTGAATCCGCTGGCGTGTCTTGTGCTTTATTCGTGTTGTATACAGACAGTAATATTCAGTCTTTGGTTCCCTCTTTACTCAAAAAAGAGAGAAAAATGTAGGGGAGTCATTCCGAACTGCAGGGGGTTGGATATACAGTAGTATGCATTAACTAAATGACTATTATGGTCTTCTGAAATGAATAGTGGTAGTGGTAATAGTAGTAGTAGTAGTAGTAGTTGTTGTTGTTGTTGTTGTAGCCCTGGTTCATCTGAAACGTGAACCCAGTGGACTGCAGGCTAAAGATATCCTTCCTTTGCAGTTCACTATCCACCACTGAGGGGATAAGGAATTTAGGGACATTTGTTTGTCGGATAGTCAAGCCGCGTTTTTACGCCGGTGCCACCATATGAAGGCGTCTCTTTCGAGCACCAGTCTGAAACGTATGAGTTAGATATACGGTGCATTAACCTCTGGCTTTATGCTCTTCTAAATTGAATCGTATCGTGTAGCGACAATAAGAAGTAAATACAAATGAAGTCCTCAGGTAAAATTGTTATAAAACCCCATCGATATTACAGCGGCAGCATAAAAATTAAACTACAATGGAGGTCAACTTCGTGAAATGCTCAAGGACAAGCTTTTAATTCTGAGCATTTACGAAACTCGTCAATTTTGGTTATTCCAGTTCGAAATCACTGAAGCAGATTAACACTACCGTAAGCACGATTAACTCTGTCGCCGCTTTGGTTAAATAAATCCGTCTGTAAGTAGCAAGCAAGATATAAGAAAGGGGTGGTTTTAGTGGTAGCTTCATGTTAATCTGAATGGGAACCCGCTGAACTGCAGATTAAATTTGCTCCTCTCCTGCAGCCCATCATTCTCCTTTTCGGGGATATGGAGGGAGATGAAAGGCGTTTGTATTATCTCGAAGCAAATTCGTTTTAATTTCGGAGTGGTGTGTGGCAAACAGATGTGGCGTTGTGTTAGCCCTCTCATGGCCACGTCAGCTCCCGTGTTAATAGGACTATCACTAGAAGATTTTGTACAGCTGAGGGTAAGTCATATGATAACGAGAATGTTAAGATTGTCTCCATTAATCACCTCTAGGTTATGTGACCTTTAGCATTATATACGGACTAACACCAGGGAGTGGGTCGTAACATCCTGAATTCTAACAGAGGAAAAGTCGTAATACATACATTAAATCCCGTCATCCCCTTGTACCCAGGATGCATTTTTTAAACCTGATATAATCGTCCGGCCGTAGCAGGAGTGAAACAGAAGGGGTATCAAGCTAGAATGCACTAACTAAATGGTCATCGTTCTGAAGGTACTGAGACAGATTATGGTGACGTACTCTGTTCTTGCCATGGCCAGGTGATTTTGTTTACCACTGCTGAGATATTTTGAAGTGAGGAATAAGATACAGACTGAATCTTTCCTTTCATTAGAAGATCTCACCTCTTGCAAAGTGATAAGAAAGTATTATATTTTGCAGTTGAAAATGCCAATTCAATAATTCATGTGCCGATTCGGTAACTAACTTATCCATTTCAGCACGATGGCGTGTTTTTGTGATTTACTTGTGTTACTACCAGACGATTTAATTCGGCATGGGAGAGAACCTGCTGGTAAAAGGATTGGTGAAAGCTCAGTGTCGCGTTTTCTATGCTGAATAAATCGCTTGGGCATAACAATATTGAAATAAAGTATGCGTCCTTCGGCTGAACAGGTTAATACACTAGTACCTTCAATTAGGAGAGTATGTGAGGAAATGTGGCGTGTCATGGAAAGAGAAGGTCGTCGCAGAGTAGGGACACAAATGCTTGTCGATCCGTTTTCAGGGTTGCTCTTCACTGCATGCACGGTCGAACAAGAGAAATAAGACAACACAATTTTAAGGATTTTTTCTTAAAATCAGTTGAAGGATGGAGAGAGAGAGAGAGAGAGAGAGAGAGAGAGAGAGAATGTCTTAAGGGCGGGGAGTCCTTTTATTTCCCTCTCTTCCCTCCCCCTCTCTCTCTCTCTCTCTGTCTCTCTCTCTCTCTCTCTCGTCAGGTCATCTCACTTGTTTGTTTGTGACCCAACCCTCAGCTTACCGTTCTTAACGTCAGCTTCACACATAATGCTTAGGTAATGTTACTGGCCTCTTAAATGTGTAGGGATTTATATATATATTGTGTGTCTCGCATTATCTTCCCCACGTTATAATGAAAATGGACCCGAAAAGCCCTGTTTTTGTGTGTCAGTAGGCAGGGAGAAGGAGGGGGAGACCGAGAGGGACGGAGTGGAGAGTGCATCTGTGAGAGTGGGTGTGAGTTGGAGAGTGGGGAGCCTGATGGTGAAGGACGAGATGACATGGAGGCGATTCGTTTGTGGCCTCCCGCTTCAGAGCACACTATTGTGTAACATATTTACCGTCACCATCATTGTCATAATCAAAATGTAGATGCACAGTTTCCTTGACCAAAAATCAGATTAATAACATTCCATTTGATGTTTCCATTTCTTCCACCGCTTCAGGGTGATGGGGATAAATGGAAGAAAATTTAAGCAGTTATGTACAGGTCATTATCATCAGCTTTTTAAAACTCCGAAAACTTTTCCCTCCTTATTCATTAAAAATATCTTTCATTAATGTAGAGGTGGATATTGTTCATCCTCATGCTCGTCATCACAACCAAATTGACGCATTACTAGAGAGTAAAAAGTGTGGCACTCTATACGATAACTGCCAATCTCATTTTACTATTTTATTATGATTAGGTTCCTTATTTACCATTCAGTTCAAGGCCCAGCGCTGTGGGGAACATTGTTGCTGAAGGCCAAGCAGGAAGGATAGGCTACATGAGAGCCAAGTAATGCCTTTGGTGTATACATGGAACAAAAATGCTTGTTACAAACTTAGGAAACACAACACTGAGAGAGAGAGAGAGAGAGAGAGAGAGAGAGAGAGAGAGAGAGAGAGAGAGAGAGAGAGAGAGAGAGAGAGAATAAATACAGCAGGAAAAAAAATCAAATCAATGCGTATGGAAGAGTATGTTATAAATATATTCATAGACATGCACACGTATAGTAGCGTGGGTAAAGACGTCCAGATGTGTGTGTGTGTGTGTGTGTAAAGCTGACACATGGACAACATATGTATGCCTACATGTGCATATATGTTCACACACACACACACACACACACACACACACACACACACACACACACACACACACACACCATTATCATCTGCGCTGCAGGGCATTAGAAAGTAAGGAAATTATGATAGACCGGATGACATGTCCCCCAGTAGCCCACATCAAGATTTGTAATGAAGTAGGTTCACAAAGCAGAAAACTGTAAGCCAGGGAATCTAAAGGGGGCAGTAATGAGGCAGTTAACGAGGTGATGAGATAATGAGTTAGCCAAGGGGGCTTTCTTCTCGGTGGGCGACGTTGAGCGATTTCCACAGGGAGCGATCAAGAGATACCCCAGGGTAGTGAGGGGGCATGCTATATCACAGGGGCGGGTAAGGGTAGGATGCTTGTCACAGGTGATTTTCACCCCACAGTACTGTAGTTGTCATAATGCTGAATGGAGACGCTGGTGGGTCGTTCAGCTTCAATACGCAAGTCTAGATCCCCCCCCCCCACTCGCCGAAGGAATCCCTGGATAATCATCTTGAACACTAGGGGGGGGGGGACAAATGATAGATACTTGGATCCTGGACAGATAGATGGAGGTTGCAGGCAGCTCGGGCCAGGAGATCTGCCTGATCGTTTCAGGTGTGACCAACATAATTTTGCGAGTTTTTAAAATTTTTATGTAGGTTCTTTATTTACCATTCAGTACAAGCCCCATCACTCTTGGGAACACTGTCCCTGAAGGCCAAGCAGGGAGGGGTGCATGAGGAAAACAAAATCGGTATCTTAGGGCATAGAGTGTATAGAAGTAATTATTACAAGCACAATAATGAGCAAAAACATACAGTGATACATACATGGTACATAGTTGTTACAGTACGAGTAATTATCATTACATGTTTTGAGATTGGTAAAGTGGTATACAGATACACACGTATGTACATACGTATGTAGAAAGAGGCACATGCACACATTTATGTATATATCTGTACATATATTCACGGACATTTAGCCGTAGACATACTGCATGTACAGGATAGGTACGTATGTGTAAGGATATGGGGATGTGTACAGGCGTGCATACATATACGTATGCAACATGCACATACAGTATATATGATTTATACACATAGAGAGTCAGAGGAAGTTTCACCAGCTACCCCGTTAAAAGAAAGAAAGTGGGTTCTAGGACGGTGGGCTATCACAGAAAACGAATAATAATATTGATGTTTAGGGAGTGACTAAACTACTCAACTTATGGCACACTGTTGTCTCCTCCAAGCCTATTGACTCTTGCGTAATTTTGACGTGACTTGAAGCGTGCGTCTCGAGAAGGACTGGCGTGATATGGACACTCGGAGGAAAATTGTCTGACGTTTTTACAATATAGATTGGATGGAGTGAATTATTTTAGAAATCCTCTTGGTTGCTTCGCCTTGATTGGGAAGCAGCAGTAGAATGTTGAAGTTCGAGTGGAAATCGATACTGGCTATCGCTAAAGATGGCTCAACTTTTTGCTACTGAACATTTTAAATATGTTAGAATATTTATTTGCCCCGTATTGTATGTGTTCATTAATGCTATTAAAATTGGAAAAAAAAAAAAGTTAGTATTATAATTATGAAGCGAGTCACGTTTCGGCACACAAATCGATAAATTCTTTCGTTGGCCTTGTAGACAGATGGTGCTGAAGTATCATTAATCACAGCATGTATATATAAAACAACGTGTTACATATGTAACTGAAGAAGAAAAGCACCATTGATACTGCATGCATAAATTTTCCCAATAAATTAGTCATAATATTCCCCCATAGTCTCTGTTCACCCTCCATAGCCCCCTTCTTCCTCTTCCTCCTTTCCTTTCTGTGTCCTCCTCTACCCTCCTACCTTTTCCCCTATCCCTCCTCCTCCTCACTCTCGTCTTCCTTCTTCCTCCTGCTCTTCGCCTATCTCCCCTCCTCCCTCGCGTCTGTCTCCCCTTCCTCTCTCTTCCTCTTTCATCCATCATCCAACTTATCTCTTCCTCCATCCCCCTCCATCTTCATCCTCGACCATTCTTCCCCCCTCCCCCTCCTCCTAGTGCCATCCTTTCGTCCTCCTCTTTCTCTTCCTTCTTCTTTATCCTCGTACCATCCTCCCTTCCTCCCCCTCCTCCTAGTCCATCCTCTCGTCCTTCTTTCTATTCCTTCATTTGTACCGTTCCCCCCTCACTCCCTTCTCTACTATCTCCCCTCCCCCTTCCTCCTACTCCTCTTCCACCCTCTGTCCTCCTCCCACGCCTCTCCTTCCCGCTTGCCTCGTGCTGTCTGAGTTATATATAGAACTCAAAAAAACACTAAGCACGCCAACTCTCACTCCCTCATCTTATGCAGCGCTGTTCACCCGAGACGCAAATGTGAGTGACCAGGCTTGATGTGAGTGAATTCGGAAACGTGCTTTGTGTGTGTGTGTGTGTGTGTGTGTGTGTGTGTGTGTGTGTGTGTGTGTGTGTCCTTTTGCTGTGTGTGTGCGTGTGTGACTTAACCTGTTTCCATCCCAAGTACTTCTTATGATTATTTGTGTGTGTGTGTGTGTGTGTGTGTGTGTGTGTGTGTGTGTGACAACCACTTTTCATCCCAAGTACCTCTTATGATTCTAATGTGTGTGTGTGTGTGTGTGTGTGTGTGTGTGTGTGTGTGTGTGTGTGTGTGTGTGTGTGTGTGAGAACTTCTTTTCATCCCAAGTACCTCTTATGATTCTAGTGTGTGTGTGTGTGTGTGTGTGTGTGTGTGTGTGTTTAGTTTAATCCCTTCACCTTGAGTACCGTTTATTGTGTGTGTGTGTGTGTGTGTGTGTGTGTGTGTGTATCCAAGATTACATACAGTACATCTGCACCCCTTAGTCCAAGTACGTCTTTTATGGTACTCTTGCTACTCTCATACGGTTTTATTTGAGTAAGAGAGATCTGTTGTTAAGGAACCATCTTGACCTCCAGTATGAAAAGCTTCCCCTGAGCTGATTAAAATTGTCTGGCAATGTTAAAGAACGACGTCACCGTATCAAATGAGTTTATAATGTTAAGAACTTCATATTTTTTATTTATTGCAAAAGGTCGAGAAATTAGGTGACCAGTCATTTCTTCTGTTGCTCATTTTCTTTGTAATTAGATAGGCAATTGAGTATTTAGGCAGAAAGTGTTGTGTTTAAATCAGTTATACTGAAGCATACAGCAGGGAAGTAAAATGCAGGGGATTATTAATAACACTCGGCTTGCATTCCGTTGGCCGATAACAGGTGTGTTGCCGGGACGGCTCAGTTATCAGTGTCTACCCTGCATCATTTACTCAATTTCCTATTCGCACTGCCACACCCACGACCACACCAGCGGACTGAGCCGTTCCCGCAGCACATACTAACACGTAAGTTTTTTTTGTGGAACTCTATTCACGGACCACCCATACCTGTTATATTTACACTGCCTGTAATCGGAAAATAATGTTATACTGTATCGTGTATAAGTCAAAGAAGTTATAATTTCCTACACTGCTTGCTATTTTTATACATTAGCAACGGGAAGATCTGTTACACTGTCGTATGTAAACCAAAGAAGTATTTATTTCCTACACCCTCGTAAAATACCAGTATGTCCTGTTTAAATCAGCGTTTCGACATTTCCTACATTAACGTAAAATACTGTCTCGTGACCCAGATTTCCGACTCAGCGGCTTGGAATTTGATCTTGGCGCCCTTGTTACATCAGATATGGTGGAGGCGATGCGTGTTATTCCTTTACGCTCTCTTGAAACTGGCTGAACCTGCTCGTATTCTTGGAGAGAGAGAGAGAGAGATTTTGCAAGTCTATGGGGAGGTGGGGACTAAAAATTTCAAAGACATCAACCATGAAAAGGCAAAAGGTATTCTCCCCCCGTCAAGACATAGTTCAGTAAATATTTGCACAAATTGTTATGCTTTTTACAGCTAACCATTAATTATGCTCTATATATATTGTAGTAATATTGACTTAGTTTACTCCAACAACATACTAGAGGATATTGATGTGCAAAGTGCAGAATAAATTGCTAATGCAGAGATCTTACGAAATCTCCAAAATTACGGCCTTTGAGAGAGAGAGAGAGGGAATCCACTGCCATTCTCTTATATGGTATTAGATCGTTTTTAATATCAGCATGGTCTGGATCAATACCATACGAGTACAAGATGTTGACGTGCAGACTAAGTCAGAGGAGGTGTTACGAAATTCCCCAAATCCCGGTCAGCCCTCAGCCCGTACGATGACGTCCGAAACCTCCACATCGCCATCAGCATCACATAAGCATGGACAGGTGCTTCCGTGTCTGCCCCGCGCATGGTAGGTTATGAAAATGTGCAAAATATCGTAGTTTGATAAGTAGTTCCGGCAGTAAACCCTTAATGGAGAAATGGTATTTTGTAGTGTTTTTCTCCTTAACGTCATGCTATCTGTTCATTGCAGGTTAGTGTTAGTTTTTTTTAGCATAGTGGAGGCTTTTTAAGTTTACCGTAGTTCCCGCCGACACCCGACGTTCGGCTGATTAGAGGTAAACTGCTGCAAAGTCACACTCGAAGGGTAAGTGTCATTGAATTGAAGTGAAATATTTATTGTTGTAAAAGGACTGCTCTGTTGTGTCGGCGATATTTATTTCACCTCGTATTTGCGTTACAGAATTCCAGCTTGACCTCCAGTTAAAGCGTTCCCCGGTGTGTTGAGGCCTCGTACTAAATGGTAAAGGAAAATAATAATAATAATAATAAAAATAATAATAACGTCAGTTCTCACATCCCCTTCTCAGATGCCGTCCATCGTCTGATCCGCTCAGTACCGTGACGTATCTTTGGTTTTAATCAAGCTACCACCAGCTGATTTCCCTTTGATTTGGAAGAGATTTGTGATTAACGAAGTATATATGTAACTCCTCCACTTCAATGGATATCTGTTACGCTGAATAAGAACGTCTCGATCTCGATTTTAAAAAAAAGTCGTCTGACTGAAGTGATAATAAGATCTCTGTGCCCGGTCTTGAGTGACAGTGTTCTGAGTATAGGACATGTAGCTGGTTAGTAAATGAAGAATGCTAAGAAAATTAAGAAAATAAAAATGCTGTTTCACAAATCTCATATCAGCCTTCACAACTGAAGCCCTAAAATAATAAGTGTGTGATATAGGCGGATTTCCACAGTGTCGCTATTTATATTTTACTGTTATAATTTGCAGGAACACAGTCCGGTATAGCCACATGAGTTGGAGCCACTGTAATGTAGCCATTGGTAATCTATACATACAAAGGTAAAGCTGCACACAACGATACAGCAAATAATGCACAGGGAAATGTGAATATTTAACTCGAGGACGTCTGCACTACGTTTAAAGAAACGTCGGGCGTCACTCAGAAGAATATAGAGAAGACGTCCTCAAGGTGAAGAGTTTACTGAAGCATGAAAAAGCTTACAGAATTAAAAAAAAAAAAAGTAGAGAGCTTAGTGAAGCCTGGAAAAACTTACAGAATTAAAAACTGTACACAGCTTAGGATTAGCTACTGAGGACTTTGTTTATTTAGCTACAGTGGACTGACTGGAATGAGTTATGGTAGAGTTAAGATAAGACAAACCAAAGTTTGATAAAATGAAATTCAAAATATACACTACGAACGTAGGCTATATAGATGGACCTCCCCAAAGCTGAGTAAGACTGTTTAGCATTAGCTACTGAAGACCGTAGTGATAAAACGGAGAGAGAAAAGCCGTGGATAATACCCAGAATTTTATTTCTGAAACATGTGATATAACACAGGTACAACGTGACTGACCTTTCCATATCGTTGCTGATCACGCCCTGTAATCCGGGATGCAGACTAATCCCATCTAACAGTTAAAGGAGTTTGCCTTCATTTTGACCCATTCAGTTTTAGTAAAAGGACCGCGAAAATGTTGTATACAAGACGTCATAATACTGAATGAGTTAATGGAGGTTGTTTCTGACGCCTTCAACGAAAGGTCTTACTTAACTGTAATATAATCGCTTGAGGATGGTAAAGATGTAATACAGTCGACTTGATGAAGAGGGGGATGACTGTGTAGATGCAGTATGTTCTTTAGAAATATGTCAGTGCAGTGTCTTAGTTTATTGTCGTAACGCCAGCCGATGTTATTCTTGCTACCTTCAGTCGGTTTTATTAATGCTTCTGCCACAGGATTTTTGCTTGGTTCTTCACACACCATCAGTCACACTGCTGCATTTCACAAACACTTTCTGTTACAATTCGCAGAGTTCTTTCTGTCACGTATCACACACTTTGCACTGCCTTACACCACGCACATCACACTACCACACCTCGAACAACTTCATCCTGCCACGCATCACACACTTCATACTGTAACGTGACAGTATCACGTGCAACGCTGCTGCTTTTCACACACACACACACACACACACACACACACACACACACACACACACACACACACACACACACACACACACACACACACACACACACACACACACACACACACACACACACACACACACACACACACACACACACACACACACACACACACACACACACACACACACACACACACACACACACACACACACACACACACCATAACTATTTCCTGTCACACGTTGACCTAAAAAATCTGCACGACACAGCCACACCACACATGCCTCGTACTGCCACTCCACACACACACACACACACACACACACACACACACACACACACACACACACACACACACACACACACACACACACACACACACACACACACACACACACACACACACACACACACACACACACCGCACTGCACTAGTATGCTACACACTGCCAAACCACACGCACTTCACACCGCCACACCACATATTCATCATAGTCACGCCTGCACAATTGTTGACTCTATACAGGGGTTTTATCCGCCCCTGTGTGGAGTACAACTCTCATGTGTGGGGAGGCTCCCCACATACAGCTCTTCTCAATAGGGTGGAGTCAAAGGCTTTTCGTCTCATTAACTCTCCTCCTCTTACTGACTCCCTTCAACCTCTGTCTCTTCGCCGCACTGTTGCATCTTTATCTCTTTTCTATCGCTACTTTAATGGTCACTGCTCCTCTGAACTGTCTGCTTGCATTCCTCCACCTCTACGACGGGCGCGTAGCACCCGTCTGGCAGCAAACTCTCATCCCTTTTCTGTCCAGCTCTCTAATGCAAGAGTTAACCGTTACTCCCAGTCTTTCATTTATGCAACAGGTCAACTCTGGAACTGTCTCCCTCTGTCTGTATTTCCTGCTGCCTATGATCTCCAGTCTTTCAAACGCAGTGTGTCCAGGCATCTCAAAATGATCGGATCTTGAATTTGGCTCTTTATTGTATTTTGTTTTTCTCTTGGAGGGAACTGTTACTGCGGGCTCATGGCCTTTGGTTCCTTCTTCCTCGCATAAAAAAAAAAAAAAAGTTACAATTCTTACTGCCACATTAAACACACTTCAGACTGCCACACCAAGCACACTTCATACTGCCACACCACTCACCTCACATTACCACAATCCTGTCACTTCACACACACACACACACACACACACACACACACACACACACACACACACACACACACACACACACACACACACACACACACACACACACACACACACACACACACACACACACACACACACACACACACACACACACACACACACACACACACAGATTTGATTGCCGTACTTCACAACACCACAGTTCATACTGCCATTCTCTCTTTCTCTCTCTCTCTCCTTTGCCACACTTCTTGTCTATTACTATATGGTCGAATTTTTAACGTTTCAAAATACAGAGACACTTTAATTTGGTCCTTGCCATCTCCAGGCGAGTTTATTCAGCTTTTGAGAGACTTTTAGAGTTGTAGGGGTTAGAGTTAGCTTAAATTAACTCCATAAAGAGAGAGACTTTTTTTAAGATTAAATAAAATTGTCCGAGGGTAGCAAGACGAAATAATCAACGTCAAGCTGTACGAGAGAGAGAGAGAGAGAGAGAGAGAGAGAGAGAGAGAGAGAGAGAGTATCAATCACCGACCTCACCCTCCCCTGCTTTGCCCTTAAATAGACGGGAAGCCTCTCCCATCAAGAGTAAAGTAGGTCACAGGCAACGAGAATAAAGCATCTTGACCCTTTGTCCCTCATGGCTGTGTTCTATCTCTCTCTCATTCTTGCTCCCTTCAGACGGTTTTATTCAACTTCTTAAGGATTTGTTTGGAAGGAGTTAATGAAGGTTATATCTAATGTCTTCAGCTCAGGAAAATATTTACTGAGCTGAATAAGGTTGTCTGTGGAGAGAGAGAGAGAGAGAGAGAGAGAGAGAGAGAGAGAGAGAGAGAGTGAGTGTCGTACTTAACCATATTCGGAGAAGTAGAGGGAGAGGAAACTAATAAGATAATGTTTATATCAACATAGAAACATTACTCTGAGGATTTGCTTGCTGGCACCCACCCGGTGACATAGAGCCATGTTCTTGGTTCGGGAGGCTCTCGTAACACCATTTTCTTAGAGATTTATTCAGTAAATTACAGTATGCCCTAGTGTTGTTCTGCTTGTTACTTCTGTACTTTTAACAGTGATAAGCGCATCAGGGGAGGGTGGTCCTGTTTAACACGTCGTCTCCATTTCGCCGGGCTATGTCTCGTGTTTTGTGGGGACGGCTCAGTTAGCGTTACCAGTGTTTGCCCTGCATCTGGTATTAATTTGCTATTCCTGCAGTCACATCCACGTCCACACAAGCACACTGCACCCTCCCCGCAACTCACAAAATATCACCAGGTGAGGTTCAAGTGGGGCGCCGTGTATGGACCACCCTGTATAGTGGACTGGGATTGAAGAAATGTTGGGAAGCGTCGTATACAGAATGGGTCATAGTCTTGTGGGCTTAGGAGGCTCTCTGGCAGGGGTTAGATACTGTATAGTCTTCATAAACCCCCTTCATTGCCCCAAAAGAGGAACATTCTAGTAGTGAAAAAAAAAAAAAAAAAGTCCTTAACTGAATAAAATCATCTCAATATAGGGAAATGAAAAACAGAAAAAGATAGGTCTCTGTTTTGAAGGGGCTAATCTGTGATAATAATAATGATAATACAACTAAACAAACTCAGTTCTGCATACCACAGTTCTCGCCGCTACACTCAACACCGGATCTCAGGTAACTCACCTCCCCCCCCCCTCTCTCTGTCTCTGTCTCTCTCTGTCTCTGCCTGTCTGTCTGTCTCTGTCTGTCTTTCTGTCTGTCTGTCTGTCTGTCTGTCTGTCTGTCTCTCTCTCTGTCTCTCTGTCTCTCTGTCTCTCTCTCTCTCGTTGAGTCGAATATGAGGCAACAATTTTGTCATTGGGTGAAGTACATTTTCTGCGAATCTCTCTCTCTCTCTCTCTCTCTCTCCCTCCCTCCCCCAGGTAAGCTTTCAACAGTAGCCAAGAGATCCCAGTTATCGTTTGCTTCACTTTGCCACCAGACTCAAGCTTTTAAGAAGAGTGATAAGAAGAAAACCTTCATATTTTTTTTTTTCTCACACCCACATAATAAAAGAAAAAGTTAATATTATTTCTGCCTCCGATGG